>NC_142144.1:58258062-58563715 GCF_024610735.1 Ursus americanus | reverse complement strand
GGAATGGCTTCTTTTCCTGTGAACTGTGGCTTCTAACCTGGACACAAAGGTTAGCAGAGTAGGTGGCAACCTTTATCTCCAGATCTTTTGAACAGCTTCATGCCCAGAGCAACTCCATGCTAAAAAGACTGCACATATTTGAATGGCTATGCTCCAACTGAAAGAAACCAACTTGGGAGAAATGACATAAATTCATTATTACTGAACTGAAACCTCTTTCTGCTCCAGGCAGAGAAGATAAATTACCACTCAAATGATATAAAGTTATTTGAATGTTTCATTGGATCAAATGCATCACGATGTCTGGAAATCTCTTCTCTTTTAAGTTGGAATTAAAGAATGGTTATCAGACCAATAATAGTCACTATCATTTGCATACATTTCATCTCAAGAGACTTCTGAAGTTATGCAATACTCAAGTGGGTAATTGTTCTTCACACTCCTGACATATCAAGTTACAGCTCACATTAAGGAAGACACATGGTGACTGAGATGATTGGCAGGGCCCACAAGGAGGGCATCTGTAAGAGCTGAAAGAGAGTATGGCTGCCAGGGACACCACAGAGCCTTTCAAAGTGCTCCCAGGAGTGAGGTGAACTTGGCAAGTTTATTTAAATCAAGTTTTCTCCACGTTTTATGATTCTAAATAACTGGGTATCTGATGACCAAAATGCCAGGTTGTTTTGTTCTTTTTTTTTCTCTTTGATTGTCCCTTTTCATCAAAGACTTAAAGTCCTTGAAATAACCTCTAAAGTTGTCCTCCCCCCCCTCCACCCCCAGTAAATTCTTATTGAGCAGATCTCTGGTCTGAGGTTGTGCTGTGAATGGAATTAATTTTCAGTGTTTACTTAGAATGTGAAACATCAGCAGGTTGATTTTAGTAAGTTCTTCCTAGTTTCTTCATAATCCCACAAGACCTTCCTTGAAGGTCTTCAAGGAAGAATAGACCCCATTTTAATTACTCTGAGCCTCCAGCGCCTAGCACAGAACCAGGCATGGAAATGATGTGCCTTTCTTGTTGAGTAAAGAAATTGATGATGGAACGGAAGGCAAGCTGAAGACAAAGCAGAAGCTGACACCCTGCAACCCCCCCCCCCCCATGGGATGTATGTGACATTCCTCAGGCACTCCTGGCTGCCTTAAAGGACAAAGAAACAGTCCTTACTACCTACAGCCCATTGACAAGTCCTTGAAACAGGCAAGGTGACATTCCTCTAGGAACTCAGCTGCCTGGATGTTTATACTTTGCTAAGGGCAAAAGGCAGTCCTAGCCTGACCCAATCCCCTCCACCAAGATTCTGTAAGTCTACTTTAACATATAAAAATTCCTTTGGAGGGGCACCTGGGTGGCACAGCGTTTAAGTGTCTGCCTTCGGCTCAGGGCATGATCCCGGGGTTATGGGATCGAGCCCCACATCAGGCTCCTCCGCTAGGAGCCTGCTTCTTCCTCTCCCACTCCCCCTGCTTGTGTTCCCGCTCTCGCTGGCTGTCTCTATCTCTGTCGAATAAATAAATAAAATCTTAAAAAAAAAATTCCTTTGGAAACTTCCTTTATCTCTAACCACTCCCCCCAAGATACATGTTGGCAATCATCCCCCAAGCCCATGGCCCACCGATATACATATGAAGGGTCTCGTGACTCAGGTTTTATTAGACAGTAATAAATGACCTTTTCCCAACAATAGCCAGCCCCTTCAAGGTCCTGGAAACCTTGCTTCCAAAATTCCTTAGAGACTTACGCTATCCCTAACCCCCTCCCAACTTGAGGGTATTAAATAGGCCACCCCTCACAACCCCGGGGCAGCAGCTCTTTCTGCCCATGGGTCCTGTTCCCGTGCTTTAATAAACCACCATTTTGCACCAAAGACGCCTCAAGAATTCTTTCTTGGTCGTCGGCTCTGGACTCCACCCCACTGAACCTCACTTATATTCCGAACCTCATCAAAATGAGGACCCCATTTCCCATGATGCCATTTTTGTTGTGATTCCCAATATTACCCACACAGCTCTCGGGTGCTGGGCTGACAGGAATCTAGCCTGGTAGGTACTTTTAGCTTCAAATGAGAGACATTGCAGATTACCATATGTAAGGTGGGCTTCTTACAAGAATAGAATACAAGGGTATGTGAGGTAGCAGGAGACTTTGTCATGAGGTCACCTTTATGGCACAGTGTCACCCACCATTCTACGTGTAATCCTGCACTTTCCAGCCTCCCTTAGATTACCATCACATGACCATGGCACAACTCCGTGTGGCCAATGGACTGTGAGAGAAAGTGACGTGTGTCATTTCCCAGCATAGGCAGTTGAGACCCAGTATCCTCAAATCCAACCTTTTCTGTCTTTTTCATGGGAACTTTAGAGACCCCAGATTTAGATTGTTCCATTCTAACATGCTGAAGACTTCGTCAGCTGGGCCTCCCAGGTGAGTGTGGAGAAGTGTCCCCACCGATTGCAATGCAATTGTAATGTGAGAGAAAAGTAAATGTTTGTTGTGTTAAGTGACTGAGGTGGGGGTAATTTGTTACTGCAGCATAACAAATTCTGACAAGTACAACCCCTGCAGATTTCCCTTACATCTCATTGGCCAAACCTAAGTGATATGGCCTCTCTAGCTGCAAGGAAGGCTGAGGGAAATGGAAGAGGATTGCTAATTTAGTTTAAATGAATCATGGTCTACCCCCTGGGTCTGTCTCCCCCTAGGAAGAGTTGGGGTTCGGTTACAAGGAGGAAGTGAGGATGACATTGGGTAGGCACCCTCAGTGTCTCCCAAATCACCAGACCCTGTTTAGGCTAAACAGAGAAGATGCTAAATCCAAAGAGCAAGAGGTGGCTATCCAGGTCACTCTGCAATTCCATGCCTCAGTGTGTGTCCCGGAAACTTCGGAGCCCACGTGGCTCCTTCTGTGAGCTGTCAAGATGCCTGGTTAAGTGACTGTTAAACTGCCTTTGCCTCCTACCTCCTGTCTCCCACCGCCCAAAAGGCTGCCCTTGAGGTAGGGAGGGAAGTGATCCCCGCTATCCCTTTGCCAAATCTCTCAGAGAGGTTATGAGGCTGAACAGATTTGTGTTTGAAAAGGGCTTTGAAGCTCTGGCGAGAAAGGTACCACAGAAGTGCAAATGCCTGCAATTCATCGCCTGCTGAATGGCACGGGAACTGAATTGCTTTAAGCTGGAATTTCAGGGCCCTGTGGCTGGTGTCTGGGAATCACACAATGGTTTTCTGAAAGTGCTTTCTTCTGTATAGACTGCTATTTGTTCTCTCCGTTCCTTCCCCAAGTTAACCCTCAATCTCTCCTCACCCATCTCCTCCAGAGGAAGGCCTCGGGCTGGAGGAGGCAGACTGCAAATTGCTCAGTTTGGCTCTGAGATGTTTATCACTTCTTCCCTGACCTTCTCTAGTGTCCACTTCTTTACCCACTCGGCAGTCCTCCTCAGGCCCTTCCCTGGGGGAGGAGGGATTGAACCCCTATCACCTAGACCCTAGGATTGGCCCTGGGGTGGGGGTACGGTGGATCCTGAGGATAATGGCTGACCCACCTCTACACACCAGCCGGAGGGTTGTTAGAGGTGTGTTCCCAGGCTAGACCTGCCGCCGTGGGATCTTCAGGGTGAGCTTCATGGGTCTGCATTTTTCTAAGCACATGTGTGCTTGTCAGACAGGCAGCTCAAGGAATTCCTTATGTGATGAATGACTTGTGTGACACACACATTGTACCAGGTCCTATGCTAGGTATCTTCCCTATAAATTCTCATCTAATCTTCCCCAAAGCCTAAGATGTTGCTATAATTCTCAGCATTCCTGCATTCTCCAGATCAAGAAACTTGGCCAAGGCACTTGGCCAGGATCGGGACCCAGGTTCTACACAGGTGCCTTAGCATGATAGAGTTGTCTGTTTCCTCTCCCTGAGGATTAACATTTTTAAAAGGATTGTAGGGCAAGAACACAGTAGAATGGATCTCCAGTGGTGACTTTTCTGGCAGCAGAACTGATGGGAGGCTATTACCCAATGCTGTGGTGTCAGGAAGAGTTAAATCTCTTTGACAGTTCAATGGCCCCCTTTGGGTTTGCCCAAATGGCACCTGTTGTTGAAGTCAATAGAGCTTACAATTTAATTTCATCTGCCTGCAAACAATCTCTCTCGTTAGGGGGTGGAGTGATGATGGGATTCTCCCAGCCATGCAGTTTCACTTTCTACAGAGGTAATGCATAAGTACAGTCACTGTTTTCTGCAGAGAGTGAGGGAAATTTCCCCTCCACCCCCAGGCTGCTCATAATGAGAAAGGAAGTCTCTGAGTAAGGAAAGATGGGAGAGGCAAAGAGTGGGGGTGAAAAGGGGTGAGAAGGGATCAAGCTTGCACACAGGGCTCCTAAGAGTGCTTGCCTTTTCCCTCTGTGAATTGTCACCTGTCCACTTGCAAGCTAGTCCTTATGTTCAATAGAATTTGAATGCTTCCGTTACCCAAATGACAAGGAAGTGGCTTTTCTATCAGAGATGAACCACAGGATGGGGAGGAGGGACTCTTTCTGTTTTCAACTCTGAGCTAATAGGATCTTTTGGTTCAGTAATAAAGGTGATGGTGATAAAAACACCAGCAATAGCAAGGAGAGTACTGGGTACCATTTGCTTGCTACTATATGAGGTGCTGTGCATAAATCTCTTTATTTATGTCTCACAACAACTCTGTGAGCTAGGAATCTCCTGTCCATTTTACAGAGAAGGAAACTGAGACTGAGTGGGAAGAGATCTTATGTCATACAGTCAGTAAAGACAGAAGCAGGGCTTCAAATATGTACCTTTTCTACCACCCTCATCACCTATCCTTCAACTGTGTTTCAGTAATAACACAAAGACTGCGTGTCCCAGTTACTCTCCAGGGATCAGGATTATACCCATGACGTTGCACATTGTGTTGGGAGTGTTGAGGGTGCTTAAAAACCCTCTCCTTCCCCTCTCCGCAAGGAATTCCTTGGGGAAACTGGTGGGAGGGATACTGTTGGAAATTTCATTTTCTTTTATGAGTTATCAGTGACAGAGAGTACATGTGTGTTTGCATGTTCTGGCAATACTGGTGTCTGATGTGTGACCTGTTTTTTTATTAAAGTTATATATAGCTTTTGCAGGGAGTTGGGGTTATTACTGGTGCTTTGGGAGAGCAGTTGTCAACGTTGGATTCACTCTGGCATGTGGAAGGTGATTTCAAGTTCTTTGCCCAGGAGATGTGTATGCTAATAGGAAAAATGCTCTTTCTTCTCTTCAGGCCAAGTTCAGAAAGATTATACTAGCTCTGTGGATTGCAAAAGGAAAATAAAGAACAGACATGGCCTGGGAAGCAGACTAGGAAGGGAAGAAACAAGGAAGAAAAGGTGTTCCTAACGAAGGCTGGCAAAGGGAGGGTAGTGGCGTCCCTCCTCGGAGCTCTGTGCAGCACACGTGCTATGGGGCAAACCAAACTAGTGAATGCTCATCACTGAATGACTGAATTGTGCATTGAATTCAACAGGTTATTAGAGCAATGGAAAAATTCAAGTCATACACAGGACTTCCTTTTCTTTAACTTCATGTTGAGCAAGAACTTTCTGATGGTATGACAAGATAAACCTATTTCCAGATCATGCCGTGCAGAGGATATTTGTCATAATCATTGCCATCCTACGTCTTTTGGACTCCTCCTCTTACATTTTGGTGATTTTTCTCATTGAGATTTGCACCTTCCTACAGCAGAGATAAGAAAAGTTGCATTCCAAGCCAAACTTGTGTTCCAAGCCACATTCAATCAGGTTCCACCAGGGAAAGGGGCCACATGAAAGGAAGGTCACATTCAGAATCTACTTTTCTAGATAGAATGACAGGAAATGATTGGGCTTTTTAGGAGTAGCAGCAGCAGGAGCTGCAGCAAAACTCCAACAGTAAAATCCCGTGGTCGGCCTGCCATGCTCAGTGCCTCCTGCTCTGTGTCTGCTGGACGAGCTGTGCTGCTGTGTCCACACCACCTATGGGACTTACCTATGAGGGGTTCAGCAGTCGCTCTAGAGTCTCTGAGCTTGATTCACTGGCTCTGAGTTTCTGGAAATTTTATAAATTTCTCAATATCTGTAACCATATTCCTTTTTGTTTCAACTAGCTAGAGTTGGTTCTGTTGTTTGCACCTGAAAATCTTGATCTACTTGGGTAAACTTTCTTCCTGTGAGTCAATAAATGGCATTCTGGTTTTCCTGATTCTAGTTCATTCTGGTACACTGATGAGTTCTAAGTTTCTTTTTTTTTTTAAGATTTTATTTATTTATTTCACAGAGAGAGAGAGAGACAGCCAGTGAGAGAGGGAACACAAGCAGGGGGAGTGGGAGAGGAAGAAGCAGGCTCCCAGTGGAGCAGGGAGCCCGATGCGGGGCTCGATCCCAGGACCCTGGGATGATGCCCTGGGCCGAAGGCAGACGCTTAACGCTTAACGACTGAGCCACCCAGAAGCCCCGAGTTCTAAGTTTCTGAGTATGCGAGGCAGAAAGTGTCATGCCCTGGATCCTGGACAGTGGCTTTTACACTGCTCTGATAACTCCATCACCCTATTCAGAAACCCTTAATGACTTACTATTGTCTGTGGGAAAAATTCCAGACCACAGACTCTGGTATTGAGGGCTTTTCCCTTTCTGGTTCTACTTTCCCATTGTATTCCTGATACTTTAACACCACTACCAAACTGCAATGTTTGCTTTTCTCTCTCTCTCTTTTTTTCTTTTTGAAGTCTGGCCACTACTTACACTATTCTCTCTGCTTGCAGGGATCTGTCTTACATCTCTGTCTACCAGAATCTGACCCATCATTCAGGACTCTATTCAGATCACATTTCTTCAATGAAGACTTTACTTACAACTCCCTGCAAAAATATTGCTTCATCATCTGAAATCTTGTCTGCGTTGAGAGCATCTGTTCTATCATGACTTGTCTAAGAATTAATTTGTCTATTTAGATATCTTCCCAAATATATTGTAGACTCAAGGACCAGACCATGTCTTAACATTCATTTTGTTTTTTCTTATATCACTGACATTGAATCTTGGATATGGGAGAGGCCAACACACTCAATGCAAAAATAATTAGTGAACTGCTCACAATGGATACACTACCTGTTAAAACAGAAAAAAAAATAGTTCCCTTTAGAGATATATGGGAACTTTGCTAGAGCTTCAAGATTGAGGTGTTCTTGTGAACCATCCATGGGATCACAACTCTTCAACAGTGTAACTTATAACCTAGAGATACACGCACTTAGGGTGTTGGAAGAATGTTCAAGGCACGTTCAATGCTAAATTGTGGATAAGAGAAAAGGCTTGTCCTTCCTTTATCATATATACTCATACCCTCATATATACTCATTTTCCTTTCAGAAAAGTTGGAAGAACAGAGGTCTTAAGAATCTAAAGTCCTGGTTTTTTCTTAGTCTTGCTTCTGCTGCAAGTTAGAGGAATGACCTTGGGCAAATCATCTATCTTTTCTGGGCCTTAGATTCTTTGTCTAAAAATTGGGTCATGATTATGATTTTGCCTCATTTGATTGCTGAGAGGCCAAATAAGATAGGAACATCTTGGAGGCAGAGGGGAAGATGGGGCTAGAAGTCAGTGGAAAGAGCAAAAGAAGGAGAGTAGTAAGAAGGGGAAGTAAATACATGGGGATACAGAATGGAATCAGAAACTGGCCTAGAGGCACTGCAGTTGGAGGGGGCCCTCTTCCATCTGAAACACATGAGGGAGTCTTTCTGAAAGTGTTTCTCAGGGCTATAGCAGACTGCTATTTCCATACCAAAATTTCATTCTCCCCTCCTCTTCACTATCAGAACCCCTATATTGTTAGGGTAAGCCTAACTTGGAAAGAGCAAGTGTTCTTTCTTGTGTTGCTTTTCTCTCAAGCCTAGGTCTGGGAGTCTAGGGAAGCACTTACATATTTACACATTCAACATGCCTTGGAGAATCAGTGCTGTCCAAAGAACAATTGAGAACTTTCTCATTAAAAAAAAATCACAGTTTGGAACAGAGTTTAAGTAAATCACATGAGACTGGGCCCTCTTTATGGCTTAGGATATGAAAAGATCTCTTTTCACCTGTTGTGTCCTGGGGAAAGCCTTTTCCTTCTATTTTATTTCTTTCCTTCCTTCTTTCTTCCTCCTTCCTTCCCTCTGTCTCTTCCTTCCCCCCTTTCCTCCCTCCTTCCCTCCTTCCCTCCTTTCCTTCCTTCCTTCCTTCCTTCCTTCCTTCCTTCCTTCCTTCCTTCTTTCCTTCCTTCTTTCCTTCCTTCCTTCCTTCCTTCCTTCCTTCCTTCCTTCCTTCCTTCCTTCCTTCCTTCCTTCCTTTTTAATACAGTCATGTAGTCAGTGTTGTTGAGCAGCAGAGAGAATGCTAAGATTTTTAAAGGACTATCCTAGCAGGAATCTGAGTCTGTCCGGTGAGCCCAGGCTAGCACATTGTCATCTACCCTCTTACCTATGGTCACTGCTGCTGCAGCCTCCTCTTCATTATGATGGTGAATTTTCATCATGCTGCTTCCCAAATGAAGAAAGCTCTTAAAACAGCCAGGTACAGTCTCATCCCTGTGGTCCTGCTTTGAACTAGCCAGGTCCAGAACAGGGTAGGACATTTTCTCCTCATTATCACCTCATCACTCAGTTCCCCTTGTCTGAGTAGGGTCAGAGAGGTGGGGCTCAGAGCTGAGTGCAGGAGCAGAAGTGCTAATGAAGAGAAGTGTTCAAGCATGGATCCTGCCCTCTCATTCAGGCCCCATTGAAAATGGTAACACCATGAGATCATCTTTCTTCTTACTCGCTAAGTTTGAATGAATTTTAATGCTGCTGTTTTGGGGAGTAAGTAGTATGCAGATAGCTTTAGTTTTAGCAGTAAACTGTCCCATGAAGAAGTTAATCAAATATTAGGTTGGTGCAGAAGATTTTTATCTCTTTACTAAAAGAAAGACATAATTCGTATTGGGGGAAATGTTTTAGAGAACAAGGAATAGCTATCAATTTGGTATTTTAATCAAGTTTCTGTTGAATAAACATCACTGGAGCACCTGCTATGTGTTGAGCTTTGGGCTAGGTGGTAAGAATACGAATAAATATTTAACATTTATCAAGTGCTTTCTTTAAGACCGGACCCATCAGCTAAGAGCCTCTGTGGTGCTTTTATACTTTGTTGACTTAGCTGAGCTGGATCTGTGGTTCTCAGGTTTCCTTCCTGGCATGGTTATGGGTTGTGGGTTGTGGGTTACGGCTGAGGACAAGAGAAATTTGCATGAGGTTTGGAAGGCAGAATGGAACAGCAGCAGGTGTGCTCTGGGAGTTGTGCATGTCATCATGATCTGCCGCTTGCCCTGCTGGCGTGGGGCAGCAGCTGAACCTGCAGATCTTGCACCTGCAGAATCTTGTCTTTTAGTCTCCTGAGCCAGATGCATGTACATCTTTGTGGTGAAGGAACCGTGTCTTTGAGGTAGAGGTGATGAAAGACACATGTGGGTTTACTTTGTCTTATGGGTTCAGGTTTGTTCTTATGGGTTGCAAGTTTTCTTGTCTCTCCCCACTTCATGTCCAGCTTTTCTGCCTGTTGAACCTACTGACCTATAGCCCCCCAGATATACAGCTAACTGCCCTCCATAGGCTTCTCCACCAGCTTCTTGCAGTCCCTGTGAGCGATTTTCTCTGACCCTCTTATCCCCTTCTGGACTTGTACTTCACTAGTTTCCCCCCACAGTTGCATAAGGTCTAATCTGTAATATTGAGCTCTTATTCCACATCATTCCACATTTTGGGACTAGCAGAGGCTCAAAGAGTCTCAAGGAGAAAGTTTGAAGGACAGTCAGGAAGTTGATATTGGGGGAGAGAGAAAAGGCAACCCATGGTATGTAGTGGAGAGAAGTTTGGCAAATTGTTGTCTGCAGTAATTTGAAAACACAAAATATACCTAATGAACTGGTAGATTTGGTTAAGGAGATTCAGGAAGAATACTGAATTCACCAACTGGCTTCTTTTAGTAGTGTATGATAAAGTAGAGAGGGAATCGTTATGTTTTTCAGCAGAATTTAGAAGAAATATAGAGGACCGAAGCAAAAGCCTACAGAAGGACCTCAAAGTAAGAAATGGTCTTTGGGGAAGGAACAAACTCAGGGCAGTAAACATTGTCTTAGGTTAACAATAAAGTCAAGGGTATGACTCTAAAATCTGATGTTAAGAACTTAGAAGTACTTAAGGGTGGGGCGCCTGGGTGGCTCAGTCAGTTAAGCCTCTGTCTTCAGCTCAGGTCATGATCCCAGGGTCCTGCATCGGGCTCTGTGCTCGGAGGGGAGCCTGCTTCTCCCTCTCCCTCTGCCTGCTGCTCCCCCTTCTTGTGTGCACACTCTTGCTCTTGCTCTCTCTGTGTCAAATAAATAAATAAAATCTTTTTTTTTTTAAATTAGTACTTGAAGATGTGTCTTCTAGTCTTATAGATGCTAATGCTTTGCCTCTTACATGTTCTCGGCTGGAGAGAGAGCTTCTAAGATTTTCATGAGCTTTATCCTTCAGCAGCTTGGCACAAGGAAGAAAAGGGCTTATTATAGAAAGAAATTTGGATGTGGCATTTGTCCAATAGAGTGGAATATAATTTGACACATAAGAAGCATATTTTTTAAAAAAATATTTTATTTATTTATTTTGAATGTAGGCTCCACACCCAATGTGGGGCTTGAACTCACAACCCCAAGATCGAGTTGCTTGCTCTACTGACTGAGCCAGCCAAGCGCCCCAAGAAACATATATTTTTAAAAGAATTGTTTTAACTTGAAATGAACGGAGATAATTCAAAATGAAAAGAGTCCTCTTTAAACTGGAAGCAAGAAGGAAGTAGGCTGAGAAAGCTACTCAAGCCATTTCCGGTGGAAAAGAATGCCTGAAGTGTGGGGCTGAGAGCCCTGAGGACAGAGCCAAGAGCCTCCTCAGATACCTGAATCATTGCCTGATGGCTTTTTCCAGTAACATGGAGCTTGCTCAGCTCATTCAGGAGAGCCAAGACGTGCAAGAGACGTAATGCTCTCAAAGACACCCCTTAAGCCATGAGGAACAGGAGTTAGTGGGCAAATACTCCAGCTTCCATGTTCTTTGGTAAGCACATTCTTCATGGCTGCTCAGAGGTTTCCCCGTGGGAATAAGCCACCATTGTCCATGGTAATAACTTACTCATTAACCTATGTTACTAGCTTTTCTCAATTTACTATCTCACTCTCACCATCCTTTGTTTAAGCTTCTTGGGATCATTCTCCAAATAAACCACCTGCACCGAATCCTTGTTTCAGGGCTTGCTTTTGGAAGAATACAAATTAAGACCAGGAGGAAATGATTACCTCTGCCTGGGAATATCTGAAGTCATGTCAGAAGTGTTCTCAAGGATTAAGAATACATGTGGCTGGGCGGCTCAGTTGGTTAAGAGTCTGCCTTCAGCTAGGGTCATGATCCCAGAGTCCTGGGATCAAGACCTGCATTGGGCTCCCTGCTCAGTGGGGAGCCTGCTTCTTCCTCTCCTTCCTGCTTATGCTCTCTTTTACTATCTCTGTCTCTGTCTCTCTCTCTCAAATAAATAAAATCTTAAAAAAAAATAGAATACACAAGGCCAGCAGAATGGGGTGGAGTGGGATGGAGTTGTCATTGCTGTCAGAGTGGTAGTTTGTGTCAATGCTTGGAGGTGAGAAATGGGGTGCTGAATCTGGGGAACTATTAGTAGTTTATGTTGCTAGCCAATCCCTTTGTGTAGGACGGAACAATGTGCTGCTTGCTCTCTGGGCAAATGCAGCTGGGTCAGTGAGGATGATGTCAGTGAGGATGATGAAGGAGATCCAGTCTATAGAAAACCCTTTGCATAGGGTTTACCAAAAAGCCAAAAGATAATTGTTCATGTCCAGAGCTGGTTGCCATGCTGATACCAGTAGAGGTTGCTTTGCTTGAGTTTTGCTGCTACTGAGCAACCCATATTTGACCCCAACTCTCTGATGCCCCTAACTAGAGAAATGCCTTGCAACATTGCCCGGCCACCCTAGTGTGCATCCCCTCTCTGAGAATAAGCTGAGAAAATCACTCTATCTCAGACTCTAAGGAGACCTGTGTCCTGGTCCTGCCCTTTTCTCCAAGTGTCAGGATCAGAAAACCTGTGAGCCTTGTTCTTGGGTTCACTTCATGGATGAAGAAACTGAAGTGGCCTTCAATGCAGTAAGTTACTTCTCACAAAACTATTAAAAAAATTGTAACACTTATGAAGTATTTCCCACATTCAGATGAAACAAGATGGACCAAAAAAAAAAAAATGCAGTACACCTGCATGCAGTATATCTGTCTGAATTAGAAATAGATGCACAGGGAAAAGGGACAACTCTTCCCCCAAGGAGTTTCAGCCTATCACCAGAGATCAAGGCTTGGCACCTTGGTTGGCTGGATTTCAGCCTGCTCCTTACCTTGAGCCGTGTGAGGAGATGAGCCTGACAGGTAGGCAGAGCAATCGTGGGATGGGCATATGGGTTGTGTTAACTGGGGTATCGTGTAGGTAAAGGGCTCTGCTAAAATGTTTTAAGTGAAGGTTGACATCATTAGATTTGTGTGTGTGTGTGTGTGTAATTTTAATTCCAGTATAGTCAACATACAGTGTTATATTAGTTTCAGGTGTACGATATACTGATTCAACAATTCTATACATTACTTAGTGCTCATCAAGATAAGTGTTCTCTTAATCCCCTCTACCTATTTCGCCCAGCCCCACACACCTCTTATCTGGTAACCATCAGTTTGTTCTCTATAGTTAAGAGTCTGTCTCTTTTTAGATTTGTGTTTTAAGAATCTTATGTCTGCTGTGGGCAGAGGAGCTTAGGGTTGGGGTCAACACTGAAGGCAAAGATGATGTCTTAAAATAAGCATTGTCTTTGGGGATGGGAAGGAATGGACATATTTTCTAGAAATGGGGAAGGTAGAGTGGATATGCATTGAGATGACAGACTGGTCAGAGGTGGGGAGTTGGGGCAGAGGAAATATGGCAGACATTTTGAGCAAATGGTGGTCACTCAAAATTCTGTCTTGTTCCTACATTCTCCAGTCACCTTGGAATTAGGTGGGGTCTGTGACTAATTCTGTCTCATGGGCTATAATTAGAAGTGATGAATGAAATATATTTCAACCTTCTGCTGATCCATGATGGACATGTAGTATAAATGAAAATTAAATCATTCTGGTTAGGCAATTTTGGTTTGTCACCACGGCACAATCAAGACTATTCTGAATCACCAGGAGCCCTCAAGGATGAAGCCTAGTTTCTGAGTGGGATAACTGGGTGGATGGGTAGGTCACAGAGGTGTATTGGAATGGAGGATTACTGTGTCAAGACAGAGAGATATATTTTCCAGTCCCTGACGAAGAAAATCGTTAGTGACTTTTCTGGAAATGAAAGCATCAGGACAAGAGCAACAGAAACTGGTCATTGCACTGAATTCACTGAACACCTTCTCAGTGTCCTGGTCTGTGCTGATGCTGGGAGGGAAACAAGAGTGAGGACGCAGCCTTTGCCTTCTGAGGACTCGGTCTGACAGGTGAGATGAGGCAAACACACAAAAGAGTCAAACAAGCAAGGCAAGCAAGTAACCCCCAAAGAGGGAGAAATGGCCATGGATTCAGGGGGGAAGAAATGAGTAGAAGACCTAGGTTAAAGTTCCTCTAGTTGCAACAAAGGGGAGGGGACCTCTGGGCACCCACTCTTCCACATAGGAAAGCCAAGTCTAAAGCACATATGACTAAAGGACTCTAGAAAAGTCACAGAGAAATACAAAGTAAAGCCTAAGCCTGATGCATATTTGCCCAGTGAAGACAACTGGAGTAAAAATGAATCCATGTCACTGGCAGGACAGATTTTTCATGGCCAGAGTAACCATTTTAAGGTTCCTCTGGGTCATCTGTCCTATATCCCCAAAGACAGGGAGACAGGGTCCTGATAAATATCTCACGGGCTGCTGGAAGGGGCCCTGCTGAGTGCTTAGAAAGAAGAGTTACTATTTTTTAATGCATCTTTTTATTAGTACTCCCTGTCACCAATCCTCCCCTCATCAGGAGCATGTGCACGCACACACACACACACACACACACACACACACACACACATACACACACACACTCATCCCCCACACCCTCCAATTCCCAGTCAGGAACACAGAACTCTGGCCATCAGGGCACAGAGCAACGTCTTGAATTCCCTCACTAATGTTACGGATCACTTCATAGGAAAGGATGGAAAGGCAGATATTCCCTCCAGGGACACAGTTGCTAATCAGATGTTAGTGGAAGAACCTCTGGGGTTTGCAATCCATGTGCTTATTTTATTTAACGCCTGGATGTATGGCTGTACCAGTGCTAACTTTCCTCACTTGGGTTGTTTCAGAGCATCCTCCCCACTCCTGTGAACATCTGAACATCCGGCTTCCCAGTGCTATGGAGGCTATTAAATTAGCTTAGACAGCAGGTGGGCAACTGAAGAAATTGGAAAACAACAGCTGATCTAAGTCACAGTGCACTGTGGACCCCTGTGAGGGGGATGTGAGATACAGACCTTATCATGAGAGCCCATTCAGCAAGGGACTGGCTCCCCCTCCATCGCCCCAGAAATGCCAGCTCCAAATAGTCACTTATGAGTAGAAAAAAGTGGAGTGCTGGGCTTTCTTAGCACCCCCTTCAGCATCATCTGTGCTTGGAGTCATCCAGCCTCTAAAGGCTGTCCCAGGCAGTGTGTGTGTGTGTGTGTGTGTGTGTGTGCGTGTGTGTGCTGGGGGAATGGGTATGGAGTGAGGATCCTGCCTCATATTGGCATCAAAATCAAGGAGCTCCCGTTCTGCAAGAATGTAGCAGGGACTGAGTGAGGATAGGATAAAGGAAATAATAGAGCCAACATTTGCTGGGTACCCCCCTAAGTGCCAGGCACTTGCTTTACCTGCAATGTTTATATGGAATGTTTCATTTACTTTTTCGAACCACCCTATGATGGAGGCAATATTGTGTGTACGTATTTTTCAGAGGCACGGACCAAGGCACAGAGAAGAGGCAACACAATCCGTGTTTGAACCTCTACAATCTCGCTTCCGAGTTTATATTCTTCCCTATCATGTTGGCAGGCTGCAACATGGAGAGGGGGTAACAGCAAATATAGAAGTGCTTTAAGTGGACAACTGCTAAGGGGCAGGGATAAACCATGCCCACACCTCTAGGAGAACACCAAAGCAGGACCTAGAAAGTTCAGTGGAAGTGAGTGAAGAGAAATGTCACTGACTTTGGGTCTTTGAATCATTCCACATTCTGCAAAAATGATGCCACCCCTAAGCTCTCTGCTTCCTGAAGATAGATTCCTTGCATCAGGTGGGTGGGGAGAGGAGATCATTTTCCCAGAGTCTTTAGAGTGCTTGGCCTGGAATAAGATGAATCAGAATCAGCAGCTGCAGCAGCATAGGAAACAGTGGTTGGGGCCACAGAGAGCCTGGTCCTGTTATTGTTCTTGTCATCATCAACCCTTCCTGTTGGTGTCAAGTTCCTGGTAATAAATACTGTAATAGTAGTAAAGCTACTATGCTACTAAACGTACTATGCGTTTAATTAGATGTTGGTCACTGTTCTAAGTGCTTTGCCATATTAACAACCTGATCCTGACAATAACCCTATGAGGTAAGTATCATTTCTGCTTTACAGATGAGGAGACTGAGGCACAGGGAGGTTAAGGGACTTGCCCAAATTCACCTAATTAGTGAAATGCAGAGCTGGGGTTTGATTCAGGTAGTCTAGCACCTGAGTCCAAGGCTTTAACCTCTAAGCCCCCTTCAGGGGTTTGCCATCTGAGAGATGTCAAGGATGCTGCAGAATGTGAAGTCCTTGTACCCAGTAAAGAGCTGTGCACATGAGCAGAGGAGAGGAAACATTTATTCTGTGTATTCTCAAGGAGAAGAATATTGTTGGAGTAGGGTATGACATGTGAACAGGGCGGGGGCGGGGAAGCAGTGGCTGGAGCTTTCTTGGTGCCTGGGGTATCCACATGTGTGAGTAATCTCTGCTTTCTGGATAGTCTGGTTCCTTTCTTTCAAGATTCTACTTTGGCCGTTGTCAGGGGAAATAGCTCCGTTTGGGCCAAAGGGAAGGCAGATGTTGCCAATTTGGAGGAGTGGCATGATGAAGTTGTGAATGCACCAACTTGCCCCCTGACTCAGAGCCTAAAACCTCTGTTCTCAGTCCTGCTATGAAGAATTTATTAGCAGAAGGCTGAGAAGCCACATTTCCAAAAGTCCAGTTCAACACTAAGGGAGAAGAGAGTCCAGCTTTGTATTGCAAGGTGTCCCAGAGAAGTAAAAAGAAGTATGTCAAACAAGGAGTTTCCTTGTGGGGAGAGAAGCAGAGGGTCAGATTAACTCACCCAGAGCTTAGGGCAACCTTACTTCAGGTGGGAAGATACCATTAAGTCAATGTCCCTGGAAAAGAAGGGGAGCTAATGCTTATCCAGTTTTCTGTTTATGCCAGGAACTGTGTATATATTGTCTCAACCAATCTTCTCAACTTTCTGTGTGAGGATCATGGTCTTTTATTGTTCTCATTTTACACAGAAGGAAATAAGCTCAGAGAGGTTAAGATATATACCTAAGGATGCCCAGCTAGTTAAGGGCAAAACTGGGATTTAAGACCAGCTGGGATTTGACCTTTAGAACTCACTGGTGACTGTGGATGCTAACCAATGCACCCCACAGCTCTGTGCAGGTAAACCAGTACACCCCACCAATACCTATCTGAAGTAAGTCAGCATACTCCACTAATACCTCTAGGTAACCTGAGAGTTATTTGGCATGGTGTTCTAACTGGTGGGTGGGATTTTACAGGACAGGATACAGCAGAGAGAAACCAAATGCTCACTTTGCAAAGTGAACATTATGGGGGAAGTTGGAAGCATCTTGGAGGGATTTGGTTTAGGAGAGTGAAGCCTAGAGAGCTGCCTCCAAACCAGCCTTCAGGACTTGAAAGTGTCCTTGGTGGCACTTTAAAGATGCATTTGTCCTGAGAAAAGGAGATAAGGGACATCCTGAACATATTTAGGTCAGAGTCTAAAGGGAAAATTCTTTTTTCGCTGAAAAGGGAATTACACTCTGGAGATTGTATAATCTCCTTCCCTCAGTCCTTTAAGTAAAAGGAAAATGTCTGTTAGGGAAGGATGGTGGATATTGAAGTTTGCCAAACGCAGCTGAGCTTCCCCTAGCCTGCAGGCTGGAGGAAGTACAGACTTCTGGGTCAGATGTGGAGGCAGGCCTGAGCAGCTCAGTAATGAGCAACAACATAATTTCGACTCACAGGAAACGGATGCCCACTGCTGGAAGCGTTAAACCTGCTCTGAAGTTCTAATTTCTACGTGAGTATGGAGTTCTTCAGAGCCACTTCCAGTCAACTGCTTAGGCATTATGCTTAACTAGATTTTCTTAACCTGGATTTCATTGCTGGCTTCGATGGCACCAGAAATCCCGTAAAATTAGAGGTAAAATTCTGCATGTATGTGTGTTTTTGTGGAGAGAGGGTCTTTTATATTGATCAGATTCACAGAGAGATCCATGATTATAACACGTTGAGAACCTTAGCAGTATGTTTTGGCAACTTCTCTGAGCGCATTTGAGATCTTTACAAGAAAAGGAGGCTCATTGATTTATAGATACATTTTCGTTTGTGGTGTGAGTTTGTATGTGTGTATGTATGCATTGGTGTGTTTGGTGCAGCACAAAATGATACTACCCAGAGACACCACTCAAGGTATTCATAACACTTAGCTCAAATTACTTAATAAAAAATTATGTGCGATAAAAAACCCAAACAATCCATTTAGAACATAAGCAAAAGACTTGAACAGACATTTCACTGAAAAAGATATACAGATGGCAATAAGCTTATGAAGAGATGCTCAAGATCATTAGCCATTAGGGAAATGCAAATTAAAACCACAGTGAGACATCACTACACACCTATCATAATGGCTAAAATAAAATGTAGTGACTAGTGGGGACGCATAGAAACTGGATCACTAATACATTGCTGATGGGAATGTAAAATGATACAGCTGTTCTGGAAAACCACTCAGCAGTTTTTAATGCAACTGAACATATAACTACCATACACCCAGGCATTTGCACTTCTGTGCATTTATCCCAGAGAAATCGTAACTTAGGTTCACACAAAAATCTGTATATGAATATTGTTGCAGTTTTATTCATAATGGCCAAGAACTAGAAATTACCCAGATGTTCTTCAACAGCTGAATGGTTAAAGACACTGTGGTACAACTCTTCAAGGGAATATTACTCATCAGTAGAAAGAGTAAACTATTGATACATGCAACAAGTTGGGTGAATCTCCAGAGAATTTTGCAGAGTGAAAAAAGCCAATCTTAAAGGTTACATATTGTATGCTTGCATATATACAATATTCTTGAAATGACAAAATTATATAAATGGATAACCAGTTAGTGGTTGTCAGGGGTTAAGGAGAGGGTAGGCATAGGAGGGAGGCAGGTTTGGCTATACAAGGGCCCCATGAGGCATCCTTGTGCTGATGGAAATGTTTTGTATCTTGAAGGTATCAAAGTAAGTACACTAGTTATGATGTTGCACTATGATTTTGTAAGATGTTACCATTGAGGGAAAACTGGGTAAAGTGTAGACAGAATATCTCTGCATTATTTCTTATAACTGCATGTGAATCAACAAACATCTCAAAATAAACAGTTTTAAAAATCATACCCACCCAAGAAGGATACAATTTTATCACCCCTTGGAGTATTCCAGAGGATGAGCTCAATGGTATGAAAGCCATTCTGAAAGAAGAGAAGTGCCTGGTGTGAGGGTGGAGACTAGGACCACGTGCAGCCTCCCAGGGACTCTTGGGGATTGCCGCTCAACGCCTGGGTCAGCTCTGTACTGAGTGAACAGTCAGTCTGATCACCTTAGCATGGCTCCGTGTAAGAGGGCAGAATGTGGTTCTGGAGGATCTCATCCGCTGTTTCACCCGTCTTTCAGCATCTTGGGAGTCTGGACACCATTCCAGGATGGGCTTGATCAGCGCTGAATGAACCAGTTTGAGACACACGATCAGATGAAACTGACAGGACATAGTGAGTATGTTGTGCACAATGCATGTTGTGTGTGCATAAAAATAACATTCCAGCGGGCCAGCGAGGTGTTAGGTAGTTGCTTTCACTTGCGTGATTCCGTTGAATCCTTAAGATAATCCTATGATTCAGGCTTTCTTATTCCTTTTTTGCAGATGAGGAAATGAAGGCCTAGTAAAGTAAAGTGACTTGCCTTAGGTCTCACAGCAAGAGAGTGGCGTAGTTAATATTGAAACCATGTCTTCCTGAACGTAAAAGCTATGGTGCCTCCAGCTTATCATGTGCAGGTCCTCATGAGGAAGAAAGACAGGGAAGGAAATCTAAGGACTTTTTCCTTTCTGGATCCATGTTTTTAGCTGGCAATTTGAATGACAGTGGAATTAAAGAAAAGCTGTGTCAGTGAATCTTCCTGAACAAAAATAAAAAGGAATGATTTTTCAGAATCTTTCTGAAGCCAAAGTCATACTGATTCCTCTGGCTTTATCAGGACCTTGCTTTGGGTCCCCCCGAGTGCTGACATCTGTCTGGCACTTGGTTCCAAGTACTAAGGACAGAGTGCATGGGAAGTACTGTGAGCACTGCTGACCTTTGTGCTCAGCCTGCTCCCTCTCCGGGGCTGGCCTCTGGGGCCCACAGCAGGAGCCAATAGGCATCTCAGTGCCGCTCATCAGTATGGGGCAGACGGGACAGGTGTGGTACCCTTGGACCAGCGGCCTTGAGGGCCCCTCTACCCCACCTTTTCTCTCTTCACAGTGAAAGAGAACTTGGTAGAACAGATGAACAAGACTAACATGTAACAACATAACAAGTATTTAAAAGTGAACTGGCAACAATGCGGCAATCATACAACAAAAGCATGATAAAAAGTCGTGGCTTATAGTAATGTTACTAAAATAATGAATGGCGTAAGAACAGTGGCAACTGGAAAAGTCAGGTATTTACAATTTCATTTATCAAGTATTATCACTAGTCACTGTGCCTAGCACTTTGCATGGTTTATGTCTTTTACTTCACCCAAAACCTATGAGGTGGGTCTTATTATTATTCCTACTTTACACATAGGAAATGAAGACACAGAGAGAAGCCAAGTCACTTCTCAAGGTCCACAGTTAGTACAGGAGACACCAGATTTCAAATCCAGGTAAGCTGACTCCTCCTCTTAATCACACGCCGCTACAACTAAAAACAATATTAATGATGCCTGATACTGTTGAAGGCAGTAGGTTAGGTTCTAACAGTATAGCTGGGGGCCAGCAAGGAGGAAGTCATGGCCAGCTCTCTGGAAAGTCAGAGGCCTGTCCTGGAAGCATTCCACAAGAAGTCAGATCAAACCTGACAGGCCTAAGATGGCAAGTGCCATGACAGGAAAACCCTGACCAACTGAGGAAGAAAGGGCACAAAACCCTGCTCCCAAGAAATCCCTGTCCCAAGTGATGGATATTCCACCCCCTGGTTAACAACTGTCAATAAAAGATAGAAATGCAAACCCCAGGGCATGAAGATCGCTCTCAAGCTTACCTGCTCTCACATCTAGAGAGCGGTTCCACTTTCATAATCTTTCCTGCTTGTGTCGCTTGTAAGCTGTGTGTGTTATGACTACCCTTGAATTCTTCCTCATGGTGAGACCAAGAGACTTGGCCATCTTCGCTATGAGGTTGAGGCCTCAGGGCCTGGGGTCCCCTGGTTCCCTCGGCAACACCATGCTCATCACTGGCTGAGCAGTGGTCCTTGTGCCAGTTCCAAGTGTTGCATGTCGGCCACACTGCTCGTAATGCTGGCTTAGTGTGCTTTATAAACTGTAGTGATCTGATCATTTAAATTTGTGAATGCCAAACTTCAATCACCCTCAGTAACTGACTCAGTGGATTATTATTTTTTATTTTTTATTTTTTTTAAGGTTTATTTATTTGACAGAGAGAACACAAGCAGGGGCAGTGGCAGAGATAGAGGTAGAGGAAGAAGCGGACTCCCCACTGAGGAGGGAGCCTGCCACTGGGCTCGATCTCAGGACCCTGGCATCATGACCTGAGCTAAAGGCAGATGCTTAACCCACTGGAACACCCAGGTGCCCCTCAGTGGATTATTGTTAGGAAGCCCTCTGAAGCAGGTAAATATTGGAAGTTTCTTGAATTGAGTAGCATTCTGATATCTAAACAAAGACTTGTGCTTTTATATGTGTTTGCAGCCACTAGGGAAGCCCTAGGAGCCTCAGATTGTACTTTGAGAAAGACTGATGTTTAAGACTGAGTCAAGATTTCTGGAAAGACCATTTCCCTAATGCCCTTTCTGAGGAAATCCCTAGGAACTGGGTAGAAGCAATGCTCTAGAAATTTTACCCCCAGTCAGAAGACTGGTAATTTTTTTCAGCTTATTAAAAAAAGGCAAATCTATGGACTCTGAGAAACAAACTATGGACTCTGAGAAACAAACTGAGGGCTTCAGAGGGGACGGGGGTGGGGGAATGGGATAGGCTGGTGATGGGTAGTAAGGAGGGCACGTATTGCATGGTGCACTGGGTGTGATACACAACTAATGAATCATCGAACTTTACATCAGAAACCAGGGATGTACTGTATGGTGACTAACATAATAAAATAAAAAAAAAATTTTAAAAAAAGGCAGAACAATTGTGTTGCTGACTTCAGTGGTCAGAGGGTCCAGCCATTTTCTCCAGGGACCCTAATTGAGGACTAAGTCTTGTAGAATAGTTTGAGTAACATTTTGAAGCCCAGAAAATCCCAAATTTGCATGCCTGGACAAGGAATGGGGGCAATGCCTCACCAATAACTTAATTATATTTTCCCTGATGCCTGGAGAGATCCTCGTGGCACATGATGCTTAAATATAGATGGTTTCAGGTTCTTGTTAGGAGGGGGTTTCAGTAATTAAAGAAAGTAGAAATTTCATTCAGTTTCAACATTTCCCATTTGTAATTATCCTCTTGAAGTGCCTTGTAATTATTCTTTTTAAAAAAGATCTTTTGCATTAGCATATTCAATCTAAATTGTTTAATTAGATGATGGTTTGCTCAAATTAAAGATGAATAAGTTTCCTATGTAACCATCAAAAAAAACGGTTTTGTGCTTTGATACATTGGTGGAGAGGACACCAAAAAGCAAGGGAGAAAGGCAGGGTTGTGCAGACATTGCCAGATAATGATGCAAATTTCATATCCACGCTTTAAGCCCCTCTAGCTTTATGTCACAGACAAACATCAAACTGGGCACTTTGCATTTTGCCAGTTGCCCCTAGCTAGGCTACTCATTGATTTGTTGAGTCCCTGCCGCGTGCCAGACACTTGCTAGGAGCTGACCATGGTGGAACAAAAGTAGCAAGTGTCAATGACTTTCTCGAGCTTACGGTTTTGTGGAGAGACAGATATTCATCAAAAAATCAGTGTGAGTTTTACTTTCAAACTGAAATTAGCATTAAAAGAAGCAAACTAATATGTTTGCATGAGAAAGTATGCAAAAGAGCGTTGGGAGATCATTGTTCATGGGTCGTTCATGTTTCTACATGTGTTCTGACAGCTTTTGTTCTGGCTATCTTTTCAAGAATGTTTGTGTAGCAAACAGCCTTAAAGGATACAGTATCTCCCTCTGGGGTGGAGGGTAGCATTGTTTCCTGATCAGACAGGAAAAACATCTCCCTCTGGGCAAAGGTTGGGCAGGTTTGCTGGCAGCCCCGTTATACGACTGGGGGTTTTCTAAGATTGGGTTCCTTAGCTATGATGCAAATGCATTGCGGGCACAGTAGCCATCGAGGCTATTTGGGAGCTCCCTTATGGGACTGGTGGCTTGGGGTTAAGGGCAGTCAGTGCAAACATGGGGCTCACGCTGCTTGCATTGAGTAATAAAGTCCTTTGTCTCTGAACTACAAATCTGTGTCTTCTGTCAGCATCCATGAAATGGTGGCAGCCTAACTGGTTAGTTTGCACACAGGGTCAATTCCCAGATCTTCTACAACCCCTGGCACAAATGGGAGTAGGACTTTTCCTTTCCCTCTTTCTCCTCCTCTTCCTTCTTCTCTCCCTGAGGCCTCCTTACTCCTTTTCCTCCTTCCCCTTCTTCTTCTCCTTCTCCTTCTCTTAAACATATGTGTCTCCAACAGATTTTTTTTTTTTTGAAATGAATGAATTTGGGGGAGAGGAAATCATGGGGTCAGGGGAGAGGACAGAATAGAAAATAAACACAAATGTAAGTTGTTTTGATAATTGTTTTATAATCACAACAAACAAGTAGAGAGAATGCCTTGTACAAAACAATGCAATAAAGATAGAGGTATTCCCTTAGCAAGGCTGAAGATTTTAGTGTCTGGGATTTTGGACCATAGGCTACAGTCCTTGTTTTTGGGTGAATCAGTGGGTGTGTGGTACTCAGTTTGTTTTTGCTGTGGTTTTTTCTAAAAACAAGTGAAAGGCCCTCAGGACCCTGTCAATGGGACAGTTACACGCTCTAGTGATGACATCTCTTCTTTTTTCTTCTGAGGAGACTGCTCAGCCTTTCCATTTTTCTGGTGTGAATAGAGAAGGTCTGCCCTAGTTTCTGAAGCTTAATCACAGAACTTTATGGCCATTACACTGGTTCATGGCTTCTCACCTCTTGGTGGTACAGTTTATAAGTTCCTTTCTCACAGGGTAGAGCAGACATTTGATGTTTGCTGGGAAGCACCTGTGTGTGGCCGTAAGACTCCTCTAGAGGGAACTTGGGACATGGTGAGAGAGAAAAACTAAATCAAAGCTGATCCGTGGTGTTCTGCAGCTGAAAGCTACCTCTAGGACTTTTCTGTTAAGTCCTTCTGGTGTAGAAGTATTGAACAGTCAGGGACTGGTTTTAGGTCACCAATAGGACATAAAACTTTGGGTAAATCTCTTAAAAGTCTCTGAGACTCAGTTTCCAGATCTATGAAGTGGTCCTCTCAACAGGGGCAGATGCAATGAGCCTAAATGTTTGATAATAGACACCCAATGATAGGCAGCCCAAAGTTGTCATGGCAGTGGGACTGTCTTCAAGGACTTGGGCCCCCTATCTTTCTGCCATATCTTGTTACCATGTGGTGCCATTCCCAGTGTCACTCCTGGTCTAAGAAAGTTGTTGAAACTCCAGTCCTCTTCTCTGACTTTCAGGAGGTAGGACGGAGGGGAAGAGCAAAAAGGCCATACCCACCATGGAGCCAGCTCCAAGGGAGGCTGGAAAATGTAATCTTTTAGTTAGACCGCACATATTCTGTTGCTAAGAAAGGGCAGCATGGTGGAAGGAGATGGGTATCGGGTGGACTCCCAGCAGTTTTTGCCACAGGCAAAAATCCAGACTTGAATGGGTATAGGGAGTACTGGTCGAGGTGTCAGAGGGTGGGAATGTTGTCCAAAAGAAGGTATGTATTTTTCCCATAGCAACTTGGCATTTTTTTTTAATTCTGTCAGTTAGTGGGCATAAACATATTTTGCCCCACAGAAGGGACTTTTTTGAGGCTCTGTTTGGTCCAGTGTGGGAGATACGAGGTTTATATGGACGACAAACAACCCAGCTGGCAGCTGGGCACACATGATAAATTACTGCCAGGCTGTGGGTAACAGCAAAGGGGCTCTGAGCAGTAATTCTCATCTCTTCTCCTCTTTTATGAATACGAGGCCACACAGAGCCCTTCACAATGACAGTTGCTTTAGCACCAAGGTTCAGGGTGGCTGACTTCAGGAGAATTTCAGAATAGAATGTTATTTACCATTTCTCTTATTTGGAAGATGCAACTGGGACAAGATACTGACATTCTGATGGGAAATATCACACATTTGGGCTCAAGATCTTTCCCATTCTCTTCTCTTTCATCCTTCATACCCAGTCAATCAATAATATTGGTGTTTTTTGTTTTTGTTTTTTTTTTTTCCTTTTTCTTTCAAATATCTCCTGCCTTCATCCTTTCCTCTCTGCTTGCATTGCTAACGGCTTTGGATCCCTCCCCTCCCCAACCCCTGACTAACATTCTATAGTATCCACTCATCTTAACTAATCTACCCACTGGGCGAAGAAGATAGGTCTTCACTAAATATAGTTTTCGTTCTGTTCCCCACCTGGTCAGAACCCTTCTACTACTACTTCTTTTTACATGAAGTTATCCATTTATTCATAAGCATAACAATGAAAATGGTTGGAGAATAAAGGTACAAATTACTCAGACATAGGAGTGTTAGATTTCTCTGTAAGATGGCAAGCCTCATGTTTATTCTTTTATGTTGCTGAAAAAAATTGTTAATTTGAACATTTGCACCCCCCAGTAGAATAATGGACTCTTTTGTCTTTTATGGGTTATTTCATATATTTTGTATAGCCCTATCAGCTTTCTTATTTTATTTATTTATTTTATTTTTAATTTTTTAAAAGATTTTGTGTTATTTATTTGAGACAGACAGAGAAAGAGAGAGAGAACATGAGCAGGGGAAGAAGGGGACAGGGAGAGGAAGACCAAGAGGCAGACCCCCCTGCTGAGCAGGGAGCCTGATGTGGGCCTCGATTCCAGAACCTCGGGATCATGACCTGAGCCAAAGGCAGACACTTAACTGACTGAGCCACCCAGGTACCCCCCTATGAGCTTTCTGTTGTGTGTATCTTTCTTCCTGGCCATTAGGTAGGCATGTACTCCTGCCCCAATGCTACACTCATTTCTTTATACATTCACTTATTAATTATTCTAACAAGCATTCCCCCCCCCCAAGATTTCACTTATTTATTTGTCAGAGAGAAAGAGAGTGAGAGAGAGATGCAGGCAGAGGGAGAAGCAGGCTCCCTGCTGAGCAGGAAGCCCAATGTGGGGCTCCATCCCAGGACCCTGGGATCATGACCTGAGCAGAAGGCAGATGCTTAACTGACTCAGCCACCCAGCCATCCCTCCCTCCTGAATTTTCCATTCACTAGGCATTGCAGTAGCTGCTGAATTATTTGTATTACTGTCAAGGTGGCATTGCTTGAGTTGATGTAGGTTGCTCTTGCCCCAATTTAGTTATCTAAATTCTATCATCCATCAAGGCCCAATTCTACTTTAAATGCTACCAGGAATTAACCCTCCCACCCCTCCAGCATTCACAGATTGATTCTGACTGCCTATAGGAGTGTGATGCAATTCGAGTTCTTTCAAGTTAAGTGACAGAAACCCAACTGAACTTACTTAAGCCAAAAGGGGTTGTATAGACTCTCGTAGCCAAATTGTGGGAAAGGCAGGAGCTGACACTTGGAGTTACTTGGAGTAAGGAAGTTGAAAGCTCTCAGGCCTCCCTCTGTTTTCCTCTCTTTATTTCTGGCTTTGCCTCTCTCTGCCAACTGTGTTGTTTTTCTTCACTCCTAGAGCACACTAATGGGCCACTGGGTAGAGTTGTAATATGACCTATATAAGCTTTGGACTTATACTCTTATGGCTTTGTAATCAGAGAAGGAAGAGATCCCAAGGAAGGATTTTGATTGGTCCATTCTGATGATCCCAAGACCATCTCTGTGGCCAGTTATTCTAAGAAAGGTGCATGGTATGTGGGTTAAAAAGAAATAGTAGCCACTACAAAGATTATTCTAAAAAAAAAAATAGACCTAGTGTTGTTTTGGGAAGAATAAGAAAGACTCTTGGGTTGGTTATTCTTGTTCCTTCTGTGTTAATTATCACCTGCAGCTCAATGTGCAATCCCTGAGGGAAGCAATCACACCTTGTAGTCTCCTGTTAGATCAGGTCTGGCCTTAATTAATGTGAGGAAAAGCTAGGATAGGATACATTAGACCCACCTCCTCCCAGGAAAGAGACAGATCGCAAAGGGCCACTGAGGTCTTTTTTATTTGAGGACCCAGAGATCTTGGGAGGCACAGTCCCAGGATTCTCAAACGCTGTCAACAGCGGCATATATCCCAGGCATCTGGAAGTTGCTGCAGATCCATTGTAGGGTAAGTTGGAGTCAGAAGCCATCCTTGGCCAGAGAGACAGCCTGAGCTGTGCATGTGGCCTCAACGAACCCTGACTCATGACGGTTGTGTACCAGCATTTCTGCCCAAAGGCCTCCTGAGGGGAGACTGTTCGCTTAACACCTCTCATGGGCATTTCTTCTAGTAGGGTCACCCAAAAGCCAATCTGTTTTAGGACAGTCCATGGAACTAGCCACCAGGGCTGATCAAGGTAGGTAAGGAGGGCAGTTTGGGGGGAGCCTCTCAGTGAGAGTTTTGTGATTGAGGCCATGAGGTATGGTAGCCAAGTCTGAGGTCAGACCACTGAATTCATATCTTTTTCTACAGCTTGTTAGCTTTGAAAGTTCTCATAATTTATCTTTGTGGGTCCCAGTTTCCTGAGAAGTAAGCTGGGGATAATCAAGCATACTGTTAAACTTTAATAATCTTTACAGGTACTGAACTATTAGACCAATCACAGTAGACATTGGCCATAGCTCTGGAGCAAAGATCTGGGGCCCTCTGTTCTGCTAATCCTTTAGTTTCTGAACATGGGGAGTCAAGAGGGTCCTAAGTAATGGGCCCACATGGTCAGAGTGGCTGCAGACCCATGGTTGGTTTTTAAGTTTTTACCACCAGTAAATATTTCAATATTTTAAGCAACCTGTACTGCTATGTTTGTGGCTTTGGCTAATTATTAACCCTGGGGATATGAATTGTACTTCACAGGGCTCTTGTCAGGGCCCCAGTTACTGCTGTGTAAGCTGCCATCCATTGGTCAACCCGGGGACATCATTTCCTTGGAGCCACTGCAGATGTGTGGAGTTATAATGACAATTTTCTGGCAGACAGCAGTAAAGTATCTCAAGGAAAGAATGCTGTTTCCTAATTTGCAGTATGTTGCTATATGGGTTACTGGTGGGGCTGGTTGCTGTGAAGATGAAATGAGGTGACCCATCCCATGTGCTTAGAATAATGCAGATGTGTAGAGAAACCTCAATTTAAGTTAGTTATTACTCTATAAATGAAGTGATACTGACACACAGAGAGCATGCAAAGAAATAGTTATGCAAAGAAATACCTATTATATAATGAAGTTATCATTAACTTCAAACTTGAGTTACACTGAACTGCAAAATGAGTTCATATTAAAATAAATTCGTGATGTGATGAGCACGGGGTGTTATACGAAACTGATAAATTGTTGAATGCTACATCTGAAACTAATGATGAACTATATGTTGGCTAATTGAATTTAAATAAAAAAATGAAAAAAATACTCAGTATCAAAAAAAAAATTCTGCCTTAATCTTTTTTCCCCAGCAGTGAAAAATTTCAAACATTTAGAAAAATTGAATCATACATTGGACATTCATGTGCCCACAATCTAGATTTAAAAATGAACATTTTTTTTGTATTTGTTTTGTCACATATCTATTTACCTACCATTCTATATATCAATTCATTTCAAAATGCATTTCAAAATAGATTTAATGTATCAGTATATTTCGTTCTTAAACGTTAACAGGAATATCATTAACTAGAGTCCACTATTTGTTTATGGTCCTTTTTTTTTTTAAGTGAAATTTACATGCAGTGAAGTACACAAAGTTTAAGTATATCGTTTGGTAAATTTTGACAAATTGTTGGAGGAGGTCATTGAGAGAACAGGACCTCTGGTTGACCTGCCAGCTGGACTTGGGAAATTAGAGGCTCCGTTCCCTTCGTCTTGGAATATTCGCTCCACCCACTCTTTCCACAGTGGGAGCCATGAGAGAGTGAAGGTGTTGCTGAGGCCACCTTGTACAGTGACCATGACTGAACCCAGTTAAGGCCTATATGCAAATTTGTAAGTTTCTAGCAAGTGGGCGAAGAGATCTACTTCTTTTGTGGCAGCCCAAGACAAGACTTGTAAGAAAGTTTCCTTGCTTGTTACAACTGCCGCTTACCTATCTGGAGTGGCTTGCCTCTCTCTTTGGTTTCTCCTGCCCTCCGTGTCTGGGGGCAGTCTGTGAACCAACACAAATGCATACAGCTTGATAACCCAGAACCCCCATCAAGAAACAGAACGTTACCACCACCCAGAGACTTTCTCATGCTCCTCCCTAGTCGATGCCCCATGCCACAACCCAGAGGCAACCACTGTTCTGATTTTGCTTTTTCTGTAGGTTAATTTTTCCTGCTTTGAAACTTAATATAAATATGTTGATGTAGTTTTTATTCTCTTGTACAAGATTTCTTTCACTCAGCATAATGTTTTTGAGATTCATCCATGTTGTTGTGTGTATTAGTAGGTCTGTCCCTTTTCATTTATGACTATTCTTACATTGTATGGCTATAACACTTTGTTTAGCTATTCTCCTGTTGATGGACACCTGCAATGTGTCCAGTCTGGAACTATTGCAAATGAAACTGCTGTGAACATCCCAGTGCAGATCTTCTTGTGGCCATATGCTTTCATTTGGGGGGGATGAATATGTAGGAGTAAAATTACTGGGTGACAGGGTAGGTGTATGTTTTGTTTTATAAAAACTGCAGACCCTTCCCCAAGGGGTTGGGCATGTTTATGCTTTCACCAACACATGTGAGTGCTGTGTGTGCACGTGCTCTGCATCCTTGCCACTGCTGAGCATTACCAGTCCTTTTCATTTTAGTTATTCTCTTGGTTGTGAATTGGTATTGTGGTTTTAATTTGCCTTTTTCTACTGGTAATTACTTGAGCACTTTTTCATCCGCTCTTGGCCATTCATGTATCTTCTTTTGGGAAGTGTCTGTTCAAATCATTTACCCATTTAAAAAAAACTTTTTATTTTGAACTAATTTTAGACTTACAGGAAAGTTGCAAAAATAGTACAGAGTTTCTCTATATGTTTCATCTAGCTTCTTTTCCTACTGTTAACATCACATGAAATCACTGTGTAATTATCACAACCAGAAAATGAATGGCACAATACTGTTAACTAAACTACAGACTTTATTCAAATAGATCAGTTTCCCTACTATTGTCATTTTTCTGGTTCAGATTCTATCTAGGATCCCATACTAAATTTAATTTTTATTTCTTATGCTCCCTTCACTTTGAAAATTTGTGTTGTCTTTTTATTATTAAGGTCTAGGTGTACTTCATGACATATGCTCTGAAATGATTTTTTTCCAGTCTGTGGCTTGCCTATTCATTTTCGTAACATTGACTTTGATGAGCAGACATTTTTAATTTGGATGAAGTCTAACATCATTTTTCCCTAATGGTTATTGCTTTCTCTCCTGTTTAAGAAATCTTTGCCTAGCCATGATTTCTGAAGATATTCTCCTGTTTTCTTATAGCAAATTTATAGTTTTAGCATCTGTGTTTAGATTTATCATCTATTTCAAATTAACTTTTATGGATGGTGTGTAGAAGGGGTTGAGGCTACTATATTTTTCTCCCATATGGATATCTAATTGTTCCAGGACCATTTGTTAAAAAAACTTTCTTTCCCCATTGATTATTTGGTTCTTTGGTTGAAAATCAAATGATTTTATAAGTTTCTGTCATTGATCTATTTTTCTATTCATATGCCAGTACTATACTGTCTTAATTCCTATAGCTTTGGAGTAAATCTTGAAGTTGGTGAGTGTAAATACTCTAAAGTTGTTCCTCTTTGCGAGATTGTCTTAGCTACTCTAGGTTTGCATTTCCGTATATAATTTAGAACCAGCTTGTTTTTTTTTTTTTTAAGATTTTATTTATTTATTCGACAGAGATAGAGACAGCCAGTGAGAGAGGGAACACAAGCAGGGGGAGTGGGAGAGGAAGAAGCAGGCTCATAGCGGAGGAGCCTGATGTGGGGCTCGATCCCAGAACGCCAGGATCACGCCCTGAGCCGAAGGCAGACGCTTAACGACTGCGCCACCCAGGCGCCCCTAGAACCAGCTTGTTAATTTCTACAGAAAAGACTGGAATTTTTACTGGGATTTTGGAAGAAATGGCACCATAACAATGTAGTCTTCTAATTGATGAACGTGATACATTATTACATGTTTTTCTAAATATTATAAAAATTTCCACATTATTAACGTCTTCTTAGTTTCTTTCAGCAGTAGTTTGCAGTTTTTATGTCTTACACATCTTTTGATACATTTATTCCTCAGTATTTTATGACTTTTGAAGCTAACTTGAGTAGAATTTTAAAACTGCTAATTTTCCATTTGTTTGCTACCAATATGTGAAAATACAATTGATTTTTGTATGTTGACCCTGAAAAATTCACTTAGTAGTTCTGATGTTGATTTGTAGATTCCACTGGGTTTTCTAAGTGAACAATGATGTCATCTGTGATTAGAGGGAGTTTTACTTCTTCCTTTCTGATCATTATGCCTTTCTGCTTTCTTGCCTACTGCACTAGCGAGGACCTCTAGTAAAATACCCGGAAGAAGTAATAAAAATGCCCTTTTCCTGATCATATGGGTAAAGTATTCAATGTTTCATCATTGAGTATAATGATAATGGTGTTTTTTTTTAGATGCCCTTTATTAGATTGAGGTTGTTCCCTTCTGTTCCTAATTTGCTGAAAGATCCTAGTACAATGGACATTGAATTTTATCAAATGTTTTTTGTGTGTCTGTTGAAATGATCAAGGAGTTTTTCTCCCTTAATCTGTTAATATGATGAATTACATTGATTTGCCAATGTTAGACCAACCTTACATATCTGGGATAAACTCCAATTAATCATGATATATATTACTGTTTTATAATATTGCTGTATTTGATTTATTGATATTTCATCAGATATTTTTTTTTGTCTATGCCTATGAGAGATATTATCTTGTAATTTTTTTTGGAATTTCTTTGTCAAACTTTACATCAAGGTTACATAAAACTTATACATGTGTTAGGAAGCAATCTATTACTTTCTATTTTCTTAAAGAGTTTGTGTTAATGTTTATATTAGTTCTTCTATGAATCTTTACTAGAACTCACCAGTAAAATCATTTGGGCCTGGAGGTTTCATTGTGGGAAAGTTTTTGATAATAGATTCAATTTCTTTAATAGATATGTAGGAGACTATTCATATTTCCTATTTTGCATCATTTTAGTAAGTTGTATTTTTCAAGGAATTTGTACTTTCAACTAAGTCATAGAAAATATTTTAACTTGTTCATAATTTCCCTTTTTATGTCTGTAAAATCAGTAATGGTATCCCTTCTTTCACCTTCATTCTTGAAACTAGTAATTTCTGTTTTCTCTCCTTTTCTCTTAATTGGTCAAGTTAGAGATTTATCAATTTTATAATTGTTTTCCAAGCAATCAAGTTTTGGCTTTTTGATTTTTCTGTTGTTTTTTTTTTCTTCATTTCATTTACAACTGCTCTTACCTTTATTATTTTCTCCTTTCTGCTTCCTTTGAATTTATTTTGCTTTTCTTTTTCAACTTCTTATGATGGAACCTTAGGTCATTGATTTTTGTGACAGATGTATTTTCGCAAAATGGTCATAAAGGTATCTCTTTTCTAGAACTTCACCACACTCCATCAAAAGTGAAGTCTAACTTCCCTCCCCTTGAATTTTGGGGGTTTGTGTTTCACTTGTAGCCAATATAATGCAGCAGAAGGGATGCTTTGCGACTTTTGAGTTAGGTTATGAAAAACAATGCAGCTTCTGTGTTTTAGCTGTAAGTTTTATGCCTGGAATCCAAATCTTCATGTATGTAGGCTATAGCCTTGAGGCCTCAATGCTAAAAGAAAGCCAAGCCATGTAGAGAGGTCATGTGAAGGTGTTCCAGTGAGCAATCCTAGCTTTTGAGTCCTCCCAGCCCAGGAGCCAGAGCAGTGAGTGAAGGAGCATTAAGATAATCCAGGCATTGTGTCCTCCCTAGCCTTCATGTCTTCCCACTTGATGCCTCTTCACTTTTCAGATGCTGTAGTAGCCCCAAATTCAGCACCCCAAGTGGTGCTTATGAGTAAGGGACAGGTGAGGCTAGGTAGGGCGAGAGAGGTAGGGGCTACATGACTAGGCTCACACAGGCTACGAAACCAGGCTCACAGAAATCCCAGATGTGAAGAAATAGATGAGATGTTAACTAGAGAGAAGGGAATACCTTGTTTATTCTAATGATATTTACAAGAACACTTTGTTAATTCTAAATGTAGACAGGATATTCTCATAATACTTAAAAAAATTCATCATGTTATTGACATGAAATTTACCAAGTTCCCTGGTCAGATTTCTATATAAGACCAACCATAAAAGCCCACAGTGGCAACCCATTCAGGACCCCTTTCACTCTAGAGCGTTTTTTTTTTTTCTTTCCTTTCTGTTCTCACCTTCTCTTAATAAACCTTCACTTCACTTCACCCTTTTGTCCAGGAGATTAATTCTTTCTGAGACGAGAACCCTGCAACCCCACAACACTTACTGGGGACCACCTGCCAGCAAAAGACTGTATAAAAAACAAAACTTACCCAGGGCCAGTCCATTCTTCCCAGTGTTAACACCCCTCTAATTTCTGCCAGATTTTGGTGACTGTAACACTTTTGGGTGGTGGGTCTGATGGATGATCCTCAGCCATTCGTTACCAGAAGTGGAAACTCAGCATCTATCATTTTAATTTGTGAAAATGTATTGTCTATCTTAAAAGAGAAATAATCTAATACAAATATTAATACAAATGCATTTGTCATAATTTTAGTAAACTTGTTTAGGAATTTTTTTCAACATTTTTGTTCACAGCCCAGGGGGTCTTTTATTTTTTTATGTTCATTATGAATTCATTGGAGGGGGTTCCAGCAGCTCCGGCCTCTCTCTATTAGTTCTCACAAAGTGTAGAGCAGGCTTGAACCAAACATCTTTCTCTTTGGCTTCTTTCTTTTCCTGATCATCTTCCTTCACATGCTGCAGGAAGCTATCTGGGCTTTTAGAGGGCTGAATTTGCTCAATACATTCACTAATTCTCTTGGCAAGAATCTTGCCCTTGTTTGTTTGCAACATGTCAGCAGCATGCTGGGCAACATTGTAGACTCTTCCAGTTTTGCTGTGGTAACATTCGTGGGACATTCCTTTGTGAATAGAGCCCATTTCCTTGATGTGTACAGTATCGCATTTCCTATAGGTTCACATGTATGTGGCAGAAGGAACAAAGCCATGGTTTCTAAAAGGCCTAGAGAATGCACTGTGGGTGCCTCTCTCTTTCCCTTTCTGTTGGTCATTTTGGTGAATTAGTGGAAGATGGTGGTTCTGGCTGAAACGGTGAAGTTTCTTCTATGGAGAATCAGACCTTAACTTCAGCTGCTTTCACTTCTGAGTTCATGTTGCAGGTTCACGTGTCCTGTCCTAGATATGGCCTGGAAACCTTAGCAAAGTTACCTTGCCCTGTGGGTAGAATTTTAGGAGAGTAGATACAGCTCAACAAACCCAACAAGCAAAGAAAGAAGAAAAAAGTGAAGACTTCTAGGACTCAAGGGAAAGGAACTCACAGACCCACCTCTAGCAAGAGATCCTCAAAGCCACAGGCTGGAGGGGCTGGGAACAGGAGAAGAAGACCTCTCACCTGACCCCAGCTCCTACATCAGGACAACATTAACCTCCTCATTCCTATCCCCCTCCAGACTGCCTGGGCTTGTTTCAGCAACACTGAGTTCTGTCTGCTTTTCTGTGATGTCTTGTTTTTGCTTGAATTATTTTTGGCTGGGGTAGAACACTGTGTCCATCTCTCTTGCAGGAGGTGGGAACAAAGATGGCTTTGTGGGAACAAAAAGTGAGTCCTATCCTCAAACTCAATTGGAGCTGATTGTTATAATTTATTAAAAGTGCAATTCTGTTCAGAACATGAAATGGGATAATGACTTAACAGGCACACAAATGAGTGTTAAATCATGCAAAGCTTGAAAAGAGAACCCAAGCAGAGAGAGGACCAAAGTTTCTGGTTAGAGTTGCACCAAATCAGCTCTGGAGGTGAGCACCACGAATTCAGGAAATGGCCTTCTCAGAGGGAGACCTGCAGTGGTAAGCGTGTGTGTGTTTGGGGAAGAGTGGGTGTGGGGCTGTGTCATATAAGAGAACAGGCAAAGTACAGAGGTTGTGGAAAACACCAGAAGTCTTCCCACTCTGTCACTTTCTTTTCAGTTTTTATACCACTCCTCCTCCTCTTAAACTAAAAGCTCAGATCTAACTTACAGTATATGGCAAATAATCAAGTTTTGGATTCAAGTGGCCTCACCCCTTACTATCTGTTTGGCCTCAATTTTCTGATTTACATAATGGGAAAAGTGATGAGTGAAGCTGAAGGATTTTTGTGATAATGGGTTGAGATAAGCTACCCCAAACATCTAATGCAGTGTCTGGCAACAGTAGCTGCTAAAGGGGGTTGTTTGCTCCCCATTCACCTCTATCTCCTTACCAGGCCAATTTCCTTGATCCCTCCTTCAAGTATTGGCTTGTTCCAGTTGTTATATATCTGTGTTGCACAGAATTACAGAATCATATAATCTTTGATATGGAAGGGATCGAGTTTAAGGGAGTAACTGAATATCTTTCAAATTGTTATTGAGTCAAGTATTTATTTAACATTTTCTGTGTGCCAGTCACTGTGCTAAGAATTGGATATAGCAGTGAAAAATAACGACCCAGTCTTTGCTCTTTGTGCAACTTACATCCTAGAAGGGGAAGGAGGCTTCCTCTAAGCAAAATATTTCATAGATAACTAATCAGTCAGGTCTGTGCTAAGTGGCAAGAAGAAGACTGGAGAGCTCTTCAGGTGAGTACCGCAGGGGACCTGAAGCTGATGGGAGTATTGGGGAAGGCAGCCCAGAGAAGTGGTCTTGGGTTGAGACCTGCGCATGAGCTAGAATTAGGTTGGTGAAGGAACTGAAAGGCATCTGTGTAGCTGGATAGGAGTGGGATGGGTGAGGAGGAGTTGAGGGAATTGGGTAAGGTGGGTGGTTGAGAGCTGTGGAGAAGAGAAGTTCAAGGGAAGCTGAAAAGGTGAGCTAGGCAGGGGCTAGATTATGCTGTGCAGACATGACTGGGGAATTGACAGAACAACACAAAAGCAAAACAGTGTAAAACATTGGTCTTCTTCTCCATGGGTCTTCTGGATGGGTCTCTTCTCTCCATTGCAATCCAGCGCTGATTGAGCATTTGAAGCTGACACTTCAAAGGAGTCAAGATCATGGAGTCATTTCTCTCCAAATGAATTAATGAAATGTCAAACATGAATAAGTGGTCTTGAGATGTCTTTCTACTTGGGAACTGGCCAGAGTGGAATGTTGACAGCAAATTGTACAGCTTTTAATTTTCTTTAGAAATAATGTACTTAACCTGCTTTAGAGAATGGTCTCAAAGAATGCTTCTTTAGAATCTCTCTACCCAGTTCACTCTTAACTGCAGGGAATCCCTCACAGAAAACTGTAAATAAGCAACTCTGGAATTAAATTAGCTCCCAGCTATCTTAAGCAAATATCCTACAAGGGAAATTGTGTTATCTAACTGGCCAGTTGATTCTTGGCTTTTTTCAGCTTCAAGAAAGAATTTAAATGGGATTCCTGTGTGTTACTCTCATTTCAAATCCTCTGGAGCAGATAAACATTATCATGAAACTGGCCAAGGATGAAATTTAAATAAGTAGTGATTGGAAAGGATGACAGTAAGAGTTTTCAACTCACAAAAACAGACAAATTAGTTTAATTAACTGAAAAATTTGGAGGACAAAGATATGGGGGGAATTATTTATGTCGATGTGTAATGCATGCTCAATATTTTTGTAAACAAACTTATTAGGGGAAAAGAAACACACCAATATAATTATCCCGCAAAAATGCACCACCAAAGAGTAATTTGGAGCCAAGAACTGGTTTTTCTCCTCGTGAGTTACTGTCCCTTTATATGGAAGATGACAGACCTCTCCTCACTAAAGTAGGTCTTCCTCTGTTGTGCCATTATACTGTCAGTCTGACTGTGGTTCATCCATCGTGTGTATTGATGTTGTGATCACAATGGCTGCTGATGTGGTTGAAAAATTATCTGAATGGAGAAAATAGAGGTTGCCTTTAGGCTAGAAGCAGCCGTCTTTTCCTGATGGCTGAGGACTTTGATAGACAGCAGAGCATATTATGGAATGGTGGAAAGACGTTGGCCAATAGTTAGTCAGAGATGCTTCCAAGGCAAAGTGGGTGGCTAAAGTCTCCTGTCTCTCCTCCCCCAACATGAAGCCATATATGTACATACAGGCTCTTCTGTTACTCTGGTTGTGTAGACAAAGACTCATCCTGATATGGTAAATTAGAAGTCAGTGTGTTCTAAATCTGGAGACCTTTAAATCCCTAATTTAAGCTATGGTACTTATAGCCTTCCTTCCTTCCTTCCTTCCTTCCTTCCTTCCTTCCTTCCTTCCTTCCTTCCTCTCTCTAGCTTCCCTTCCTTCTTTTTCTTTTTCCTTTCCTTCCTTCCTTTCATTCATTCAACAATTATTATTGAGAATTGATGATGTTAGAGACACTTTTCTAAAGGTGGACAAAATTATGTGGAATAAGACAAAGTCCTTGTTCTTTTGGTTCTTATATACTAGGCAGAAGGAATAAAAACAGATTAGTAAGCAAATAAGTCATCACGATAACTGCAAATAGTATAAGTTGTGTGAAGAAATAACTTTGAAGGTGATGTGATAAAGCCTGACTCAAGGTAGGGGAGATAGCTAATTTTGCCTGAGTGTTCAGGGAGAACCTCACTGAGGGGTGATGCTTGAGTTGATGTCTGAAGGACAAGAAAGAACTAGCCATGTGGAGATCTGGAGAACAAGAAGCCCAGCAGAAGAAACAGCCAGAACAAAACTCCTCATGAGAAAAAGCTTAGGGCGTTAAAAGCAGAAATAAAAGTGATGGTAGAAACAAGGGAAGTAGGAAGGAGAAAGTGGAGTAAGATGAGATTGGAGACTATGTAAGGCTTACAGTCCTTGGCCTGGGGATGAGATTTTATCTAGGTGCTCAGGGAAGATTTTGGAGAGTTTTAAGCATCTGAATGGCATTATTAAACTTGAATTTAGGGGTGCCTGGGAGGCTCAGTTAGTTATCTGCCTTCAGCTCAGGTCATGATCTCAGGGTCCCGGGATCCAGCCTGGTGTCAGGCTTCCTGCTCAGTGAGAAGTCTGCTTCTCCTTCTTTCGCTGCCCCTTCCTTCCCCCACTTGTGGTCTCTCTCTCAAATAAATAAAATCTTTAAAAATTTTGAATTTAAAAAGCACTAGTTTGGCTATTATACAGAGAAGAATTATAGAGAGGAAAGAGTAAAAGTTAGGAAGCCAGTTCAGTGTTTTGCTCTTCTATTAACTGAGATGATTGTAATGATAACAAAGCCAATAAGAATATGATTGTATTATTACTATTATTAAAACAGAAGGGCACCTGGGTGGCTCAGTCAGCTAAGTGTCCAACTCTTGGTTTGGGCTCAGGTCATGATCTCAGAGTTGTGAGATCAAGTCCCATGTTGGGCTCTGTGCTGGGCATGGAGCCTGCTTAAGCTTCTCTCCCTCCTCCTCTGCCCCTACTCCCCACCTATCTCCCTCTCATAAATAAACAAACAAACCAACAAACAAAACAGAACAGTTCCAGAAGGACTCTCCTCACAAATATCAGTCAGGATCCAGGTGGAAAGGTAGAATTTTAGCATGTTATGTTTAGCATATAAACTTGGTTTTTAGGCCACTGTGTTCTTGTTTACCAGATGGCAGCCTCAGTTCCAGGCATCTCAGAGAGCTACCAATGTCTAGACATTGAAGGGTCTGTCCCTGAATGATCTTTTTATTAGCAGGGAGAACCCTTTCCAAACCACTTCCCATCCCAGAGGATTAGATCACATATCAAGGGGGGATAGAATTACCATAACTGTATTAAACCTATAAACCCATTGTGGATCACTCCTTTCCATGAGCACGTGGAAGCGTAAATGTCTGAACAAAGTCTGAATTCACCACTGGGTGTTAGATGCAACTAATGAATCAATGAACACTACTCCAAAACTAATGATGTACGATATGTTGGCTAACTGAACATAATAAAAAAAATAAAAAATAAATAAAACCTTCCTTTAAAAGACTAGAGACAAAAAAAAAATCTGGACTCACCAACAAGGAGGAAAGGGGGCAACTTACATTGTCATGCATGATTGATTTGATTACTCTGAATTATTCAGATAACTTAAATTCTCCACCCAACCCTGATCTTTGTCCATGTTACTCTATTCATGGACGAGACCTCATGCAGTGATGCTGTTCTAAAGACTTCCATCACAATTTGAGTTGAACTTTGAAAATCACTAGGAACTATAATTCATATTAGGTTTTCCTGAATTTGTCATTTATCAACTCTTTTTGACTAATGAGCTCTCTTTTAGTGTTATTTGGCCTAAAAGGGCCAAAGATGGTGACTGGCAAATCCAGGTAACGTTGTTGTTTGTGGGTTGGTTCTTCTAAGACTGCTATGAGATTAATTCATATCATCACCCTCCTGGCCCATGTCTTTATCCTCTTTGTCATTTTCATCTTGCTCATCAGTGTGCCCATCTTTGTTTTTATATAATGGTGACCTGACAGTTCCTCTTCTGAAATCAGCTGGCATTACTTTCTTCTGATTGCCCTTGCTCTGGATTACTTTCAAGGTTCTGGCCCTGCAACTTCTTCATGATGCACTGTGCATCCCCTGTTGTCTACACTGCTGCTGCTGACCCTCCTCCACTACGGTTTCTCCTCCCCTTCGCTGGAAGAGGGAAATTTCTTCAGAAGTCCCCAGACAGCAGCTCTAGATTCCTCTCCAATGTCAGATTGCTACTTCTACCCTGTGGGCTATCTCACTGTCCTCATAACAGAGCCAATACTGTCATTTTTTACTGAAGTTAGTCTGCTTTTGATTTCTGTCGTTTGTTACCAGTGTTCCTGACTAAATATACTTGCCTCATATAAATTGCATTCTAGATGGGAAGAGGAAGATAAGTATAGATAAGTAAGGCTTAAAAAGGAAGACTGCCTTGTCCTATTTAATCAGCTGAGTCAGGGACAGTGCCGGGCAGAATTTTCTTGGCTGTCAGTTTAGTGTTCTTTTCACTTTCTTGAAGCCTGTGAAATTTCCTTCCCTATCCAGCCTCGGTCATTACTGAAAATCATTCAAGTCAATGTCACCAGGCTCTCCCAGGAGAAGCAGGCAATGGCAAAGTCCACTCTTGTATATAACTCCTGCAACACCAGTGTCATGCTTTATTGAGTCTCCCACCAGAAATGCCTTTTAGCTGGACGCTGACCTCATGTACAAATGAGGTAAGTAGCTATCCAAATGGAGTGATTTGAGAAGAAATAATAAGACCTCTTGCTTTTCATCTCTCTGTAAGCAACTGAAGTTAAAACATCCCTAAAGGTAGCAAAATCCAATTGTCATCAGGAGAAGGGATGAAGGACTCTCCCTCCCAACCTCCCTATCTCTCCCTTCTCCTTCCCCTTTCCCTTTTGGAAAGCAGCCAGTTTAGTACCAGCTCCTCAAACTAGAATAAGCTGACCTCTGAGGTATGTGAAGAGGGATGGGAGGCCCAAAGATAAACACAGACCATCTTCCCAGAGTGATACTTTCACTAGTAAATTTGGACAGAAACTTATTTTATTTTTATTTTTTAACAAAAGTTATGTACTTATTTCTTTATTCCAAGGAAAAATCAAAGAAGTGAATTAAAATATTGGGAAGGAATTCAGATACACAGAGATTAGGGCTTTGAAGAATCTCGATCACTGAAGCTCATAAATGACCTGCTTCACATGGTTGAGAAGTAAGTTATAAAGTCAGTACATGAACACACTCATAGTGCAGTTGAATTACCTATAAACCAGAATATTTTTCTGTAAGAAACTTGTTTTAATACTTAGGAAAAACTCTCATATAAAATAATAGAGTAGGCTTGTGAAATTTACATGAATTTGTGAGCTGAAACATGAGGCTTACACTCCTTTGGGGTCTGCCTATTCACCTTGGTACATGATTTCCCTTGTCCTAAGGGATATTAGGGGTACTTTGGCAGAAAAGTTGCAGGGCACCAATGTGTTAAAAAGATATGGATAGTGGAGTAGGGAAGCCTGGGTTCTAAACTGACTTTCACGTCTCATTAAATCTGTGTCCTTGGGAGAATAGTTATAGTTCCTGGAGCCGTCATTTCCTTAGCTATAGAGTGAGGACAATAACCCCACTTCACAGAGTTGTGGACTTCAAGGAAATGAGATCTCAGGGGTAAATGGTACTTTCCCCTCTACTTACACTATGAGCTGAAACCTGCCTCCGGAAAACTGTCTTATTGGTCTCAGTGCTGTCTTTTGGGGCATCAGGAGTAAGGAAATCCATCTTTTTTCTTCCTCCATTACAAACCTTCAGTCATATTTTTAAAAAATTGTAGTAAAATATGCATAACATAAAACTTATATTCTAACCATTTTAAAGTGCAAAATTTGGTGGCATTTAGTACCTTCACAATAATGTGCAACTATCACTTTTATTCTAGTACCAGACCTTTCTCATTACCTCAGAGGGAAACCTTGCACCGATCAGGCAGTCCCTCCCCATTCTCCTTTTCCCCCAGGTCCTGGCAAACTATAACCTGCTTTTAGTCACTGTGGATTTGCCTATTGTGGGTAACTCGTATAAATGGAATCACACAATAGCTGGCCTTTTGGTTCTGGCTTCTGTTTTCCTGGAGCTCAGGGCAATGAAGAAGCCAAAGGGAGCTCAGGTGAAGGGAAGGCAGCCAGTGCACTTAGGGATTGGGAAGGGCAAGACAAGAATATTTTGCCTCACCCTGCAGCCCCAGGCCCCACTCCGATACCTGGTAGTCAAAGTCCTGCCATGTTGCTGCAGGCCATAGGCCTGGCATGGGCATCTGCACCAGTCATCTGGAGGATGAGTCTGAGGCCAGGCGCACTGTCAGATCCAAGGTCGGCTTGGGCAGCAGGTGCTTGGGAAGCAATCTTTCAAGCTCGCCGAGTCCAGCTGGATGCCATGCGCTGTTTATCCTTACATGGCACAATGGAGGCTCATTATAGGAGCAGCACTTGGCCAAACATTCACAGGAAAGGCAAACCAGACTGGCCCAGCCATGGCCTTTGGAAAGACAGAAAGGCCACTCATGTGTGTAGCCAGCGAGCTGCATGGGCAATTAAATCACTCCCAAGGAAAATCTTGTTTGAGCACTAAAGGTCATGGCCATGATTTGTCTGTGATTCTTTGTCAATACGTTTTTCTAACCAAGTGCCACATAAAGAGTCCATTATATGGGCTTTAGCATTGCCTGCATACCCAGGGATGGGAACGGAAAAATCTGTGGGCAGGCCCTGTTAAACGCACCATTTAACACCACACAATTGCTCTCCATTCTCAAGTCTGCCTTTTGTTTACTCAAGTCCTAATTCATGTGGGGGGGAAATTAGTGTAACTCGAAGTTTAGGGTCTCATAAAAGGCTTTAACTAGTTTCACAAAGATATTCACAGATGGCTGCACAGTAAACATTGAAAAGACCCAGCGCTGGGTGAGAAGCTGGGGGAATTGAGCCCTGAAATGTGTGTGTGTTTTGTTTTAACGGTTCCAGGTTGGTTACCGTAAATCACTGTGTTAGACGCAGAGATTTCTGCTTTCCCCCTGGGTCTTCCCTGTCCTTTCTCATGAAGGGGACCCAGAGAAACCACTGTATCAAGCTCGGGCTTAGAACTTGAGAGCTGTGAGCATTTCCACAGTCTCTTTTAGGAAGCTGGTGTTAGAAAATAGCTCAAGCAATCTGGGTGTCTGTGGGAGTGGGAATGACTCTGAGTTACACAAGCTTGACCATGGCAACCTTAACCCCACAGAAAGAAAGGAGAGTTATCAGTTGCTCAAGAAGCAGCTCAAGTAGGGAAGCATCTCCCCCTATGGAAACTAGCTCAAATCCCACCTCCTCCATGAAGCCCTAAATAATTTAGAAGCTTTATTTTTCTCCAAGTAAAGTAAGACCAGGACAGGTATGTGGCAGCTTAATGTTAGCATGTGAGACCTAGGCCCCTTTGTTCTTTCTGCTTTTCCATTCCTTAGTATTTGGTCCTTGTTTTAGCTGTGGCTACATTTGTTGCTTTTATTTTATTTCATTTATTTTTGAAAGGCTTAATTATATTTGAGAGAGAGAGAGAGAGAGAGAGAGAGAGCATGAGCAAACAGGGGGAGGAGTAGAAGGAGAGGGGGAGAGAATCCTCAAACAGACTCCCTGCTGAGCATGGAGCCTAACACGGGGCTTGATCCCAAGACATGAGATCAGGACCTGAGCCAAAATCAAGAGTCAGATGCTTAACTGACCAAGCTACCCAAGAGCCCCTGCGTTTGTTGCATTTAGTGTAGGAAATGAAAATACGTACTTTGAATTTCTCTTTTACATGAATGAAGTCTGGAGGCAGTGAAATCCAGTTTGGTAATTCCTTGGTGTCTTCAGAGACCAGGCTTCTTCTAGATTTTCCCTCTGCTGTGTCTAGGGTGGGGCCCTCATCCACAGGGTCTAGGATGGCTGTCCCAGCCATCAGATTTGAGTTCCAGGCAATGGAACGAAGTGGGAGGCAGTACATCCTTAACAAGGTTAGGAAAAAAAAAAGAGCCCAGAATTTGAAGGCTGGGGAGATGAGGGTGAAGGCCAGTAGTGGAGATCAAGCTGAGACGAAGCAGTAATTTTATTGATTTATTCTAAAATGTATGTAGAAGAATGAGTTCACAATTTGGAGCCAGGGTTCACATCTTCCTTGGTCATGAATGTGACCTTTGGTTTCAATTTCTTCGTTTATGCAACAAAGGGGTTAGACTTTTGAGAAACCAGACTCATGGGCTCTCTTGGTTCAAGGATAGGGAGGTTTTAGAATAAACCAAAGTGGGCTAACTGGCAGGTTAGGAGTCCACTGAGAGGATTTGTCCAGAAGGAAAATGCTGAGTGGAAGCTAGGAAATGGAACAGAGAAGCTGAGGGCCAAAAAGGCAAAACAAATAGCATGTGGGGCTGGAGATAGTAAGCTGCACAGGAAACGGGAGAAATACATTTGGAATTGAGTTAGCTAGCAGTCAAAGTACCCAAGGGTTGAATGAGCTGTATAAGAAGTAATTCAATGCTGTTGGCCTATTTGCCCAACACCCCTCTTCTGTCTGAACTTGATGGGTCTGGGAGAAGTCCTTGAAAGGGTGGAGCCTCTCAGGATAGGGCTAACTGATGTTCCCATCTCCTCTTCTTAAACTCTGGGATTCTAAGTTGAATGAAGAGGTGATAAAAATCCTGAGGAAACAAGTTGGCTTGGGAACTGCTGCTTCCTATCTGTCTAGTCCTACCTGATCTTGGGTTGGGCCACGGACTTCACTGACTCGGGAGTAGGAGCAAACAGTACTGGTTTCAAGGTATACAAAGAAAAAAGTTCTCTGTCAGGTGGAGTTGCATGGGTTAGTCGAACCAAAAGACCATGGGGACTTTGTTGGAGTAACTGTGCTCATCTGTGTTTTAAGAACATGAGCCTTGTGTGGTGTTTCTCTCTGGGTTTTAGGAAAGGAGACTGGGAGGGAATGAGCAAAGGCAAAGACATCTTGCAGAAGAGTTTAAGTATTGGAATTTAGACTTCCACGCGGGCAAATATCTTTGCTGGGAAAGGCAGATTTTTTTTTATACTTCCTGAGGATACCAAGAATTTTTCAGATACTCTCAAGTAAGTGGCAGAGGTCAAGTGCATCCCTCCAGATAGTGTCTTCAGCTGTCCATAAGTTAGGATTTCAAAACTCTCCAGAAATCACTGTGTTCTTTACCCAAATTCTCAGTAACTACTTTGTATGGAATATGCACTAATTCTTGATACTCCTGTCTTTGATTTGATTGATGACGTATGCAACAGAGAGGCAGGAGCAGGAGGATAAAACTGAGGGCTGTGTTTCCTGCAAGAAACAAGCCTAGCCTCTTGGGTAATGGGGGGGAAGTTGGGAAGAAAGGTCTTCTGAAGGGAACACAGATCAGTGCACCCTGCTGAGCTGAATTGCAGTCAGCTTGGCCAGAGGGAATTTTCTGGTATGATGAGAAAAACTGAGGGTAGTGTTGTGTTTCAGACAAAGTGAAAGGGCATTTTTATTTGCTTCTCTCTTGTATGTATTTTGACTATAAAAAATGGAATCAGGATGTGCTTTGGCAGTTAGACATTTCTATATTTCGAGGTGAACTCAAATAGTTTATTAGAATCCATTTACAACAGGTAGAGCCCCATTTTTTTTCATGTTAGGAGAAGCCCCCTTGTTGACAAGGTAAATAGCAAATGAGTCAAAGGACCCTGAAAAATATTATTTTTGAAGGGTTTCAATAATATCTTGAAGGTTAAATCATTAAATGTTCATGATTTAAAGTATATGAATCTCACCCAAATCATAGTTTAAAATATGTAGGGAAGCAATAACATAGATTTCCCCTAATCTGCAAAGCTTAAAATAGAGTTTGAGAAAAACATAGCAACCTACAGTTTTGGCAACATTCTCTTTAATGAAGAAAAACTGAAGAGCAGCTTGAGGGATATCTTCCATGGCACATTCTCAGGTATTACAGTGTATACTGGTTATTTTCTTTCAGGTTGTAAGGAAGACACATAAATAAATGAATGAATCAAAGGTTATCTTTATTTTCAAGAAGACAAGATATTAAAGAAAAATAGAACACATGGCTGCCTAGGATAAATGTTAAATGACAAGCTTGGTTCTTTTCAGAGCTTCACTATCTGCCTGATAACCCTGGAATGGAAACTTGGGGTCATTTTTAACCTCCCCTTTTCCCTTGTCCCCCCACATGTGTTCTCAATTCTTGACCCTTTTTTTCATACTGATTCCTCTCCCTGAAATTCCGTTTGCCCTGTCCTTCCCATCCCTCAAGGCCAAGGTAAATGCCAACTCCAGCATGGAGGCCTCCTGATGTCCTCAGTACAAAGTAACTTCTGGAGCTTAAACCTACTTGCAAAATGCCAGTGCTCTAGGGTGGAGTGCGTGGTGGCTCTCTTTTGTCTGGGCTAGAGGAAGGAAGAAGCCAGAGATGTTTTACTTTTTGTCTGTAAGATCAAGAGCTGAACTAACTCAGTTGACCTACCAGCAGAGGGATTTTTCAGGCCAGTTGTTGATACCTTCATACTTCAGCTGCTTGGTAGGAAGAATAAGTGGTGAATGTGCATCTCCTCAGAAGAGTCCTGAGCTTCTGGGAGGCTGTGGAGAGAGACAGGGAGAAAGAGAGGGACAGAAAGACTGGGATGAGCTCTCTCCTGGCAGGGAGCAGGCCCAAACATCCCACTTCTCCATCTTCATGACAGGAACAAATGTGGCTGGAAAATGTAATATTTGAATATATCAACTGCTGTTTCTCCAGTTAACTCTTGTGACCTTTGGCTCTCTCCCATTCAGTCAGTGGCTAAACTTGCTTTAGAACTTCAGCAGATGAGAACCTCAAAAAGAACAAAGAAGCACTACTTGGCTTTTTAAAACTCATGACAAAGATAAGAGCCATGAGCAGTGGAGGTGAGAGAAAGCTTTAGTTTGGATGTGCCAGAAATGAGAGGCTGGGGAGATGGGCCACCTTTGTCCACCTATCTAGACTGGAGAAGCCTCCTGGGCATGAGGTATAGACTTGTAGCGAGTTGGGAGTTGGGTTTTGGGCAATGACCAAGGCAACCACACTTGAGTGGAGGTCCTAGGACAGAGAGGATCTGTGTCTTGCTTCTTAGGAAAGCCCAGGAAGATGTTAAGCCTTGCAGTTCTCTTGCACCATGCAGCTTGGTGAATGGTGTGTCTCTGCAAAGAGAACCTGAAACAGGGTGGCATGGGAGAACATCTGGAAGCCCCTGCCCCCCAGTGCTACCTTAGAGAAGGCCTTTAACCTATCTGACCAAAGACCAGTGAGCCAGAAGAGGACTCAGATGTGGTGACCACGCAGGGAGCTGTGACATCTCTGGGAATGCTAGGGAAGATAGACACAGGCAACCAGGACTGGAGCTGATGTACAATCATCCCAGGGGACATGAGGTACAGAGGTGATGGTGTTTATAGATGAGATAAGTCCTCTTTATCAAAGGAGCTCGATAAGACTCAGTGTAACACAGATAAAGCTCTCTGGACAAAGCCATAGAAAGAAGCTCTGGTTTGCCTGAGCTTACCCTGTCTAAGATGAAGCTTCTATTACCAACAGGAAAAGGGGTTTGAGACAGAAACACAAAAATAAAGATTCATTTGCTCATCTCAGCTTGTGGCCAAAATAATTTTTATGTGGTATACAAAGTCTAGTAAGAGATACCATATCCTTGAGTGTTACAAGTGTCTCATTTATTGGCAGAGTAAAGTGCCCCACCTATTAGTTCAACTGCTAATAAAATGTCCTTAAACGTGATCTGCCGTTAGCTCTCTTTGGAGGTGAGCTGGGCAGTGGGGTGGGAAGGAGACTTAAGCTTCCACTAGGGGCCACCAGACACCACAAAGGAGCAGACCCCGCTGTCCAATGCAATATTAGCCACTTCTGTAGAGCTCCTAATAAGCCACCAAACAGAAAAAAAGTGTCATACTGAATTCTAGTTTAAACTTGCACCCAGCCTATAGTTGCATTGAAATTTTGGTGTGAGATTAGGAGGGCCTTTGCCTTTAGAGAGCTTTGGTGAAAGATTCTCCTTGCAAGGAGCAAATACTTCATTTTTAAGATCTGTGTTTGTTTGTTTTTTTTTGTTTTTTTTTTGTTTTGTTTTACAAATTGTTCCTCTCTTACAGAGAAGTTAACAATTTAAATACCACTTGGCACAGTTTCCAGTTCCTTCAGAGATAGGAGATGGCTGGGTTCTGCCTAGGTGCTCAGCACCAGTACCTTTTCATTGGACTTCTGATTGATTGCACAGAACTCTTATCAGTTATCACAAATTCTAGGATTAGCGAACTGCCAAGAAGATGCTTTAGCTTTGCTTGTTTCTGAGACATGGAAACACTTTAAAAGCCATCTCTTCAGCACTTGGGGATCTAATTAGTTGGCTATCTCAGTTTTGCCTTTTGGATCTGGTCTCTGAGTTGTAGGGGTTAGATGCAATGGAAGTAATGAACAGCTTGGAAATACTCTCCTGTCCTGGTCAAGCTAGCAGTCAGCATCCTTTTTGTGGCAGACCCAGGCCTGACACCCTCCTCAACAGTCATCAAATCTTAAAACTAGATTAAAATCCTTCAGTAGATCCCCACTGAGTCCTGAATCCTTCACATGGCACCCGAGGACTGTCTTAGCCTGACTTTTCCTTGATGTCAGCTCTTACCTCAAATCCCCTCCTTGTGGTTCATGGAACGCACCAACCTTTTTTCACACCTTTGTGTGTTTGTGTATACTGGTACTCAGAATATCCTCTCCCTTTGACCATCTGGTGAATACCACTTGTATTTCAACACTCACCCCTTCCCTGAATCCTTTCCTGAACTTCTAAGAAATCATAACTCTATATTCCTCATGCTTCTGTTGTACTTGTTTTATCGCCTCTTTAGTGCTTTTTTTGGAGGAATTTAACCACGTGGCTATCACTCCTAGATTGTAAGGACTTTGAAGGCAAGGACTGTGTCGCAGCTAGCTCTGTTCCTAATGTCCGATGTCTAATAGGCCCTCAAGAAATCTTTATTGAGTAAATTAAATCTGTTTTGATTTCTTGCGAAAATCTTATTGTGCTGCTAGTTTAACAATGGTGGCTGGAAGCTCTTTTCCAGTTGACTGAATGTAGTTGTATTGAGAAGAAGGATTCCAGCTCAGGACTGGGAAGAACAGGGCATTATCCAATCCTGACTTTAGGTCGAAGGGACCACTGAATCACAGAAGTATTTCATTAAGCAAGGAATTCACCAACCAAAACTGGGTAAAGGATTTCATTGCAATGGATGGTCTCTTTTATGAGAGTTTATTGCCATTAGGGATTTTGTTGACCAAGACCAGACCCTCATCTGAGAAGCTCCAAAGAAGCTCTTGAAATTAACTCCTGGAGAAGCCTTGCTTAACAGGCAGGTTCTGAGAAAACTATGATGTAGAGGAAATCTGTCTTTACTCCGTAATTTTCCCTCCTGTCTGGTGTTTCCTCTGGTCTCAGATTGTAACTAAGAGATTCAGAGTGCCCCCTTTCACCTATTTTTAAAAATATATAGCAGAAATACAGTTCTCAGTATTAAAAAAATTTTATTCGAGTATAATAAACACACAGTGTTGTATTAGTTTCAGGTATATAGTACAATGATTCAGTAATTCTATAGGTTTCTCAGTGCTCATCAAGATAAGCATACTCTTAATCTCCTTTTTATTTCCCCCATTCCCTCCCCCACCTCTCCTCTGGCAACCACCAGTTTGTTGTCTATTTTTCATCTGTCTTTTTTTTTCTTTATTCATTTGTTTTGTTTCTTAAATACACATGTGAGTGAAATCATATGGTATTTGTCTTTCTTTAATTGATTCATTTCACTTAACATTATACCCTCTAGGTCCATTTGTGTTGTTGCAAATGGCAAGATTTCATTCCTATTTTACGGCATATATATATGTATATATATATCACATCTTCTTTATTCATTCATCTATCCATGGGCACCAGGGCTGCTTCCATACCTTGGCTATTGTGAATAGTGCTGCTACAAACATAGGGATGCATGTATCTCTTCAAATTCCCTTTCACCAACTGTCTGAACACCTTTGATTACTAATATGCATCACAGTGTATTATAATCACATGTTCGTGTGGTTTTAGCCCCCATAAGACCCTGGGCTTCTGGAGGTCAGGAAAGTGTATTCTATTCACCTTTATATCCTTGGGCTCTAATTGTACTACAATGGTCAGCACTTGATAAATGTTAGTTGAACGAAAGCATAAATAAAAAGTGTATAGACTTCCTACCTCCTACTATGTTTTTGAGATTTCCTTTAACAGAGGAGCACACATTGTCCTGGAAAAGACAATGCTCCTATCATTTTTAGACTAAATAGATGCACACAAAAACTTAGCACGTATCTCAAGATTGTCCCGGTTCAGTAGTGAGATGGGAAGAGTACATATTCTCAGTCTGTGGAGTACTTGATAGTTTAAAGCAGTTTTTCTCTATTTTGACCTTTCTAATGATAACCCTGTGAGATGAATGTTACTCTCAACAGTTTACCAATGAGAAAACTGGTGTTCAGAGAGGTTAGTGACACCCCAGAGTTGCACAGCCAGCAATTTCCTGAGCCAGAGCTAGAACTTCAGTTAAGTTCTTTTGAAGATAACTCAAGTTCTTTTGAAGATAACTTTTGAAGATTTCAGCCAGTCCTTTGAAGATAACTCAATGTTCTTTTCATTATTATACAGAGCCTTTCCAACTAGGTCACCTCTGAATCTAGTGAGGTCTCTGATGGTAATGCAATGTTAATTTTGGATGCAAACTTAATTGAAATGTCTTAAAACATGAGACTAGTGTTAGTGTTTTCCATTGTTCTAAGAATTATGCAGTAAACCATTAAAAAACGTATGCTTTTTTATCAGACATTATGTTAATAGCACACATACTGCAAAACAGAATCACTAATATACTCTTAGCTCTCTGCTGGTACAGTATATGCACAATATGCTATACACTCTAAACATTCCGCTTAAGCCGACATAAGAATAGAAAAATTCAGTAAGTGAAGGTATCTGCATCCTCTTCAATTTGTGTATTTGCTCAATCCACAGTATTAGGCAAATATGAAGCTTAGTCATATCTATGCAGTGTTTCACAATGAAATGCTTGGGAAAATTGCAAACCAAATGCATGTCATGCAGTAAATTTGAAAATTTGGTTTTTTATAACCTTAAGCATTGTTAGATTCCCTACACAGTGCTTCTAAATCCCTTTGCTTTATGATTTTCATATATCTGAAAAGATAAGTATATGCAAAATTGGATATTTTCCAAGCAATGTGCCTTTCATTTGTAGTTCCTGAAGAGCTCAGCTATATGCAGTAATGTATTTATGTTTTAGAATGCTGACTATGGAATAAAGTACTATACTTAAATATACAATGCCTCTACGAACATTCCCTAAAATATTTGGGTAAATGTGGTTATGATTTTTATATAATTTATTGTGTTCTGTCAAATAATACTTATAACTCCCACTTTGTATTTTAGAAACTTGAAAACATATCTTATTTCTACCACTAGAACATGGGTTCCTTGAGGGCAACATCTATAACACTCAGTATTATGTTCAGTTACCAGTTGAAGAAAGCTTTACTAAGGGACTGAAACGAATAGGAGTAGAACGACTTGATAGAATACAAGTCGAGGCAGGCAGCTGCTGGGGTTGGTTTGGTGGCTTAATGATATCTTAACAAATTTTGTTGCAGTTCTCTGGTCTTTTCCTTATGCTTGAGGCCTCATGTTGCCTCATGATTGCAAAAGGGTTGCTATCTCTCCAGTCACTGAATCAATAGTAGGGGCAGGAAAAAAGAGGAACGCGGTGGCAGTTATTTCTGTCCCTTTTGTTTCTCAGAAACCTGGGACTTTCAGCTTACTGTCTTCTTGGCCAGAGCCATGACTCGGCCACACAACTGTCACAAAGCCTGGGGAAGTGGGTATTTAACTTTACTAGCTTTTATGGGGCAAATAGACAAGGCAGAAGTGGTTGGGAGCAGCCTTTGGCTCAGCCAGATAGCAGTATTTGCCACAGAGTCTTTTTTCATTTCCCTGAATCTCCTGTAGTCCTAACACAGTGCGTAGATATTTCAAATGGATAAAATCCCTTCAGTATAATCCAATTTTTAAATTATTGCATTAGCCTTACTGATGTAGGTTTTCAAGGGAAAGGTACTAATGTGAGTGCCGATGATGTGCTAGTAACACTCCACATGCTCTGAATTATTTACTCCTCAAAACAATCCCCATTCTACAGATGAGAAAACTGGAGCTCACGTAGATTAAGATGCTTGAGGTTGCAGCTAATGAATTAGAAAGATTGTTTTCAAACACAGATCTGTTTCTACTCTACTACCCTATTAAATAATTCAAATCACTTTGATATGAAGATCATTCTAACAGACTGGCATATTCTTGATATTCCTTATAATTGTGAAATGGAAGGTCTGACTCAATACTGTCAATGTTCTTTTGTGATAATAGTTTGTTTTTCATTATGGGCTATGACATCATTAAGTAGATGTTCTAAACTACAGTTGTTTTTGAAAAAGTATGTCTGTGTTAGCAAAGGTTAAGTGGGGGTCCCTGGGGTGGTTGAGTGAGAGGTAAGGCTTGTACTAAGCTCTGCTATGTCTAGGGGTAGAGACAGCATATCACACTTTGGATTTGACTTTATTTGTTCAGGTAAGAGTCATTTGCAGAGGGCCTCATAGCTATGCAAATTGAAGATGAGGAAACACTCCTTGCTCAAGGAGGGCACAAAGACCTTTTGTACCTCCATTTGGACTGCCAGGTGTGCAGAGCTGATTACTGGGGAGAGTTTGAGTGAGTCCAGAGTCTTCAGGAAGGAGCGGCTGAGAACTTAACTCCTGCTTCCTGAGATTCACATTAAGGAAACTAATTAGTTCCATTGGTAGAAGACACCAAAGTATCAAAAAGAACCCAACCAAAGGAAGTCTGAGATAGTGAGCAGAGCTGATGCAGCATGTGGCAGATTCAGGAGTCCTCTGCTGGGGAGGGAACAGGAGGGAATAAATGAGTGTAGACTAGGGCACTAGGCATCAGCATAGCATGAAAAGCACTGATAGAACTGGCTGAACTCATTCTCTTCTGTAACATCCTGAGGCTTTGGAGACAACAGCAGAAGTGGACTATCAAACTCTTCAGTTCCGGGCTGGCCTGGGGTTTGGTCAAAACAACTCCTCTGGGGAATGAGTGAGCCCAGGAGTGGTGTGGTGGGCTGTGAGAATCCAAGAAGGAAATCCCAATTTGCAGCTCGAAAGGGCTTATATCAGGTCTGGAGTCATACTTAGGAGAAGCGAATGACTGTATTTTATGGGAAGTACCTAGGTTACCATCTTCATTTCTGTCTTGTCTATCTATATCAGAAATCACGCATTAAAGAGATGTCTTCACTACAAAGATTATAGAAGAACCACCTGGAGGTCATGGTGTATGTACACACAGAGAACCTCAAGTGACTAGATTAATAGGAAACAAAGGATGGGAGAGCTAGTAGCAGAGATTAATAGGGCTAACTATACAATTTGTGTTTGAATAAGTAATATGCTCACACGTTCAAATCCAAAAGTTTTGAAAGTATATAATAAAAGTGCCTCCAGTGCTGTCCCCGTCGACTCAGTTTTCTGCCTTAGAGGCAACCACAGTTATGAGGCCCTGTCCTTACATACTTTTTTTTTTTTAAAGATTTTATTTATTTATGTGACAGAGAGACAGCCAGCGAGAGAGGGAACACAGCAGGCGAGTGAGAGAGGAAGAAGCAGGCTCCTAGCGGAGGAGCCTGATGTGGGACTCGATCCCGGAACGCCAGGATCACGCCCTGAGCCGAAGGCAGATGCTTTAACGACTGCGCTACCCAGGCGCCCCCTTACATACTTCTTGCGAGATATTTTACGCATATATAAGCAAGTATGTGTGTGTATGATTGTATGTGGGACTGCACCTTTTTATACAACTGGTTTTATACCATATGTACACTTTTGCATCTTGCTTTAAAAAAAAACTTGACAATATGATTTGGAGATCATTTCCTATTAATATAGAGAAAGAGTTGCTGTTCGTTTTTCTTATTTTTATAACTGCTAACATCCCATTGCTGGATGCACCATACTTTAACCAGTCCTCTCTTTATGGATGTTTTTGATTGCTTCCTGTGTGTTGCAATGATTAATCTTATATGTACATCATTTGTGTGTGTGTGAGAGAGAGTCCTTCACAAGAAGAAACGTCTAGACATCATGTATTCCTATATGTGAAGATCTATTTATAAGGCTCTGATCATTTGTGCTCTATAGTTACTAAAGAGAACAAGAGGGCTCCAGATTTGGTTAGTAAGTTCAGTTGAATCTAACAATCTCCACCGTAATGAACAAGAAGTTCTGGAAAGCCATGTGTGTTTCCCACCTTGCCCCCATGAGACTGCTGATTGTTCTTCACAGCCTTGGGGATGGATGACGTTATTATTTTCAGACTGTAGTGAGACATCAGCTAAGTAGATCCCTTTAGATCCTTCCCTCTCACTCTCCTGTAGTCTCTGTGGGTAAAGGACATAATGATATGTTTGGTTTTAAATGTTCCTAATCCAAGGCACCCCCTTCATCCTCCTACACCTGGTCTAAGAAAGTTGAGATACAACCAAAGAAGAGATTTTGGCAACAAAGTAGTTTGGGCTGACAGAGCGTATAATCAGGCCACTGAGGAGCTGAAATTAAGATTTGTTCTGGCAGATCTACTTGTAGATATTTGAGACTTAGCTGTAATTGAATTTTTATTGTTTAATTGGAATGCAATACATCCACTGGCCTTTTAAATTTTTAATTGAGGAGACATATTTAAAGTTTTAAATTACTAGATCTATTTTGCTTTGATTGGCCACTATATAAAACCAGACAGAGTCCTTCTATAGTAGTACCATCAATCAAATTGTGTTTCTCCATTTTATTTCCTGCCTCTACTATTAACTTGTCACTACCAACCTGCTTTTATTCTTTCACATGGTATGTGATGGATTAAACTAGTTAGCTAGCCAGATAGATTATATAGGGTACATTAACACTTAGTGTTTTTGATGGAGCACTGAACAAAACAAAAGCCATTCCTTACAGGAGACAATTAAGCCTTCTGCTTGCTGTGTTTTGGACTGTGTGGTTCTCACTTTCTCTGAGTGGGCAGATAATAGCCATGCAATCATTTTAGTGCTGGAGCATTTAATTAGTTTCTTTCATAAGAGGCTTCTAATATAGCATACTGGTCAGTCCTCTCAGTAGCCAGCATCCTTGAATCTGGCCTCTCTCTCCCCTACCTGTGTGTCTATTTTTGGCTGAATGACTGAGAAACTCCTGAAGTGAACTAACTCCATAGGGCTTTTGTTTCTAAGAAATGGGGTCTTTGAGTTTCTGAGCAGACAGCTCAAGAGGTTTACTCTAATTTTCAGTGCTTAGTTGACCCAAGTTCCTAATGTTTTATTTTCTGGTATTTGGAGGCAGGATTGGACCAACCTGGTGGTACTCAGATACCCTGACCCCTGCGCGGTAAGCCTGGGCCTGGCTTGTCTTCGTTTCACCAAGTGAGACAGGTGACCCCATGGTTGGCCCCTAGCCGACCCACCTTGCTGCTCAGGGCCCACACCAAAGCACACCTGATGCTCTTACCCACTTGCTCTTAACAGGTTTGAATTTGTAAATCTCCATGGAAGTGCCCTAAACATTCTCTCAGCATTTCCATGGGAAGGACAGAAAACATCTTTCTCTGACCCTGGGCCTCTGTGGCTCAGTCATTGCTCTTGAGGGCTTCTAACACTATTGGGCAACTTGACCCACATCTTTGGTAATGTTTAATGACTGGGGTCAGGGCTCATTAGTATTTTCTAGTTGTCTCACTTGCATGTCCATTCTAAACTCCTGGGGCAGCTGGGGAGCTTGCTGGTTCACTTGGGCCTAGAAAAACTGAGGAAGGAGCTGAGGGAAGGGTTGGTCTCTGTTTCCCCATTCTCCCTGTATCCCTGCGAAACAGTCCTGCCCAGGGGTCTTAGGCTGTAAAATTCCTGCTGACTCTCTCACTGTAGCAGGTGACAATTGCTTGGATGAAAGCTGATCCCCAGCAAACTCTCCCAGAGGCTGGCTTAGTCCTGATGGTATGCAAGGGGGTGGGAGTGAGCAGTGAGACCTGAGGCTTTTCTTTCTAGCTTGCACCTGTGGGCAGAGGCTGACTCATATCTCTACTTCCCCTCGGAATAGGAACACGGAGCATGGCTTAGGCAGCTGTTCAGCCATTGCTCCACATTACTGTTACTTCTGCTAATAGTACTAACAAGAGTAATGACAATAACAAATGATATCTTCTGTTGGGGTGAACATGAGGGCTCTTGCCAGGCTTTTAAACAACACCAGCTGCCTCAGTCCTCCATCTATAACATTATTCATAACTTCCCTGAGAGAGAAGTGATAGGCTCTCACATTATTGATCTCCTGCCTTACACAGGTACTTTACATACACTATTACTGACCTTCTCTGCATTAAGAGCCTGGCTTTACCAGTCACTACATCCCAGGTGCTGTTTCAGGTTACACACATCATTCAGTCCTCGCAATAACCCTGTATTGTAGGGGCTCTTCTCTATCCCATGGAATCATGTCCAAATAATCTTTTTAGATCAAAGATGTCTGCTCAAATACCAACATAAGCTGGTCTCATGTCTTGAGTACTTACTATGTACCAGGCACTGTTCAAAGCCCCTTATACATATATATTAGCTTATTTAATCACCTCAACAACCCTGTAACTATGACGTAGTTATTATTATTTATCCTCATTTGACAGAGGAGAAAAATGAGGAATGGGGGATTAAATGATTGTTTTAAACTCACTCACTGACAAAGCTTTCTAGCAGTGTTATAAGATGGGAGTCATTATTCCCATTTTAAGTGTTAATAATAAGAAAATCAATGATTGTTTCCAGTTGGCTGACTTTGAATGGATTGACCCAAAAGGAAGGTAAAATTAATTCCTCTTTCAGAACCAGAATTATTATTTTATTTAGGAAAATGCCTTTATGAGCCTGTTTGTTGTTGAAAGCAAGGTGCAATTGAAGAAGTTTAAGCAAACATGGGGAAGTGCTCTGCACAGTAAAATAACTATTGAGATGGTTGAAGAACCTGGAAGAGAGAGAAGGGGGGCCTGGTAACAAGGTGAGAGGTTAGGAACCTTGAAGGATATAGTCAGTGAGAAATTCCCTGTTGAGGGAATGACCATTTCTTGGAACAGGAATGGTTGACAGTCAGTGTGAAGTTGTTTCTGAATTTGTCGTTACTGCTCTCTGTTCAATAAAAGGTTGCCACTCGCACAACCTAGTGCTGGTGCATTGTAGGAGTGAAGGGTGAGGACATGGGCCAGAATTTCTAGGCAGTGACTAACAGTAAAACAGTTTAGGTGCTTGGGCCAGAGCTGGGAGTGAGTCTGAGCAGAGAACCAAGCTGAGGCTAGACTCAGTTGGAAGTAGGTGGAAGAGCCCCCCCACAAACTGCCTTCCGCAAATGTGCTCAAGGGAAGTGAACCTTATAAGGGCATGGGGAAGAGGGAACAATGGGTAACTTGTGTAATAATCAATTATTTTCTAAAGTGGAGGATGTGTATCCTTTAGGGACTCAGCCTCAAGTAACAGAAAGCATGGTTCCAAATGGAAGTAAACAGTAGGAGATTTCTTATGGCACCCAGCAGGAGGTCCAGAGGTAGGGCGACTTCCAGGTTGGTTGATTCATTAGTTCAACCATGTCATCAAGGATATAATTCTTTTCACTCTCTTCTGCTATCTTCAGGGTTTGGGTCATCTCTAGGCTGGTAGCAGGATAGGAGCGTGGATTCCAATGGAATTGACTTCTGTTGGACACAAGTTCTTTCAGTGTCAAACCTACCTACCTATCATCACCACATGGCTGCCAATTCATCCTTGTAGCACTTCCTTGTTCCTTCATCAGGTTCTCTGGTGGAATAAGGAGAAACAGGAGGTGGAGAGAGGTAAAAACATAACCTTTTCTAAAAGAAACAACAACCCCCTCACCCCCACCCCACCCCACCAGGGTAATGTGTAGAAATGGTGAATTCCAGGTTTGGGAGAATAAATATATAAAGTGAGCCTGAAACATCTTTTCATACCAGAGAGCAAGAAAACCATTAAGGACTTTGGGGATTGTGTTAAAAGATTTAGAAGCCAACTTGAAGTACTTTCACTGGCCAAAGATGGGACAATTTGAGAATCACAAAAAAATATAACTGCAAATAGATTGAAGTACATAAGATATATTAATTCACATGACTTGTAGTGATAAAAAACATAATTGGTCACCTTTGTGAGATGCTAGGGAACGAATCCGTTATTCTAAAAATAGGTAAATAAAAGCAGAGAACTCAATCTGTCACTCGTTTTTCCTGTATGACCTGTACCTCAGATCAATCAACTATTTGTTGAGAGAAAGTGTTTCCTTATAGAAAAATTCCAGTTTTTATTAACTGGATTGAAATGGAGAATATTAGATTTAAAATATCAACATTTCAATGTTTAATGAGATAATTGATTTAAGCAATTAACATCAATGCCTGCTAAGAGCAGTAGTTGAAAAGCTGATGGGGAACTTGATAATCAATGAATCAGGCTGGCAACACCTGGACTTACTGATCAATAGTAACATCAGGCATTATGTACCTCCTGATAGGATGTGATAGGAAGTACACAGCACCTCCTATGAAGTGTTCTTGCCAAAAAAATTGAACCTAAACATAATCAAGCCTTCCAGTTTACAGGAGATATTGGGGGATAGGAATAGATATAATATGTGGACTTTTTTTGGATTCTGATTTAAACCAAATACTAAAAAATATATGAGGCAATAGGAAAAATTTGAACACTAACGGAATATTTGAGGATATTGAGGAATTATTAGCTTTTTCAAATGTGATTGTGGTACTATGGTTTTATTTTTTAAAGCTCTATATTATTTATAGATCCATAATGAAAGAGTCACCATTGAAATAATATAAAGTCTGGGATTTGTTTCACAATAATTTAGTGTATGTGGGGCAAGTGAGTAAGGGTATAGGTGGACAATTTTGGCCATGTATTGATAATTACTGAAGCTGGTGATTCTGGGAGTTACCACAGACCACAAGTCAAAGAAACCATTCTCTTCTACTAGCGGCTGAAACGTGATGTCACGTCACCGCCAAACATAAAGTCTTGGATCCTGTTAAAAGGTAAAGCCTATAAAAAATGGCCGACCCTGTAACCTATAAGTTTTCATGTTAAGGTTCCAAGAAAAAACTCATTCTGTGAGCATTCTGCTACCCATCTGGATATGGCCGTTTCCATCAACTCTAGTAAAACTGTTAACTCAAGGGATGGGATTTTATCAATTGTAAATTTTTCTCCATTTAATTCTTTTTATACTCAGAGTATGCTATGGTTTGTATGTACTAGAGTCTAAGATGTATCTGATTTAATATAGAATTGTATGATTGATGTTAATTTTTATATGGCAATTTTTCATGATATTCTGGGACAGACACTATGATTTTCAGGGACTTTGCTACTGGATCAAATTTGAGAACAGAGCCCTGAAGTATAATTATTCACATTTTGGTGTGAATGATCTTGTGAGTTTGATGGGATGCAGAATAGCTTTATTCTGGGTGAGAACTGAGAACAGAAAACCCTAACTCAACCCTCGTCTAGTTTAAGAATGTAGTTCCCTACCAGCGCTATTTAGGTGACATGACTTAAGTGAAGATTAAACTCTCTTAGGAGCACCCCCAAGGTTCAGAGAGATATTTAAGTGTATTCCAAGCTCCAAGTTTCCTGGGCGATAGTGACTGAATCTGCCAGGTTATGGATGTGGGATTTATTTCTTGCTTTAAAGGATACAGCTAGTTGTAATGACATAAAAATGGACATTAACCATCAAGCTTTCCTTTCATTCCTTCTCATCTTCATTTAAGTAGTTCAAGATCGTAACCAAGGAACGGAGGCATGTTTTGGCAAGAAAGGAGGCTTTAAGCCTGAGTGTGGATCTTTAGTAAGTCTGAGTGGAAAGGAACACATTTAATTTAATTCACATGCTTAATCTGGCAAATTGGAAGGAGGGCAGGAAGCACTTAGGCCATCAGCTAATTAACTGTGATTGCCTCAGGCCCCTCCCTCAGCTGAAGGTGGCCAGATGTTGCTAGGGGATGTCATGTTAAAATGGAGTAACTAGAACCTTGAAGGTTGTGAATCTTAATAGTAAGTGAGGTCTGTCATTTGCGTACAACTATGCTCAGTAGAATTTGTCATTTATCATTACAAGGGTGAAAGACAACAAGTATAAAAAAATACTTTAGATCTGTGTGATTCTTCCCATTTTAGTTGGATCTAATCTTTGTATTATTATCATCCCTCTAAAGTCAGTTTTCTTGCTATCTTACCTCTCTTATGCACCAGTATTGTGCTGTTAAACAGTTACATGTGGCTATTGAACACTGGACATGTGGCCAGTCCAAACTGAGATGTGAGGACTAAATAAATGATCAGATTTGGAAGACTAAGTATGGAGAAAAGGATATAAATTATCTCATCAATAGTTTTTCTTTAATGTTCATTACATGAAGAAATGAAAATAATTTGGGTATATTAGGTGAAATAGAGTATTATAAAGATTAACGTAATGTGCATACATATATATATATATTATTTTAATTTTTTTTTTTTACTTTTTAGTAGCCATGAGAACAATTAAAATTACCATGTGGCTCACATTATACTTCTGTTGGACAGTGTTGTGCTAGGAAATACTTGTGACATGTCTATTTTGTGATATCTTGAGATCAATGGTGTGAGATCCAGAGCTGGAGTCCTAGGCTGGAATTCTGGTTCTCCACTTTGTATGTGTGGAGACAGGTTCTATTCCTCTCCGAGCCTCAATGACCTAGACTGTAAAATGGGGAGAGTAAGAGTTGCAGCTGCATTGGGTGCTTGTGAGATTGCCTGAGATGTGTTTGGTTCAAAGGAAGCTGCGAATCTTCTTTACCTTCTGCTGATGCCCCTGCTCTGTTGCTCTACACCAGAGGGGCTAATCCTTTCTCTTGCTGAGGATCATGGACTCTGTGGAAAGGGGGCATAGGCATCAGCCTTCCCAATTCCCTCCCTTCTGCAGTGCAGGCAATCTTTCCCACCATTTTCTCGTTTACACTGCACTCACTTGCACACCTGTGTGCCACTTGAGCATTTGAGGATGGGAATTACACATTCAATTTCCTTGTTTCACCCACAGTGTTCTATATAACAGAAAACACGAGCTAAATAATTGTTTAAATCACCAAAAAGGGGAGAAAATGACTTATCTGGGAAACACAGGTGATTGTATCAAGTTTAAGGGATACTTTTGGAAACATACAGAGACCCCGTGACATATGTAATATCTTTTGTTTCTCATGGCAGCCTGTAGGGCTATCAGACTGACTATGGAGTACCACTTTAAAGTGATCTACAGCAAGAATTCTCTCCCAGAGAGAAAGCCATACTTTTTTTTTAAACATGAAGAGAATGTGTATTGTCTGAAAATCTTTGTTAAATACCATTTGTTTTCCCAAATTATGCTTGCCTGCTTGCTTCTCTGTTTCTGTTAACAACATGCTCTTTCATGTCTAAATGAGCTAAGATAGTGGTGATAGGATGTCATCCTTCAACCTGCTATGGGGGAGGAAAGGTGTTGCGATGAGGTGGACTGTCAACCCTTAATCCTCACTCTGAGGAAACAGAAGGGAAATGCACACCTTCCTCTGCAGTGCTTATAGAGGCTTAACTGTAGGTACTGGGTGCTTCCTCTTTCAGCTGTTTCCAAAGGTCAAATTAACTGCTTGCAGTCTGGAGTCCAGGCCCATCCGGATAAAATAAAGACCACAACTTCAGATGGGAAGATAGAAACAGAGGAGGGACTGTCCTGTGGCTTGGCCCTGCAGTCTCTAGGGAATGAAAGAACAGTAACTCCCCCTTTGTCAGTCTCTGTCATAACATCCCTCTCTTTAAGATAAATTAATCTGTATGACTGCTGGTCCCAACTGCGGTGGCCTCCCTGATTTGTCAACTTTTAAAACTGGCCATCATAACTTTTATGAAATGTTGTTCATTCAGTATTATGGGGTACAAGAGAACGATGTTTCAATCATATTACCTAGGTATAACTTACATGTATCCTACTGGAGTAAAGTGGACCATCAGAAAGGTCCCAGTCCTAACTCAGAGAAACCTCACCGAATAAGGCATATTCAGAAAATGTATGGATAAACCCTAAATGTTAATTAAGAGATTTCATTTATTTGTGGTGTCTGTACTATTAGGAATTCTGCTTTCTGGATAATGGAGCTAATAAAAATACTCCATTCCTCTTGGCAAAATGCAGAGAACAAATAATTTTACACAAGCCTCAGAAAGCCTTACTGCGCAAAGGAATAGTTGACCAGAAGGCCACTTGCTTCTGACAATTTCCTGAGACAAATTTGTAAAGCAAGTAGCAGCTGATTCAACAATCACAGGCTTTGGTCTTGTTTCAATTCCTTCTCTGGAACTGGCCTTTTGCCTAAGGTTCTCTTTGGACCTGTAGTATTTTGTGTCTCTCTTTTCTTCTTGAGGGTGAAGAACACCCCTTTGCTCTTCAGATAAAAAGTGCTCTTGTGAGAATGAAACTAATAAAGCTTTAGTGACCTTCAGCGGCTTCCAGGCTCCCACCATATCAATTTCAAGCTCCTTTGTCGAGCTTCCAGGACCCTCCACTATTGTCAAACACACATCCTTTTTCCAGTGAGTACACTCTATTCCTTTTGTTCGTCTCATCTAAAATTGCCTTCCCACTCCTAGTGTTCTGGCTGACATTTAAGGCTTCATTTAAGTTCTACCTCCTCTGTGAAGACTTCATTGTTTCTTTCAGCTTTTCTTAGTATGTTTAATCAGTACCCACACCATGGATACACTAGCCCGTACTGTTCACTATTGCTTCAGGTGTGCAAACCATATCCTCCTGCTAGTGGCCAAGAACCACCTGACACTTTACTTTTCACCCCCCAAATCTAGATATTGATGAGGATACGTAGCTCTTACTACAGGGGAGATGTTTCTGACAATGAAAACTGCACCGAATGGAATGAGGTCCCTCAAGGTATAGTGAATTCCTTGTCACTAGAGGGTATCAACTAGAGACTACTTGCAAGGGTTTTCCCTAGGGTGTAGATCCTTGTTGGTGTTTTATACATTTTTGATGAATACATGGGCTTTGGAAAAGATCAAATATACAGACGGTAGGGTCTGACAAAATTCTTAAACACTAAACCTCTGTTACCCTGTAAAATGGTTGCTCACTAAAAAGGAAGCATTTGTTACATGCATGGAAATCTTTTCTCATTTGAAAATAATTTCCTGTTCATTACTGCATTTGATTTTAGGAAATTTATGAGAGGGTTGAACCTCTCCCATTATCTAAGTGTGACACGTGATCCAAATGATGGAAAATAACAAGGACATGGAGAAAGTGAATGAGAGAAGGGGGACACAAAAATAATCAGAACATATTGCTCAGCATGCTTGGGTTTCAGGGCAGTTAGTGGTGGAGGCCTTGGGTAAGGGATAGTAATGGGCAAAGTAATTCATGGTTGAACTTACGGCTCTGGTATGGTTCTGACCTCCCCATTAATGCTTGGGTCTGTTGAACTATTAAATCAGGACTCTATGCAAAAGCTGCTGATTTTACTCTTGGACAGAGGAGTTAGAACTGCAATTTGGGTGAATATTTTAACTGAGTCATAGTTGCTATTTTGTTACCTAGTGGTAGAGTCCAAAAATCTCAGGAAATTTGAAAATATCAAACCATGGGTCTTCCAATGATATATATGGAATTTATGTCCCATGTTGAAAATATTTTAATGGAATAGTATTTAATAAGTCATTATACAACAAAGAATGATTATTTTAAGAGTAGAATATGTTAAAGGGCTGAGATAAACCATAGTACTATTTTGCTAATACTGTCTTGTAAATCATACAGTATAATATCAATTCAGCAATAAAGTTATCAATCATATATTATGTGCAAATCATGGTGCTGAGCACCTGTTGAAAGCTTTGGTTATGCTTCCTCTTGAAGAGGGCATCATAAAAAGACTTGGGCAGCACTGTAAGTGGGAATCAAGAGAATGACAAATTGATCAGTGTGTGTGATATGTGGTTACATTTGTTTCCTATTGCTGAATTAGAAATTTTTTTCTATTGCTGAATTAGAAATTATCACAGACTTAGCAGGTTGAAACAACATATATTTATGATCCCACAGTTTCCATGGTTCAGGAGTCTGGGCACATCTTAGCTGGGTCCTCTCCTTGGGATCTGGCAAGACTGTAATAAAAGGATTAGCTGGGTTGTGTTAAGTCCTAGAGCCGGCGCCCTCTTTCCAGCTCCTTATAGGGTGGATTGAAGTCCTATTCTGCTGCTATCACCTGGGGTCTAATCTCAGCCCCTGGGGCCACTCAGTTGTGGTCCTTGCCATGTGGTCCATTCATAGAGCTTCTCCCAACATGGCAGCTTATGTCTTCAGAGCCAGCAGGTGAATTTCGGAATTCCTCTGTCTCTGACTTATAGACCCTCCTTTAAAGGGCCTACTTTATTAGGTCAGGCCTGTCCAGAATAATCTCCCTTTTGATTAACTCAAAATGAACTGATTGGGGACCTTAATTATATTTACAAAAATCCCTTCACTATTGCCACATAGCAAAACTTAATCGCAGAAGTAAAGCCCTAACAAATTCATGGGTCCTGCCCCCACTAAGGAAAGGAATTATACAAGGCATGCCACCAGGGTGAGAATTTTGGCACCATCTTAGAATTGTACCTACTACACTGGGCAGTCAGAAGGCAAAAACATCATTCTGTTAGGTGTTAGGATGGGTCATGGGAGGGCATGTTTTTTATAACATTAATCTCCCACACCAGCTGGTGTCCTATAATTCAGTTCAATTCTGGCATTAATTACCTAGAGTTAGTGTTTAGATCTCATGGGTTAAGGGTTCAGTCTTACAGACTGTCTTCATTTTGGGTGTCAGCTACAAGTCCAGGGGCCACCTACACTTCTGCATGAAAAATTACAAATTTGGGGGTTCCCATGACCGTCCCTCAGGTTCAATAATTTGCTAGAATAACTGACAGGACTCAGAAAAGCACTATATGTACAATTACTGGTTTATTATAAGGGCTACAAATGAACTGCCAAGTGAAGAAAGAGAGTGGCAAGGTCTGGGGAAGTGCAGGCACAGTGCTCCATGTTCTCTTCTTGTGCAGAACCCTCCCAGCACATCACTGTGGTCACCGACTCTAAAACTTCTTGAACCTTGCTGTTCCAGACCTTTTATATAGGGTTTCATTATGTAGGTGTAATGGACCAATTGTTTGTGTCCCTTCCAAATTCATACCACAATGTGATGGTACTTGGAGATGGGGCCTTTGGGAAGTAATCAGGGTTAGATTAGGTCATGATGGTGGGACCCTAATGATGGGATTAATGGCCTTCTAAGAAGAGGAAGAGAGAAAAGATTTTTCTTTCTCTCTCTTTCTCTGTGTGTATGCACCAAGGAAAGGCCATGTGAGGATATATAGAGAGGGTGGACATCTGTCAGCCAGGAAGAGGGCCCTTAGCAGGGATTGAATCATCTGGCACTGAATCAGCTGGCACCTTCATCCTGGGTTTTTAGCCTCCAGAACTGTGAGATTCTGTTCTTTAGGCCACCCACTCTGTGGTTTGGTCTTATGGCAGCCTGAGTAGGCTAAGACAGTGGTATGTTTGATTAAATTATTGGCCTCCTGATTGAACTCAGTCTTTAGCCCCTGTCCCTTCCTGAAGACTTGTTGGTGGAATAGGGCTGAAAGTTCCAGCCATGCAATCAGATGGTGGTTTCCTGTGATGAGCAGCCCGGATTCTGAGACTGTCTAGGCCCCTCCTTTATTCGTTGTCTCATTAGTATAAACTCAGGTACAGTCAAGTAGGCTCCTTATGAGTAACAAAAGACACTCCTATTCTTTATATATTGTTTATTCTTTATCACACCACAGAGGTAAATACAAATTTTGTATATCAGAATCTTGATAAAAAGTGTCAGTTAGGCCCAACCAATTCAGGAACTTCCTAGCAATACTAAAAAACAATGTAAACCAATTCATATGTATACATCTATTAATATATATATATATATATATATATATATATATATGCTCAACACTAAGCTGCTATATAATATATATGCTATACATAATATCTCAATATCTGTGGATTTTGTTTTAATTCTCATTTTTTCCTACAGGAAATGCTTAACCAATGTTACTAAGGGGATAGCCCTTCCCTTGTTTTGTTCTGGATTTTTTTCCCTCTCAGTAGGTTCATGGTTATTCCCGATATCCTGCCAATCTACCTCTCACATGGATCCATGGCAGCTTGGAAGTCTCATTTAGGCACCAGGACTGATAAAGGATTTCTAGAGAATTATCAGTCTTCCTGGAGAGATGTGCATTATGTTTAAGCTTTGTGGAGGCTTCGTCACGAGCTGGGTGTCTACAGGTGAGGTTTGTTCTGTTCATACTTGTAATTGTAATTGTGTTCCTTGCCAGTGTTGGAACTCAGGCACATTGCCCTCTGCTGTTGCCTGATACTTAATAAGAGCTGCTTTCCCCCCTGTTATTTTAGTGGGGTTTTGCAATCTATTTTTGCTTTGAAGACAAGAAGAGTAATCTTCATGCAGAGAAATGCTTCCAAAAGTTTTCACCATTTTTCCTCAGATATGTCCAAAATTGCACTCTTAAATGTATCCCTTAGCTATAGCTGTGTGTGTCACCGCTTCATTTCCATGTATGCTCATGCTATAGATATAAACTGCTTTAAACGGTTTCTCATCTGTTCCTTGGTGATTTCACACAACTTTGAACTGTCACTGTGTACAGAATGAAAAGTGTCCTCTTTATCCTGGACTGTCACCAGGCAAATGAGCAATGCCTGTCAAAGAGTGTGAGAGACAGGTCCAGGTAATTGTCAGGAATCAGAAAGGAGAGGAAGAATGGAGAAGAAAAAGGCATGGGAAGAAAAAGATGGAAGAAGGTATAGAGCAAGAGGACAGAAAAAGAAACTATTCTACCTTGTAACAGAGGACCAGAGAAAAACATCCCCCCCAAACAGCCCAAATAAATCCAAAGATACTTTGGGTGACAATAATGAAACATATTTAAAACTAAGATTAAAAAAATTATTTTATTTAAATTAAATTAATTAACATATAGTGTATTATTAATTCCTGAAGTAGAGTTCAGTAATTCATCAGTTGTACATAACACCCAGTGCTCAGCCCATCACCCAGTTACCCCATCCCCCCACCTGCCTCCCCTCCAAAAGTAATTTAGATTTTTGAGGTGTTCTCTTGCAGAAGTAGCTTATACCAGGCTCTGAATGTGCTAAATGAAGAAGAGGAACCTAGATGCAGGACCAAATGGGGCAGAAAAGCGAGGAGTGAGGAGGTGGAGTGTGGGTGAGCCTGGAAGACGTTCCAAGGTGGCGTGCAAGATGATTAGTGTTGTTTATGGGGCAACTTGCTTCAGGTCTCCGAGTTAGTAGGGGGCAGAGCAGGACCTAGGAGAGGATCTCCTGACCCTACTGTGAAGCACACTGACCTCTGAGGCCCAGACCATGAAGAAGGGCAGCACATCTGATTATGTGACTTTGACAAAATGTCAGAGAAATGAAAACAAATGGCTGAGCAGTCCCTGAAGGGATAAAGAGTTCAGTTATTAAGCTCTTGGACCAGAAACACTGCAATTCAGTCATCTAGGATGATTTTATTTCATCTTCTATTATGGGCTGCACCACATAAATCTGTGTTTTATTGCTGGAGTGAGATGCCGGAGAATTTCAAGATTACTTTTGGCACGGTCTGTGTTGGCTCACCGCTGTGTCGACAAGTGCTTGTGGAAAATTAGCAGCAATGATATTGATCACCGTTTCCCACCCTTTGTTTTGTCGTCCTTCTTCCTCTTCTTTTTTTTTTTTGTAAGATTTTATTTATTTATTTGACAGAGAGAGACAGCCAGCGAGAGAGCGAACACAAGCAGGGGAGTGGGAGAGGAAGAAGCAGGCTCCTAGCGGAGGAGCCTGATGTGGGGCTCGATCCCAGGACTCTGGGATCACGCCCTGAGCCAAAGGCAGACGCTTAATGACTGCACCACCCAGGCGCCCCAGTCCTCCTTCTTTTGAAAACAAAAATCAATGCCCCTCCAAGTCTTCTAAAAAACAAATGTCTCAAGTGGAGTTAGAGAGTAGAGTGGTTGGGAAGAAGGGGTGGTGCTCTTAACCTGGGGCCCTTACTGGGGGTGTCATGAGGAGTTAGTTGTGATGCTATTGCTATGTCATGTATCTTATGCCTGGAATTCTCTGGGCTGTGGCTGCTGGGAAAGGGAAGGGAAACAAGGAAATGTTTCTGACTGAAAGTATGTCCGATTTTTTTTTGATCAACACATTCAACTGGTGCAATACAGGAACGGCAGGGCAGGTGGGAAGTAGGAGGTGGATGGGTGGACAGGTGAGGGATCTGAAAACCCACAGATACATACACCCATACACATACATGCATTCATGGGGCTATGAGAAAAGCAGTTTATTTGGGGGCCACCGGCCCTAACAATGGATGCCCTCATTCTCTGACCCACAATGTCAAATGCTCTCCCATCAAAAGTAGATCTCATTTCTTCCCTCTGTACTGCTGATTCCTAGTCTTCTTTGCATAGTCCTAATTTTACTCCTGTTTTCTAAATTATCTCCCCAAGTTTTGCCCCTTCCTGCCTCTGCATTTGGGCAACTTCATCTATTCACTTGATTTCCAATGTCATCTCTCTGTTGATAACTTCCAAATTTATATCTCAAGCTTTGCTCTTTCTCAAGCAGAAATAGGGTTGCATGCAATTCAGCCCCAGGTGAGATAAAGGGAGCAAAGACAAAGCATAGCTTGCCCTTGCAATTGCACACCTGCGTCTGTGGGGGCAGGATGCTGTTAGGTGTACGGATGGGAAGGACTTGGAGTGAGGGCCATCCTGGAATCTGTGCTTGGAAAACCAGTTCAATGTAGTGATTACTGAGAGGCTGGAAGCCAGAACGATGGGATTCAAATCCTGACTCCACCCCCTACTCCCTATGTGCTCCTACATCTCTGGTTCCTTGTGTGTGAAAGAAGATAATAATCGGATCTCTCCCCTAGGGTCATCATGAGTATTAAGTGAGATAATGCATATAAAATGCTGAGCCCTGCACATAGTAAGGACTCAGTAAATCTTAACTATCCAAGCCATTTGTCTTGTTTCTCTCCCCAAAGAGAGAAGAATGTCTTTTCCTAGAAGCTTATGACAGAAAAGCAAAAGGCATTAACATGGAAAGCTCTCGCTTTTGTGAAGTAAAATCCTGCACCGAGGTCTGGGGCTTTGTGACAGAGCTTCATTTACTGCTCATTATGAATAGGTTGATGAGAAGTAGGTGGGTTAAAGATGAGCGAAAGCTTTATGACTGAGTTTATCCTGTTTTCTGGGCCCAGCTCTCAGCAAGCTGATTAAACGAGGCTGGGTCTGTGCAGGGCTGCCCTACTTAAGGCTTTTGTCAGCATTTCCTTTGTAGATTCTAAGTTCCAGGGCCTGGAAATGGCTGTGTTGAAAATATTCTCTGAGGGCTTGAGCTTGGTGGAAGATCTTTATCAGGCACCAGATAATCTTGTCACATTTTGAAAGAGGAATAAAGAAAGAAAGAAAAAAATGTTGGAAGGGGACAATGAGCAAAAGAGAGAGAAGAGGACAGCAGAGAAGTGGAAAGGTGAGGGAGAAGGAGAGAGAAGAATTGTTTTTGGAGTTCCTCAGATGTGCACTTCAAAATAGCTCCTCTATGTCAGGCATTTCTCCAACATCCTTGTCCCGGCCCTGTGCTGTCATAATAACTGGAGAGAGCTATACCAAAGAGCTTCCTGCTGTCTGTCCCTGAGATGTGTTCCCACAGGCTGAGTGCGCTGTTGGTGACCTACCTTTGTTCTGCCAACATGGAGTTTATTGTTCTCCTTTTCCATGAAACAGTGACACCAACTTGATTTTTGGCATCTTGCAAAGTTTGGGCCAGTGTTGTTGATTCCCTGGAAAGATCTCTGATTTTCATCTTGGAGGGTGCCAAGTGGGCTCAGAACTAAAGACAAGACATGCGCAAGGAGCTACAAAGGAAAATAAGGCCACGGTTAGGTCTTTCTGAATATTCGCCAGAGAAATTCTGGAATGTCAGGTGCCCTTGGCATAAGGAGTCCCAATACCGGTGGCAGAGTCTGTGGTGATGACCCAAGAGATTGTGGGTTCACCACGGTGGGGCAGGCATGCACAAAAGAGATGGGGCTGACAGTGCCTTGGTCCCCATAGGGAAGCAGTGGGTTCTTACCATGTGTTAAAGGAGAGTTACTAGGGATGCCCTCTCCTGTTCTGCTCTGAGAACTCTGGATATGGAAACTGGTAATAAGAGTCACATTCTGGAGCTCCCTGTTCCCTTCAACATTCGGTCTAGTTCTCTCAATACTAATGAGGGACAGAAGAATGTTCACCTTTAGCCCAGAAGGCTGACCTAGAGACTGCATAGTTTCAATAAGGCTCAACTATGTGCTGGTTGCTTTAAGGGTCTCATGACTGACTGTATGTCTCACCAATAGTTAATATTGAGCTGAATGATAAACACCAGTGAAATCTCACAAAAGTAGTTTTATGAGTAGAAATTTGAAGAAAACATTTATGATCTAATACTCCGTGCACGTCCCCTCCCCCTTAAACACTAAGCATATAACCACCAGCTTCACACAGCAAAAGGGCAGCATTTTCTGCTCATGGGTCTTGTCCCTGTGCTATCATAAAAGCATCTTTTTGCATTGAAAACGTCTCAAGAATTCTTTCTCAACTGTTCGCTTGTGGCCCCACATCAGTAACCATGAAAGAGAAACCTGGAAGGTGGACAGCCATGCGACGACTTTCCTTTTCCTTTCCAAACCCCACTAAGACAATTGTAGAGGGGTACGATGGGTACAAACTCACAGGTACAGAGAGGAGAGCCAAGGAGACAACTAAAGATGGAAGCTTTCCACAGGTTTAGGAAGCTGGAGAATGGACTGGTAGCTGATTTAATTGTTTGGAGGCTGTGGCAACTTAGTGTCCTCAGAAGGGAGCAGAAATAATCTATTGTGTAGAACTTCAGCAAGTCCGGGAACCTGGAGGTAGGGGTGAAGTATAAAGCTGAAACCAGGGGCATTGCCTGAAAGCCTGAGTGCAGACTTGTTGACGGCCAGGTACCCTCCTCCTCTCACACAGCCAGGCCACCACTCCTCTGAGTATGGGCTATAGAGAAGCAGGGTGGTACTGATGAAACTCAAAGCTGAAAATGGGAGAAATTTAATAAAGGCACATACCTTGAATAGTAAAACACCCTCACCCCCACTGTTTTCTACAGAGGTTCCAGAAATCCTATGTATAGAGGTGTAGTTATAGGCAGGGGATTAGGGGAAACTTCCCCGGAAGAATTTAGGGTCCCACCAAGTAAAAAGAGCCAGGTTATAGATATTTACTCCATGGTGAGAATCACAAGTTGACAAGCCTCATGCACATATTCAGTATTTCCAGTCAGTGTTTAGTAATTTATTTCTAAATATGAACGGCCATGCAAGGAATGCAAGATATTTGAGGAACTCTTCCAATCTCTAATAAAGAAACCCAAACAAAGAACATAGAATCTCCCCTCCCCCCAATAAAAAGAAATATTGCAGGAAGCAAAATAAAATCTAAAATACTTAATTATATTCTAAGAGAGATGGGGTAAATATTGTTGGCTGGCGCTCAGCCTTTAAAGCTGGAGTCAGCTGCAGTGTCAGCTGGCCAGAACCTTGGAGGGGAGGAGGGATGAGCACCTGCATCTAACCCCTAATCTTTAGCTCTAGGGCTTAGGTAGGCCTTAGAGAACTGATAGGGAAGCAGCATTAGAGCAGTAGCTTTCTTAATGGGGGTCCCTTAGTTGCCAAAAACCAGGGAAAACCAGGCCAGAGAATGCAGAGGGGACCTATGGCTCCTTCTGGTTCTGAACAGTGGTTCCCACCTGTGGGTGAGCTGGCATTGCTGAACAGACTCCGACAGCTCCGGACAATGGCTGTAGGCAGGAGCAGAGCCTGCCTCGCAAAGGCTGGGCCTGGCATAGTGGAGGGCAGAGGGAGGACGGGAAGGCAGTGAAGATCTTTTGGGTACTTACCACTTCTGAAAAACCAGAAATTCTTACCTCTGCATGCAGGAGGTCATATGAAAGAGATGGTGGAGGTGGTTTTCCACTCTTGTTTCCTCCCCACATCAGCATGTGATTTGATGGGTTGGGCTCTGCAATGGACAGATACCTTCTCCTATAGGGAGGTGTGGGTGAAGGGAGGAGATAGGAACCATGACAGTTTGTTTGAATATTACTGTCTGCCATGGAGAGGGGTGTATAAATTGGCTCTTATGGAGACCTGGAGATGATGGAAAAAAAGCCTCTCCAAAAAGGAAGGTGGGATATTTTTCCTCTCCTATGGACAGATAATTATATGTAAAGGGAATATTATGACTAATCCTTGGTAGGAGAGCTGGGAAGAGAAGCCTCTGGGGATTTTGATCCCAACAATCTGAGTGAGGAGGCCAACTCTTGGTCTCTTTAGTAAGGCAGGTAACATCAACCATGCCACACCAGTGTTAACAGGATAGACTACCAGACTCAGGAACTAGCAAGTGTTTCCTAAAGAGTCACGGGTTCTAAAAAGTCAGAAAAGCCTATTTCTTTTCTTTCCTTTTTTTTAAAAATGTTTTTTTATTATATTATGTCAGTCACCATACAGTACATCCCCGATTTCCAATGTAAAGTTCGATGATTCATTATTTGCATATAACACCCAGTGCACCATGCAATACGTGCCCTCCTTACTACCCATCACCAGCCTATCCCATTCCCCCACCCCCCTCCCCTCTGAGGCCCTCAGTTTGTTTCTCATAGTCCATAGACTCTCATGTTTCATTCCCCCTTCTGACTACCCCCCCTTTCTTTATCCCTTTCTTCCCCTACCGATCATCCTAGTTCTTATGTTCCATAGATGAGAGAAACCATATGATAATTGTAGAAAAGCCTATTTCAACTCCCCTCAACCTTAAATAGCTTCATGACTATGAGGAAGTCTATGGCGCTATGGGCCTTAGTTTCCCCAGGTGTAAATTGTTAACTTGGAATTGTCGCAAGAATTAAATGGGAATTTATTCAACCCATTCATTCGACAAGTCTTATTTAAACTTCGGGTTTTTTGGCATCTACCGTGTGTCAGGTGCTATGCTATGGATGTAATTAAAGAACCTGGCACCACGTAGAACTTAACAAATGTTAGCTTCTCCTCTCAGATTGTGTCGGCTCTTTTGGTATTCAGTAGTCCCAGTCAGGTCTTCATGAATTCAGAGCTTTGATGTAGCGGAGTAGGGCTAGCTGTTTGGAAAGCAGGAGAAAGTCACTGTAGACTGTCATTTATGCTCTGGCTAGGCTTGCATTAAGAATGTTCTGGCATTATTTCCATCCATCAGAGCTGTCTGCATTGGTTGAACTGTTCTGAACTCTGAAGCCTTCCACCATGCAACAGCCATTTCCTCTGGGCCTGCCCAGCCCAGGCACCTCTAAGCAGGGCTCAGCTCCATCTTGGGGACACTGTTTATGGTGGCAAGAGGCCCTTTAGTGTCTGTGGCTTTTGCACTGTGGACGGCTGCAGCTGAGGTCACCTCCTTTCCCCAGAGAAGGAAATGGTCTGATGAGGTACTCTGGGTCACGGGGTATGCTGCTGTCTGCTTAGAACTTGACAGAAAGCCGCTGAGTAAGGATGACTAGCCACTTAATGGACATTAATTACTGCTTGCAGCATCCCTGTGGGTCAGAGGACAGGAGGATTCTGATGTCAGGGCTGACATGCTGTGGCTGGCGGCAGGCAGGCACTTATATTTGATCAGGGCTGTGACTAGTTTAGTACAGCCAGAGGGACCCTGATGGAAAGTCTGAGACTTGTCTAACTTCCGGAGGGACAGTTCACATTTACTTTCTTCTTTGATGATATTTCCACAATGGGCTTCAGTCTTTGTTTCCTCTGTCCCACACCTGCATATCCCCTATTGATTTAAACTGGGGGCCCCAGGGGGCAGAGACTGTTTTCTGCGCTCTACCTTCCTTGACTGAATTGGAGCCAGTAGTTCCAGAGGGTGTGGGTTTATCCCAAGTCCTCATTTAGGGAATTCTTGCATTGTAGATTTGCAATGCTTCTGTTTTAGAGGCAGATTAAAGAAACACACAAGTAATTAATGGTGTTACAAATTGGAGAAGCAAACGGCAGTCCTCTTAATGCTAACCTCTGGTTCCTGCAATAAAGCAGAGATTTGTATAGGTTTCTACGCAGTGCATCATTTTAAAACATCATCTCCTAAGCACTCATTAGTTCCGTTTTAGCCTAGGTGGCATATGGAAGGTGTCAGTTGTGAATATTTATTGGAATTGAAATGGACTCTTAAGAGGTGAATGCTGAAGGGAAGCATCTTGTGATATTAATAGAGCCCATAGAAGTCACCCAGAGGATGACTGATGGGCTGGCCTTCCCTTCTCTGTAGCTGGGGAACAGTTCCTTCTGGGGGTGGTGCAGAACAATGCGTGTTATAACAGCCCTGCATCATCTCCAGCTTTTTGGACTACAGATACTCGAATTCAAGTGCAGGTTGGGGAAAAGTTACCCGGCAGAAAAAATAAGAGGCGGATTTTCCCTCTCATTTATGTGAACAGTTTAACATGGCAAAGAGAGACTTCAGCTTTGGAAGTGCTCATGGGATATGCTTGGCCTCCATTTCTGTGGTAAATCCATCAAGACAAAGAGGGCTCTTGTCTCAGAAAGAGTGCTCTGGAGGTGAACACAGCAGAGCTGAAGGAAGAGCTTTCACTTTGACTTTATAAATGCACAGAAGCAGCCAAAGACACTGGAGGTGCCTTGGACTTGCTATGAAGTTTAAAAGTATTGTTCAGTGAGAATCTCTGAAGTGGACACGAGTGCAGTTAAAGAGGAATTAATACATACTACACTATATCTGTTGATAAATGTGTATTTCTTCTTTTTATTTAAGATATAATTTGCATACAGTGAAATCCACCCTTGTTAAGTGCAGAGTTCCAATAAGTTTTGACAAATACATATAGTCATGTAACCCACACTCACACCAAATATGCAATAGTCCTATGTCTCCCCCAAATTATGTGACCCTTTGTAGTTAATTCCTCAGCTTCTGACAACCACTGATTTGTTTTCTCTCTATGGTTTTGCCTTCTCCAGAATGTCTTTTAAGTGGAATTATATAATATGTAGCCTTTTTAGTCTGGCTTCTTTCACTCAACATCAGAACCTTCTTTGACTTAATATCGCATATAAGATCCATCTATATTGTTGTATGTATCAATAATTTGTCTCTTTTCTTTTGCTAGGTAATCTATTTTATGCAGATGTACCACAGTTTGTTTATCCATCTCCTAGTAGGGGATTATTTGGATTATTTCCATTTTTTGTTAGTTATGCAAAAAACCATCTGTGTACATATTTTCAAGTGAACTCTAAGTTTTTATTTCACTTGGGTCAATACTTAGCAGTGGGATAGCTGAGTTGTAGGAAAGTTCATGTTTCACTTTATAGGAAAATGCCACGTGGCTTTCTAAAGTGGGTCCACATTTTGTATTTCCAGTGATTCACATCCTTGATGCCACTTAATATTATCAATTTTTAAACTTAACCATTCTAATAGGCATACAGTGGTATCTCATCATGGTTTTAATTTGCATTTCTGTTATGACTAATGATGTTGAGAATATTTTTACATTTTTATTTGCAATCTGTATATATTCTTTGGTAGAGTGTTTATCTTTTACCCATTTGAAAGCAAATTGTATTTTGTTAGAAAAAAATGGCATTTGGTTTTGTTTAAATTTTTTTTTTGCTTAGGTTGACATTTTCAAATAGTAGTCTGACTAGATAAATTCACCCCCTACCACCCAGGCTTTCTCCACCAAAAAGACACTGACATCAATGGTTATTGTAGATAGAGCCACATTTTCTCCAAGTGAGACAGCAGAAAACTATATATGGAGCATTTTCCTGGACGGTTTTGGAAATAAAAAATAACTGCTTCCATTTTCTCTAGAGGAGCCCACCCCATCCAGGGACATGGGGTCATTAAGCCAAGTTCCTCTTATAGGAGAAGAAACAACCATAGACAGTTCTTTTAAGAGGATAACTTGTTTTTCCTGGAGCTATAAGGCACCAGAGGATTATAGGATTCTGGTTTTTAAAATAGCCCTGAGATTTCCTCAGGGCAAATATTGATTATTTGTGACTTGAAGTCTTAAATCAAGAAAGACAATGTGCTTCAGATGTCACTTTAAAAAAATGAGAAGTTGATGCGTCTGTAAGATTGACAGAGTTCTTTCAGATGTAAGATACAAACACAAGCAACAGCAACATTTATTACCCAATTGAAGAAAACATAAACATGAAAATATTTTATTGTTTTGGTGAAATCTATTTTTAGTGGACTTCTTTTAGGATTTTTTTCCAGCTACCTTCCTTCTCTCATCGTTTCTCATCTTCCGCAGGTATGGGCCCTCAGCGGCCATGTTTGTAGTCCCTAAACCCACATACCTCCATGGCCAGAACTGATGTGATCAGAGGTAGTTACCTGACTCAATCAGGGCCAACCAGGGCTTCTCTACTGTTGCTGAGTCTGACATGATTAAGGAATCAATGGCATTTTGTCAATTTAGATGGCATGGCATTTCTTGCCATGTGGACTTGGAATTAGGGAAATCTGTTCTATAAAAACAAATAAAAATGAGGCTGATTCTTGGAAAGGTCAAGATTAAAGACAGAGAAAGGACACTCCTGAGATTCCTGATGGTCCAGGCCTTAGGTTCTGCCCCTTCCCTAAGCCCTTCTACGCTTGAAAACTGTGAGATACTTTAATATGCTTGCATTGAATTCCCTCTTACACTGATAGTAGTTTGAGCTGGCTTCTAGTATTACGATCAAGAGAGTCTGAAGTAGCATTGGATGATGTTGGCTAGGAAACACTTCTATCCGAGCTGGCATCCTGCGACACAAATGGTGAGCTTAATAATAACCAGAATTGAGAGTGGACAGTCAAATTGAAGGCAGGTCTCAGTGAAGAATTCAAAATTCTTCTTTATTGTAAACTCTAGTCAGAGTCCTAGGATCTTAGCTTTGGAATGGATCTCAGAGATTTTCAGTTTATTTGTCCAAACTTTCACATAGAGCAGAAGGCCTCTCTCTTGAATTTTATAGATGGCCATGTGACCTCTAATTATGTCAGTTGGCTAAATTCAGGGTCTTATACAGACCTATAAAGATATATATTATTTTGTTTTAAAATTCATATTTCTTTCCCCAGACCCTCTTCCAAATATTTTAAGACAGTTATTGCTCTTAATACTCTCATGGGATTCCTCTTCTCATCCACTTCTAAGGCCATGAGTAGATAATGAAAAATTTTTGCTAGCAGGCGTTCCAATTTGGATTCAGAAACGCTGATCAAACTTACTTTTTGCTTCTTAGTTGTGTGTTGATGACTCATGCTTCCAATCCTTTAGCTCATACCTTGTGCCCTCTAGACCACTCATAGAAAACTCTGTGTGCTTGGGGTGAAGACATTTTTGACAGTATGAAAAAGACTCACCTTTGCTTATATCAAAAGAGCCCCACTACTTGGGGGCTCATACAGACTAATGGTGGGGAAAAGAAGAAGAAGGCACCTATGATGGTGTCTCTGCATAATAGACTCTCAACCTATTTAGTGAACCAAGTGAATTACTGGAGACCAAGTCAAAGCTGCTCCATGTATAGAGGATTTGTTCACACCCCTTTACCTTTTGGTTTACACCCTTTCTTTCTTTCTTTCTTTCTTTCTTTCTTTCTTTCTTTCTTTCTTTCTTTCTTTCTTTCTTCATATTTTTATATATTTTTTTATTATATTATGTTAGTCACCATACAGTACATCCCCGGTTTCCGATGTAAAGCTCGATGATTCATTAGTTGCGTATAACACCCAGTGCACCATGCAATACGTGCCCTCCTTACTACCCATCACCAGTCTATCCCATTCCCCCACCCCCTTCCCCTCTGAGGCCCTCAGTTTGTTTCTCAGAGTCCATAGTTTCTCATGCTTCATTCCCCCTTCTGATTACACTCTTGCTTTCTTTGGAAAGAAAGTAACCTTGAAGATTGTGATTAGATTTTCTCCCCTCACTTCAGAACAATAGCTAATGTAGGGCCTATAAGAACAGCACCCTTTGTGTTCTGTAGCTAGCTTTAAAGTGTCACAGACCAGTTGGGATTGGAAGTTCTTGGAACTCCAGAGGTATTGGGCTGTGTCAGACTGATGAATTATGTAAAACCTGTTTTCCCTGAGTATTATTAATCATCCTCAAGCAAATGAAGACATGCTAATTAATTTGTGGTGGTTTTTACCTGCAAATGCCAAAGGAACTAAACCAAATTAAATCTATTCTCTTCAAGACCAGCACCCTGTTAAATACTCTATGACTTATCCAATTCAATTTGAAAGATGTGGTTCTTTGGAAACTTAGTTTGCTTGTGGTTTCAGAATCCTAAAGGCTCCTTCTTGAAAGTGTAGCCCAAAGTTTTATGCATATGACTTGAAAAATGAATGAATGGAATTCATTGCTGTGATTTACAGAGGACTCAGCCTACACCAGACTGTATGAGATAGTTTACCTGTGTTATCTCACGGAAAGGGATTACCAAAGCCCAGAGGTAGGTATTATCATTCTAATTGTACAAATAAGGAAACAGACTTAGAGACTTTATATAAATTTTCAAAGTCATACAAGTAATATTGAGCTAAAATGCAAACTCAGGTCTGTCTGAGTCCATAGTCCATGCTTTTTTGGCTATATCATCCTTCTCTCAAGGAGACAACCCACTGTGCTCGTGAACTTTTCATCAGCCAGATGCCTGTGTGCTGTATATTGTATTTGAAGAGTTAGGCCTTCCATTTGATTTCCCCGATTGGAGAAAAGTCTTATGGAAAAGAGTTTTAAGGTCTTTAAATGATTTTTGTTGGAACAGCATCACATGTAATACCACTCCATTCTTGCTCTCAACTCCATGTGTTCTCTCATGCTCCCAAATAGCTCATTTCCTTTTGGTAACAATTTGAATATTATTGCTCAAAAAAGAGATACTTTCCCATCCGTGGCCATGAGTTTGCCATGTGAGACATGTTTAATGTGCTGTGAAAGCAGGTTGTCTCTGAACAGCCCAGTAGGGCTCCGGGAGGGCCAAGAGAAAGCGACTAAAGTCAAAGACCCTGCACCAAACACAGATAGTTTGCAAGGGACGGCACTGGGAGCCATAGGCTCTTATCTAGTTCAGTGTTCCTGGTTCTAGGAAACAGGGTCCTGGCCCACGTATCTTGGATCTTTTAGGGGGCTTGGAGCTTCCTTTCTTTCATGCATGTTTGGGTGGTTGCTAACCCTCTTTCAAGGACTCAAGCACACTAGAAGTGCTGTTAAGAGGAGAAGCCCTTGGAACACTTTTCTGAAGATGAAGAGATTGTGTAAACTCATGTGCACTCTGCTGCTTCTCAGGATGATATGAAAACCACCTTCACTCTTAGTTATTTCATTGGTTTTGTCCTCCCCAAATTATAGAAACACTACTGCTTTCAATAAAGATTTCAGACTTGGGCACCTCTCCTCTTCACCATTTTTTTATTAAAGATTTTATTTATTTGACAGAGAGAGACAGCCAGAGAGAGAGGGAACACAAGCAGGGGGAGTGGGAGAGGAAGAAACAGGCTCATAGCAGAGGAGCCTGATGTGGGGCTCGATCCCAGAACACTGGGATTACGCCCTGAGCCAAAAGTAGACGCTTAACGACTGCGCCACCCAGGCACCTCTCCTCTTCACCATTTTAAGCAATAGATATCCCTGTTTTGTCAAAGAGTTAGCGAGACATACAAGAATATGAACTCCTGAATCTGTCACTGTGTTATGTAAGGCACATTCTTTCTGAGCCATTTCTTTTCTCCTGTGAAATGGGATGATTATGCCTGCCTTAGAGGGTTGTTTTGAATGAAGATTAAACGTGAATGAAATTAGCTCAGAGTTTGGCATATAGAAGATGCTAAAAAATGTTTATTTCTTTTGCTAAAATGAAGACCATTGATTTTTATTTCTAAGAGTCTCTAGAGCCCTCCCTTATCATTCCTACATATCATATATACATACACACCACTTTCATATGTTTTCCAGGCACACATTTCAATATTATATGGTAGTGCTTGCATATTGCAGTTGGCATTAATAAGTTAAAATTTTCCTCCACAATGAAGAACAAGAGAATATGAATTAAAATTGCATTGTATATTGCTCAATTTTTTCCTGACTCCTATTTAGAACCTGCTTGTATGCCCACATACACATGCACATACTGCTTCCTTACATTCTACGCTCCTCCTACCTTTTCAGATGTCCTCACTGCACATATTTTTCACTGTTGGATGTACTGCTGCTGGAACCAGAAATAGTGAAAGTGTCCACTCTGAAGTGGCACAGTAATGCAGGTGTTGGGTGGCATTGTCAAACACTCATGAAAAAAAATAAGAAAAATGCTTCTGCTGTCTCATGGGCTAGCCAAATGGGAATGTGGCAGGGTTGGTGGGAGAAGAATGACAAAGGAAAAAAAAATATTGTTGCTTTCTCCAGAAGTAAGGAGGTGGGTTGCAATGGGTGACTCTTTCTTTTCCTAGAGACTGGATTGAGTATGTCATCTGTCTTGGAAAGAAAATGAAACAAATCCCTCTGAATTTTACCACTCTTCATGGGGAGAGGGTACTAAACTCCCTCACTTTTCGCTAACCCCTTTCCAGAGGTTTCTCTTCTTGGTGAAATAATCTCTTTTTGAAGCCAGTTCTAAAATTCAAGCTTTTGTTCTATCTTTTTTTCCTAACCATTATTTCATCAGTTCTATATGCGCCTGGCTTGAAAGCATCTGGTAATGCCAGCCAGATTCTCTGTGTGTGAGTGAGGTGCTCACCTGACAACAGAAGACAGCCCAAAAGATTCCTGTCTCATGATATTCACACCCTTATGCAGTTGTCTCCCACAGTGTGCTGTGGTTGAACTTTGTATCCAACAAAATATGGCAGAGTGATGGTACATCATTTCTGATATTAGAAAATAAGAGATGCTGCAGTTTCCATTCTGGCCACACTCATTCTCTCTTGGATCATTTGCTCTGGGGGGAACAGCTGCCATGCTTTGAGGATCTTCCGAAAGCTCCGTGGAGAAGCCAGTGTGGTGAGGAGCTGAGGCCTCCGGCCCGCAGCCATATGAATCAGCCTTCTTGATACTTACTGTATCTTTCAGCCCCGATCAAGCCTTCAGATGACTTCAGCAGCCCCTGCTGGTAGCTTCACAGTAATCTCATGAGAGACCCTGAACCAGAATCATCCAGGTAAGCCAATTTCAGATTCCTGACTCTCAGAAACTATGAGAAAATAAATGTTTATTGTTTGAAACCACTGTCAAAACCTGAGAAAGATCTGAGATCTTACCCTATTTGAAAGCTAACAAATTAGTCTACCACAGTTTTATGGACACCAGTAGAAGTCATTGGACTCCTGAGTCAGAGATAAAACACTTGTCTTTTGTCTAATTTATAGCAAAGCAGTCAGTGTGAGCACATGTTTGCATTGTTTCCTCTTACTCCCTAAGTCCTATTGGGGGGGGGTGAGGCAGCCATAGGCATGTAGGTGCTGAACACACAGTGGGTTTGCCTCACAGCTAAGGGACCCTCAGCTTAGAAAACCCCAATCTTTTATAAGAGGGCTACAAGAAAATCTGCTCAAGCTTTACCCTGGAGAGCTATGTTATTTTTATTATATTGTACAGCAGACAATTCTGGCCTCTGGCCCAGGGGGATACACTGTCTCCATCTTCCAAGGTTGTTTGCTATACAAATATCCTGGAAAAGAGAATCTGGACCAAAAGCTGTCAGTGCTTCTGCTCACAAGAAACACAAGGGGCCTAATGGAGACTTGTCTGCCAACAGCCACAGAATTTTGGAATAATTTTCTGTGCAGCAGTAGATAACTAATGTAATGGGGACACCTGTATCTGAATCTCACCTGTCAGAGTCACTGCACTGATGGCAGGTGTGGTGGAGTTGTGTCTGTGGACAGACAATAAGTATAGGGTCTTTGACTTTAGTAATACGTGAAGGTGCAAGGAAGGTACAAAATGCTGGTTTGGAAGGTGACAAAGAGTGAGAAGAGGAAAGGGAGATGTAGGGAAGTGGTCAACAGGTGGAATTGATTGGATTTGACACGCTTAGCTTTCTCTAGAAACAAAAGTTTACCGAGGGAATAGTTAGATTTGTTAAAGGGGAGAATTCATTACTTAGCATCTTGCTCTGTTAAAAAATCTCTTTTCATCTTTACTGGTAAACTTTCTTTTTGCAAAGCACGGGGATATTTTTTATTGTTATTTTTCACACTTTTCCTCTCTAGCGAAGGAAAATGAGTTATAGTTAATGTTGAGCCAATCCATAGAGAATCAGACTTAGATAATTATCTTTGAAAGATACAAGAAAGAAATTACTTAAAAGATTCTTTTTTGTTCATTTGTTTTATTCTATGAAAATGAGGGATCAAATAAGATATCTTGGGTTTTCTACCTGTAAGCAATATCTTCATTTTCCTCATGAAATCAGAGGAGACAAAGAATTGTGAGTGGTTTTAATTTTAAATAATATTTAGTCTTATGTTTCATTCAGTTTTAGGAATATAAAGTTTTAGGAATATTAAATGACATCCTTCATGGAGTATCCAAATGTGTGAATGGCCCATAAGAAAGAGGACCTAGATACTCAATAGATGTTACTACTTCAGGCTTCTCCTGGGTACCTACTGATTGGACAGGGCCCAAGGATGTTTTATTAGTTCTGCAATACATAATTCTATAGCTAATTGTGCAGATTTTCATCAGGATCTCTCTATACAGGTATCCAGAGCAAGTTATACCTTTGATTATCACTTGGAAATTTTAAAGTGTAGGTTAAATGCCAGTTCTTTAATCTAATTGAAGTCTTAGTTTCTTCATCTTTTACATGAGAACTACAATATTTATCTCTCAATGCTTTTGTGAAGTTTAAAGTGCTAAAGTAGACAAAGGGTTTATTATTGTGTTTGGATTATAATAAATGCTCAATAAATTAAGGCTAGTATTATTAATCTAGAGATATATTTTTAAAATATTTTATTTATTTATTTGTCAGAGAGAGAGAGAGAGAACCAGTGCACACACAAGTAGAAGGAGCAGTGGGCAGAGGGAGAAGCAGGCTCCCTGCTGGGAGCCTGATGTGGGGCTCCATCCCAGGACCCTCAGATCATGACCTGAGCTGAAGGCAGGCGTCCCTTGATGTAGAGATATTAAAAATGCTCCACCATGGGTTACATTATGTCATTCCAAATGCAGTACAGTCCTCTTAGATGACGACTCTCTATCATGTCTTATTTGATTATATTACAGGTCAGTTCATAGTTCTCATTCGTACAAAAGTCTCATTTATATGATGTTAGCTATGTGCTTCCCTTCCCTGGCATATGGTAAAATCTCTCAATAAGTGTTGGCTTTTTGATACTAGCAAAATAATAAATCCCACCCACTGACCAAACTTAGCAAAGCCTGGCTATTCTCAAAGCATATTGATTTTAACTTTTTCTTAAACAGGAAGGCTGTTAACAGAAAATTTCCCTAGAGACTAGAATTCCTAATGAGTTCAACCTGTTTTGTTTCTAAAACCCACAAACTTGGTCCAAGAGAAGGCCAGGACTGTGAGTTATCCTGCAGGTGTGAGGAGGAATGTAGTGCCCAAAAGAGTCTCTGCTCTTTTGCTGAGATCTTCCCAGTGGGTCCCTAGTAGTGTGGCCAGAGGCATCATTACTCACACACACTATTCCCAGGGGTTGTCACAGTCTGGAGAAAATCATCTTGCAGTTCTGGCAATGAGAGCAGGCCTTCATATCCCAGGGACCTCGGGGTGTTGGGTCTGAGACTGAGGGTGAGAGATGCTGTGGTCCAGCCACATTCTCTTGGCACCTCCCATTCCCAAGCATGCCTACTCTACGGCTTCTGCTGCTGGGACCTGCAAATCTTTGCTTAGGGCTCTCTCTGGCCACGAGAGCCCTGTCAGCCCAAGTCTGTGGCAGACTGGATGTATGGGGAAGTTAGCCCTTAGGACTAAGGACTTGATGGATAAATGCCAATCTCCTTTGCCCCTCAGGTGGGAAAACTCCAGGATGTCCTCTGCATTGTCTTCCAAAGTTTCCCCAAGTGAGTGAGGCCCCACTTGCTCATAGTGGTGCTGTGCTTGGTAATATTCTCTTTCCCTGCTTCCTTCTCTCTCCTTTTCACTTCTCTATTCTCTACAGTGTTTGCTAGGATCATCTCCCAGAAAAACTCAAATCCTTGTCTCAGAGGAACCCAGCCTAAAGTAAAGGATCCACTTCCATTGCTTCACATTCTCCATTAGCAACTATAACTCGCCCTGCAGGTGCTCATTCTCCAGAATCCCCTTTCTCTGTATCTCCTAGGAAGGAAGGAAAGAAAGAGGGGACTTGATGTCCTAACCATCCACTATATGGGTGGTTTTAAATCCTTTATCTCATTTATATCTCATTTCAGCGCTATAATGTAGTATTTCCATTTTCCAGGTAATGAAACTGAGGCCAGAGGATTAAGTATTTTGACTGAGGTAATACAGTTTCTAGATGGAAGAGATAGGACTTGATCCCAGGTTTTCTGACTTTTTGTGTAAAATATTCTTGTTTCCAGTTTATTTCTAAAGCTAAGAACTGGTCAGTGAAGGAATACTGTACGTTTCTGCATTCCATGTTACACATTTTTAAAAGAAGCATAAATCATATCAGATCACTCCAAAGGTTTCATATAACAAGCAGAATAAAATCTAACTCCATTGTATGGCCTGCATAGTCTGATTCCTACTTATTTCTCTAATTTCAACTTGTACCACTTGTTCTTCCCCATTGCTGTTCTGGCCGAACTGACCTTGCCGGTGTTCCGTGCGTGCACCAAGCTCAACCTATATGTGGCCTTTGTCCTTGCTGTTTCCTCAGCCTGGAATGTTCTTAGATCTCTGTAAGGCTACTTCCTTGTCAGCATTCTAGTATTTGTGAATGCGACTTCCTCAGAGAAGTCCCAGACTGTCGTAGCCACCTGCGTCCTGCTCCCCTGTCCTGGCCTTGCCCCAGGCTTCTCTATCCGTTTTTAAAAAATTATAGTTAATGCACTTATTTCCTTCTTGCTTGTTTCCTAACCCTACTGTCATGTCAGCTGACCAAGGGCAGGGACCTCTTGTCTTGTTCATTACCATTTTCCCTGGGTCCTAGAACAGTGCCTGGCACAGTTTTTGTCCATTGAATACATACATAAATGAAGGTAAGTCAGCAAAGAAGGAAAATTCTGAGCATGTATGAGAAAGGAACTTAAAACAATTTTGTGAAAAACTAAGATTTATTTACCCAGCTATTTGTAATCAGCAGAATTAATATAACTTGAAAGCAAATGCATCTTGCTGACATTTTGGAACCTGTATGCATGCATTAATACCAATCAATTTAAGTGTGTGTTTCACAGCATGCCATTTGGGTGAGAAATGCTGGAAACGGAGAAGGTGGACAGCTTCTTAGCTTCCTTTTTTCTGGCACATTTAACATCATTCCAGTAAACTGAGCTCTGGGTTTAATTAAAGATTATTCGGGGTGTGGAGTAGTAGGGGTATGGAGAAAGTCTTAACAATCTTTTACATGTGGACTTTACTTAAAAAACAAAGGTATTATTGTGGTTAAAAGGCCCACAGTTTAAGTTTTCCAAAATGTAGTGTTTTTTTTTTTTTGACTTTCTTATCTTTTATTTTGATATTGGTAGCTTTGATCAATGACCTTCTTAGGGGAAGTGAGAGGTAGAAAATGATACGCCTATGCTCATGTATTTGTTTTAATAACATTGCTTGCTTTTCCTGATTATGAGATTTATCTATATTCATTAGAAAATTTTGATAGTAAAGAAAATGTAAAGAAGAAAGTAAAAATTATCCACAAGTTGGTTCAACAATGACTGCTAACATTTCGATGTGCTTCATTCCAGCTGTTTTTCCAGGATTATGGATATCTATGTGTACACTAGTTCTTTAATTCTAAGATACACTGTGATAAAATGCAATTTGGTTCAGTTACTGTATTTCAAGACAAATAATGATACATTTCTTTTTTACTTAAAGATTGGCAATTACATGCCATTTTCTTCTCACAAAATTGAGACCAAGTTTCCTTCTCATTCTGAGTCTAAAGTTAATTTAAAATCACTTTCGGCCAACCACAGCTGTGCAGACCATCCCTATTATGTGCTGCTTCCCATTATATGTGCTTCAAATGTTGACCCCTATGACATCTTTATCTACAGTCTAATGTCAAAATATATGAAAAAATAATGGGATTTTATCTGCATTTCCTATTTGGTTAAACTCATAATTTTTTCTTTATTGAATTACACATCACAAGTTTCTCTTGAAATTCAGCCAGAAGCTTTTACTCATGGATTTTCAGTGCCCAAATAATAGTCCTTCATAATGCACAAATCAGTCACACCAAATTCTCCCAGCTTTAAAGATTGCATGATATATTTGGAGAGACCGGGCACTGTTTCCGTATGCATTGCAAGAAATGACAAGTATGTCACAATTTAATCTATTTGGCAGCTTATAAGTTCTTTTTGATATAAATTATTAAATGCATCCTAATTGTAAAAAATACCAAGCTATGAAAAAACATGCACCATAGAATCAAAGATGTATGGTATATGTGTAACAATATGAATGTCTTTATTTCAGCATGGTGGTTTTCAACTCTGCTGCACCTGGGTATTAAAAATAAATCTATGCCAAAATCACATCTTCAGACTCTCCAGAGAGGCCCAGGGAGTAATATTTATTTAAAAAGCCACACACACAAAATGACACTTCTCAGAAATTCCAAGGAGTAGCCAGGATTGAGAACCACCATTTTAATAGCTGATAGACCAAGATTATTCTTAGGGTGGGAACTGTCCTTATTTGGAAATACCTTGATAAGCAAGCAGCCTGGGATAGGAGGCAGGACCCAGAGAGGACTGTTGTCCAGCACCTTGGCTACAAAGTAGATAGTTAGTGACTTGCATGGAAAATGATAGAATTTATTTTATTGTTCTTGAAGGAGGAGAGGTAGAGAGAAGAGAAAGTGAGGAAAGACGGACCCATGAAATGTGTAGCTTGGTGATCTAACAGGCAAATAGCCAGTGGGCTGGCTAAAAACAATTTTTTAAAAATGGTAATACTTCATGTTCAATTTGAAATGGTTTGCATATTGTTAAATGAACTTCTCCATCTTCCAAATGCTTAATTTTATTATACTCTTGAATGCTTTGTGTAAATTTTTTTTCACCATTGGTGGAAATTTAAGAAGGAGCTAAGCTAAAAGCTTAAACTTTGGGTTGATGCAGGACAGAGTAGAGTAGAATTCTGGAGTTGAGGTGACTGAATCTGTCACCCTTCCGGAAATCTTAGACGGGATTTTGCTTTTTCATAGGGCATGGACTTAGTTGTTTAAGCCAATTTAGTTCAACGTGTAAGTCCGGGGAATCTTCACTTGGCATGCAATTCAATGCACGCAAACATGCCCCTCTATCTCTGTATTCATATTTTAAAATAAATTGGATCATACTGCATACCCAGTTTTGTATCCTGATTTCTTTATGTAATATATTGTCATAAACATTTCCCATATCATTAATAATTCTGAGAGAGTTTGAATTTTAATTAATACTCCATCTTATGATCATACTATGATTTATTTAAACGTTATGTGAAGAGATACAGTGTGGGATAATGTAAGAATTAAGATTCTGCAGCCAGATGCTCTGTCCTCACTATACCCGCTGTGTTGCTTGGGCAGGCATCCCTGCACAACTGCCCCCATTGCTGACACAATATTATCCTTCACAAAATGTTCTGTAGTTTCAATGACTACAAATTGTGCACAATTGTTTTAAATTTGTTTCTTTGATAATTAGTGAGTTTGAACACCACTTCACCCACTATTAGCATCTTACCAATTTATTCTCAGATCCATTTTTCTGGATTAGAATGTTGATTTGATGGATATATGTTCATGTTGCTCTGTTGACAATGAAAAGTTATGAATCATTGGAGAGAGGGGCGCCTGGGTGGCTCAGTCCTTAAGCATCTGCCTTGGGCTCAGGGTGTGATCCTGGCGTTCTGGGATCGAGCCCCACATCAGGCTCCTCCGCTGGGAGCCTGCCTCTTCCTCTCCCACTCCCCCTGCTTGTGTTCCCTCTCTCGCTGGCTGTCTATCTGTCAAATAAATAAATAAAATCTTTAAAAAAAATGAATCATTGGAGAGAAAGCCTATCTGCCTCAAAGAAATGAAGTTGGTTTGCCAAATAAATTACATACCTACTTCTCTGAGAGCAGATATTCCAAAGTTACTTACAAGTGAGATCAAATCTACCTGAAGATATCTCGATGAAAAATCTAGCCAAGAATAAGGTAGAGAAATACTTGTGAGAAGAAAAGCAGAAAACCAGTGACATGCCGGGTGCTCAGAGGGTCATATTAGGATCTTATTAGGGAGTGATTTAGAATAACTGAGCATCATCAGCTTCAAATTAGTGATGAGCACAGAACAGGAGGTGCTGGGTACCCAACCTGCCAGACAATCTGGCCAAGTTTACTGGGCTGTGCGTGGAAACCATAGAAAAATAACTTATACTCAGTCTAATGGCTGCTTCTCAGCAGATCATTTCATTAACAAAATCGTCATAACAATTATAATTGATGTATTTCTGAGTGGAGGCGGGAAGAGTTTATTAAAAAGAAAAGGTTATGCTTCTCACTTTCACTCTTTAAAAGAAACGCAAGATGATATTTTCTAAGTGCTTTGAAAGGTCTTTTACAGAGAAGGTTTGCTGGTCCCTGGCCATCCCAGGATAGCTGTACTCATGTCTGGCTGCAGAATATTCCTGTGGCCCTCTCCCATCCCTCTGTCCTTGAGGCACCTATTCATCCACACCATGTCTGCAGAGGTGTCCTGATGAGAAAGGGTCACATTTGGTGCTTCTGTGAGCCTGAGAATGAGAAAAGGTTGAGAGGAAAATGGGAATTTACAGCTACATTTAGGTGAGAGGGAGCAATGGAGGAGGGCAATCTGAGGATGGGGAATTTATGAGATGTTCGAAGAAAAATCCTCTCTGACTTAGTTGGCCAGGCAGTCAGAGCTGTGAGCTAAAGGAGGAAAAGATGGTGAATGGACTTTCAGTTCAAAAGGGAGGGCTGAGGCAGAATGGGAACTTTTTAAAGAGGAGGTGGATGGTCCCAGAGAGACCCAGATACCATTTGACTCTGTTAAAGATACTTGGAGAATATAGATTATACTTAAAAATAGCCAAGCTGTACAGGTCAGGCTTCGGGGAGAGGAAAGAGAAGGGCCATGGCAGAGATCAACAGCCTTCGAAACAAATGGTTTCCTCCCAGACAAAAGGCATGATCAGAGAATAAGAAATAAGGAACTGCAAAGGGTGGAACTTCTGAAAGGGAAGAATTGGAGGAATAAGGGGGATGGGTTAGCAAAGCCATAGCATCGAGCAAGAAGTCTGGAGATGGGGGTTGCAGCTCTGCACTATTGGGGTTTAACAAAAAAAATCTATTTTTATTTTGAAATCTTTCAGACCTACAGGAAAGACCCCTTCCTTTCCATTTATACACTTTCACTTTTGACAAAGTATCCAAAAGAAGGTTATAGCCATTATACAAGTTACCTCTAAATATATCAGCATGTACATCCCGGGTACAGGACCAGTTTCTATGAAACTACAGCCCTATCACTGCACCTGAGGGAAAAACATTAATCCATACCATTATCAACAGGGTCCAAGCTCAGATTTCCCCAACTGTCCCTAAAATGTCCTGTAGCTCTTTCTCCCCATCCCCCCAAATCCAGGATCCAATCAGGGTTCACCATAGCATCTAGCTGTACTGTCTTTTTTATTTTTTAGTCTCCCACAGTCTAGGAGGGTTCATTACCTTCCTCTGGTTTGTTGTTGTTGCTATTGTTGTTGCTTTCCTTGTTTCTTAAAGTCAGGCTTACTGAGGTATAATTTACATAATGATCGAAGTATTTTACAAGTTTACTCCTTGTGGTGTACAGCTCTATGAGTTTTGACAAACGCGTACATTTACGTTACTACCACCACAGTCTAGATAAAGAATGGTTTCATTCCCTCCAAAATTCCTTCCTGTCCTTTCGCTGTCAGCTCCTCCCCTCCCTGAGTCCCTGACAACTATTCATCTGGTTTTTTTTGTTGCTATCATTTTGCCTTTGCCAGAATTGTGACCATCTTAGATCTCCTTTGTAAAGATTCACTTTTTTTCCTTTGTAAAGAATAAATGAATTTGGATAGGAGGTTACTTTGAGTTCATGTGAATATTTTGTTCTCCAAGAAACTTTCGTTCTATTCACTTTAACATTTACTGATAATTTTGCCCGAATCAGTTCTTATATTGGGTTTCAGAGTGGTGATTTTACATTTTATCATTTGTTCCTCATTTTTTAGCTGGTATTCTTCCTTAGAGGGGAGTTTTTCTCTCTTTTCCCCCTCCACTTCATTTTGAATCTTATGAAGGACTTATATTTTTCCATGTGTTTTAATTCATTACTATCATTGTTCTTTTTAGACTATCAATTATGACCAGTGGCTGTCCCCTTGGGCCAGCTTCCAGGCTCACTAATTTTTAAAAGTACTTCCTTACTTTTTAGTACAAGAGGTTCCAGGATCATCTTGTATTTTATCTGTCTCAGACCTGGAATCAGCCATTTCTCCTAGGAGTACTGGTGACTTTTTCCTGGAGAATAGTACAAGAGCTGAGCACTCATTGTGCCTCATTACTATTGGGATTTATTTCTCCTAGTGCCTTTTCAGTGTAGAGTTCGGATTATTTTTTTGTTGATATGTCAAATTCAAAATCAAATAGACCCTTACCAGCTCCTATTTTATACTTTTTTCTCTTTCCCTTTCTTTAAGCAAATACCCTAGTTCCCAACATAATAAATATATTTTCTAATTTTCTTTATTCTAGAAAACACAAAATGATTTCAGAATTACAACATCATTCCACTATCAAGAGTAACCCTACTAAGTAAAATTTAAGGCTTCATTACATTTTCTTTGTCTTTAGGGAATATCCAGCATAAGAGCTCTTCTTTTAGAGGGCTCAGGTGAACCTCAGTGCAGGTTCCAGATTGTACTGAGTTTATAAGCAGGATAGGACTTGTGAGGATCTCCAGTCTTCTCAGATAGGTAGAGAAGGATCTGTAATTGATTTTATAAATTATCTGTAGATGATTCATTGAAATATATATTTTTTTCAAAATTCTGATCAAGTTTTATACTCCAATAAGGTGAATATAATTTGAGACGTTAGTTGCCTATTAATGTTTCTTGTTTTAGAGATTACTTTGATATTAGTATAGCAACACCAGGTTTTATTTTTGCATCCTTTTACTATTAAACTTTCTAACTCTGGCTATTTAATGTGTCTCCTATAAGTGATGGATACATCTATGCTTTGGTGGTGGTGATGGTTTCATGGGTGTATATTTATCTCCAAACTGGTCAAGTTGTATACATTAAATATGTCGAGCTTCTTACATGCCAATAATACCTCAATTAAGATGGCTTAGAAAATGTGCCTTCTATAAGTGGCTTATATATTTTTAAAAAGATTAATTAATTAATTAATTAATTTGAGAGAGAGAAAGAGCATGTGCAAGTGCACATGGTGGGGAGGAGCAGGCGATGGGAGGGAGAGGATCTCTAGCAGATTCACGTTGAGCAGAGCTGGGTAGGGTGCTCTCTCTCATGACCCTGAGATCTTGACCTGAGCCAAAGCCAAGAGTTGCATGCTTAACTGACTGAGCCCCCCAGGTGCCCCAATATATAGTTATTTTTTAAATCTATTTTCCTCAATCTTTAACCTTTAAGGGTTTAATTCATTTCCATTTAATGCAATTACTAATACATTTGAGCTTAAATCTATCATTTGACTATTTTCTGTCTGTTCAACTGGCTCTAATGTTTTGTTATGGCTGTTTCTGTTGTTTTTTTCTCTTGTCTTTGTTGTGTTGATGTAATGTCTCCTGCGATTCCTAGTTTTTCAGTTGATGTCAGTCATGAATAAAAATTGTAGAGATAATTTGAGGCTCTGAATGATGTTATATTTCTCCAGAGAATTACTTTTGTTTCTGGTAGCAGTTAAAATAGGGACAAATCACCTTACCATAACCAGGAAATGAGCTGATCCAAAGCTGGGCTTTGGTCTTACGAGTGCTGCTCTATTTTTTGTTCACCTTTACTTCAAGGGTATATACCTTGGGGACCCCAAATTAGAACTTAGGTTTTACCAGGACCTCTCTCTTTTTGGTGGATCCTGAACTCCAATTTTTTTGCATTCTTAGCTCCTTGAAATGGCTCTGCCTCTCAGCCTCTCAAATGCAGCTTTCAAATCAACAAATGACTTAAGGGGAAAACTGGTGTCAAGTGTTGGACTCACCCTCCTGCCAAACCTTTGTCTCTTCACTTCCCTTTTACTGAATTGATTCTGCAGTTCTCTGATGTCTTACATTGTTAATACCTCCATGTCCAGATTTTTCAGCTGGAGAGAGAGAGAGAGAGAGAGGGAGGGATGTGGAGTGTTGATCTGCAGCAAGCTATTTATTTTATTATGGACTAATTACCCAATTTCAGGAATGGAGTGAAAAGTGAGTTTTTTCTTCCATGTAAGTAGTTTGTCATACTCTTGGATGTTTGGCCTGAGATTATTTTCTTAGCTTTAGACTCTCTTCATCTTATGTGACAGTGTTCACTTTTTTTAAAGTTAGAATTTTGGTTTGTGAGCAGAGGTGATGGAGGCAGAACTGGAGGTCACTATGTAAGTATCTAGAGGAACCACTAGTTATTTCAGCAATAGAGTCCAAAGTCAAATCAGTGGTATCAGCAGGGCAAACATATCAGTGCCCAGCAGTGGTGGTAGTGTTTTGTTTGTTCGTGAGAGCAGCCTTAGAATATATACCTTTGAGGTGTTATTACTGGCTGCAGAGCCTCCAAATCTAATTTTCAGCCTTGTTGATAATTCCTTGAATGATATAAATTGTTCAAACAAATGCCTTTTATATGTAAAGTAGATAGGATTGGTTGTTTGCAACTAAGAATCCTGACTTGATATATGAACTTCAGACAGAAAGACAGACTCACAGGGTATAAACATAAGGAGATTTAATGACACTTACTATCCTCTGACAACCAGAGGCAAAGGAAGGACAGGCTCTCTGGCAAGATGGTGGTTTAGGTTAACAGTTTTTCACCTCTCTAGACAGGAAGTGGGGTATGCTGACATTAAAGAAGTAATGGAGTAATATTAACGTCCCATGGGGCTTCAGGAAAAAACAAGTTTTTCCTTATGTGGCAGGGGAGGAAGATCAATTCCACTGATGAATTTTAGCAGATACAGCAGTGTTACTTTGGGTCCTCCAGGAAGCAGATGGCAAGAAAGAGTTAGAAGTGCATGAAATTTATTGGGGGAAGTGACTGTGAAGGATGAGTGGGAAGACTAGGTGGGAAGAGCCTTAGAATATGACACACATCTGACACCTGTCAAAGGAAAGAAGGAAGGACAATTGGTTAGGAAGTCAGACTGTAGTACAATTCTGAGGAAGTCTCAACTAGAACTCTAATGCAAAGACTGTTCATTAATGGAGTCATCTGTTGGCCAAGCATGGCTGACTTTCATAACCCATTGTGCACAGTGATTGGCTAGGAGCAACTTAAGAATAGCATGAGCTTGGCATGAACCTTGCAATGGATCCTGATGGTGTGATAGCTGGAGGCTGTCAGCCTACTACTCTTCTAAGAGTAGGTTCTCTCTTAAAGGAAGGTCTGGGTAGTGCAGTCCCATGTGTGTGGCTGTCACACATTACTAACCAAGTTTTGGGGGAGTTTGTTCAATTGCCTTAGATGACCCAGGGGATGTACTGTTCAGACACAAGTAATTCACCAATCCTTTGAAATATGTACGAAAAGGCAATCAAACTCTGGCATTTCTAATATAATTAATTTCAGACTGCTTTATCAAGTTCCTAACCTTCAATTTAGGGCATAAAGCTTCAACTACATTAGAGGACTATTCAGTAATGAAGAAAAGGAAGGGCTATTATAGAATGACTTTACCTTGCAATTACGGTAGAAAGGGAGAACATGTTCCAAACTCTGGAAATGGGCATCCAAAATCTTACTATATGCATTTGATGAGTTTTGACAAATACATATACCTATGTTTATATCCTCTCCAGCACTTGGAATTGTCAGTGTTTTTAATTTTATTCATTCAAATCAGTAGGCAGTGATGTTTCTTTGTAGGTTTAACTTGCATTTCCCTGATGAATAATAATGATGAGCATTTTTTATGGGTTTATTGCTCTTCATATATCTTCTCTGGTGAAGTGTCTTTTCATATTTTTTCCCCATCTTTTATTGGATTGTCTTCTTATTTAGTTGTAAGAATTATCTATATTTCAGATATAAATCTTTTGTCAGATATATGTTTTGTGAATAATTTCTCCCATTGTGTGATTTCCCGTTTTATGATTTTATCAACTGTGTCTTTGTCTTTCAAGGAGCAAAATTTTTTAGTTATGATAAAGTCCAATTTATCAATATTTTATGGCTCATGTGTTTTACATCCAATCTAAGGAATCTTTGTGTTCGCCCCTAGTCAAAAAGATTTTTGTCCTAAGTTTTCTTTTGGAAGTATTATATTTTTAGTTTTTACATTTAAGCCTAAGATCCATTTTGAGTTAATATTTATATATGTTATAAAATGGGGGTTGATATTTTTTTTTTTCTCAAATGGTTATCTATTGTTCCAGCATTAGTTTTTAAATAAACTTTCCTTTCCTCATGGAATTGCCTTAGATTCTTTGTAAAAAAATCAATTGACCATGTAAGTTCTGGTTTTTATTCCCTTCCCTTGATCTATATGTCTGTCCTTATGCCAATACCACCCACGTGGGTTTCTGTTACTTAAAATCAGCTACTGACAATCCTCTTTGTTCTTCTCTTTTAAAATTGCTTACTTTTAAAATCAGCTTTTCAATTTCACAAAAAAAAAATTCTGGAATTTTGATTGGGGTGACACTTGGTTCCATTGGTCATACTGGGAAGAACTGATATCTAAACAATATTGTCTTTAAATCCATGTGTGTTGTACATCTCTTCAATTGCTTAGGTCTTCTTTAATTTCCCTCAGCAATGTTCTGCAGTTTTCAAAGAAGAGCCTTGCATAATTTTTGTTAAATGTATTCCTAAGTATTCTATTTTATGTGATACTATAAATTATTTACAGATTCCATTTAATGATTATTTGCTGCTATATGTAAAATATAATTTATTTTAAAATATTAATCTTTTATGCTGCATCTTACCAACTTAGTTATTAGTGATAGTGGGTTTTATATAGATTTCTTAAGATTTTCAATGTAAGCAGTTTTGTTACCTCCAAATTGGAGACAATCATTCTCCCTTAATAATCTTTAAGTTCTTATTTCTTTTTGTTGTTTTACTGCTGCCTAGGAAGTGGTAAGAGCAGGTATCCTTGCATTTTTCCCAATATTAAGGGAAAAGTATTCAATATTTTGTACTAAATGTACTGTTAGCTGTGTTTTTTTGTAGATGTTTTTTGTTAGATTGAGGAAATTCCCTTATATTCCAAATTTGTGAGAGTTTTAAAAAAATCATTTTTGGAAATTGAACATTATCATATGCTTTTAATGAATATTTTAGAATGATCATATGCTTTTTGTACTTTTTCTTTTTAGTATGGTAAATTGTTTTTTAAATGTTTTATCAATGTTTGCATTTTTGGGACAAACACTACTTGAATTATATAGTCTGTTAGTTGTTTAAGGATTTTATGTGCGACAGATAATGGTCTAAATTTTTCTTTTATAGTGACTTCTTCAGATTTTCATGTTGGGGTTATGCTAGCATTAAAAAAATGAGTTTGGAAGTGCATCCTCCTTTTCTGTGTTATGGAAGATTTTATGTAAAAGTGGTATTTCTTCTTTGAATATTGTATGGAATTTGCCAGTGAAATCATCTAAGTTTTCTTGGTGGGAAGATTTTTAATGAAGAAGTAAATTTCCTTAATAAAGTAAGTGCATGAGATGTTTTTGCTTCACTTTACATCATTTTGTTACCTTGTATTTTTCAAGGATTTTGTCCACTTCGACTCAATTGTTGAATTTATTGGCATAAAGTTGATCATAATATTTCTTATATCTTTTTAATATCTGTAGGGTTTGTACTGATAACTCTTTCCCTTCCTGATATTTATGATTTATGTTCTTTCTTTTTTTCTTGATCAGTCTAGTGATGACTTTATCAATTTTATTGATATTTTTAAAAAAACAGTTGTTGGGCTTGTAAATTTTCTTTATTGTTTATATGAGTTCTATTTAATTACTTCTGTAGTTCTCTTTATTACATTGTATTAATTTGGCTCTTCTGTTTTTTAGTTTCTTGATTTGGAGCATTAGATAATTAATTTTAGGCCTTATTTCTTTTCTATTATGTGTTTAAATCTGTAATTCTCCCTGTCATAGTTCATCAGCTGCATTTCACAACTTTATGTTATATTTTCATTACTATAGAGTTTGAATTATCCTTTTGATTTTTTCATTGATCTATGGATTATATAGAAATGGGTTGTTTGATTTACAAATATCTGGGCTTTTCCTAGATATCTCATTGTTATTGATTTCTAATTTAACTTCATTTTGTTCAGAGAAAATATTTTGTAAATTCTCTTAAATTTAGTGAGATTTGTTTTACAATCTATCAAGTGGTCTATCTTGGTGAACATAATATATGCACTTGGAAGTAATAATTCCTAAATGATTGGGTGTATAGATCTATAATATCAATTAGGTCAGGTTGTTTGGTAAGTATTTTTCAGGTTTTCTACATTTCTACTAGTATTTTTTGTGTATTCACTTTAGCAATAACAGAGACAGGGGTGTTAAAAGCTCTTATCATTGTGGAATTGTCTATTTCTTCCTTTGATTCTAATAATTTTTCCTTAATATATTTTGAGGTTCTGTTATGAAGCATATACATATTACTGATTATTATGCCTTTTTGATACATTTATCCTTTTATTATTATGAAATGTCTCATTTTATCACTGTAAAACTTAATCTTGAAATTATTTTATACAGCCTTCTATTGCTTATTATTTGTATGACATAATTATTTACATTCATTTACTTTCATGTTATAGACAGCATATAGCTGGTTTTTCTTTTTCTTTTTTTTTTAATCCATTCTGATAATCTCTGCCTCTTAAGTGTAGTATTTAGTTTATTAACATTTTATATAATGTTTGATATTGTTGAATTAAGTCTACTGTTTTACTGTTGGTTTTCTTTTTGTCACCTATGTTGTTGATATTCTGTTTCTTGTTTCATGCTTTTTTTTTTTAAAGATTTTATTTATTTATTTGACAGAGAGAGAGACAGCCAGTGAGAGAGGGAACACAAGCAGGGGAAGTGGGAGAGGAAGAAGCAGGCTTCCAGCGGAGCATGGAGCCCAATGCGGGGCTCGATCCCAGGGATCGAGCAGAGGCTTAACGACTGAGCCACCCAGATGCCCCTTGTTTCATGCTTTCTTTTGGATTATTTGAATATTTTTAGAATTGTATTTTAATTTATTTGTTAGTTTTTTAAATATGCCTCCTTGCATTGTTTTTTGGTGGTTTTTCTATAAATTACAGTACATATTCTTAAAATTTCATGGTGTATTTAGAATTAATATCATACTACTTTACATAAAACGTAGAAAACTTGAATCCTACAAGTCCATTTAACCATGACCTACCATTCTTTATGGTTTAACTGCCACACTATATATCTAAATATATATTTTAAGCACCACAAGATAATATTATATTTTTGCTTCAACCATACATATTAGAAAGAAATTAATGGGAAAAACTGTGCTTTCTTATTTGCCCAGATATTCACCGTACATGATGCTCTTCATTCTCTCTTGAAGATCTGATTTTCCTTTTGGTACCACTTTCATTCAAATTTAAGAACAACTTTTTTTTGTTTTATTTCTTACAGTGGGGTTCTGATGATGACTAATTCTTTTACCTTTGTTATCTAAAAATGTCGCTATTTCACCTTAGTTCTTGAAGGGTATTTTCACAGTTTGTAGAATTCTGGATTAACAGACTTTAGTCTTTCATTGATTACTAGGGTTTTACTTGTTTTCTGGCCTTCCTACTTTCTGGTGAGACATTGGTAGTCATTTGAATAATTGTTCCCCTGTATATATATAATGTGTCATTTTTTTTCTCTGGATATTTTTGAAGTGCTTGTTTTTTGCTCTGACTTACAGCAACTTGATTATGCCTAGGCATGATTTTCTTTGTATCTATTCAGTGTGGAGTTTGTTCATCTATCAATCTCTATCTGTAAGTCTTTGCTAAATTTAGGAAGATTTTGTCCATTTTTTCAGATATATGTTCTAACTTATTTCTCTCTCTCTCTTCAAGCTGGGTTTCCAGTTATACATATGGTAAACTTTTTGATAGTCCACAGATCTTTAACACTTTGTTTAACTTTTTTCAATTTCATTTTTCTGTTTTTTTTTCAGATTGTATAATTTCTATTTATCTATCTTTGAGTTCACTGATTCTTCCCATTGTCATCTCCAGTCTGCAATTGTGTCCATTCATCGAATTTTTAATTTCAGGTATTGTACATTTCAGTAATTTTTAGTTTGTTCTTTTGTATGTTTTCTCTTTCACAGATTTCCTCTCTTTTATTCATTATTGTATTTTCCTTTATTTAGAACAGTTACAGTAAGTGCATTAAAGCCGTTGCCTCTTAATTGTAACATCTGGATCATCTTAGTGTTGGCCTCTGTAAATTGTCTTTTCTCACAAACATGGATCACACTTTCTTGGTTCTTTTCTGTTTTTTAATGAATGGTTATGGATTATATCCAAAATTGGGAATTTTGGAATATTATATTAGGGACATTCCAGATTCTGCTACATTCCTCCAAAGAATATTGATGCTTTTGTTTTAGCAGGCAATTAATTTGTCTTGACTCAAGTTGCAAGATCTCTCTTATGTTGTGACAACTTATATGTCAGTTCAGTTCCTTTAGCTTTAACAACAAACTTCCCAAGTATGCATAATTGAAATGTCCTCCAGAGACCTGGGCAGAGTTTATACCCACAATTTGTGGTTTCTTGGTTTATATTTTCTGACTTACTTTATTTCCCTGAGATTTTCCTTCACTTTCTGGTAGCTGTAGTTCCCTTTGCTCTGTCTTGTGATTTTTTGGTTTTCTGTTGAGTTTGGTTCTCTACATTGCATACTGTGATCTGCTTTCAATATAAAGCCAAAAAATGGAAAACTCATCATATTCTAGTCTCTTCTCCCAAGTTTTGACTCATCTGTAAAATCTTTCTGGTTGTGTCTTCTCTACAGAGCCTTTAAACAGATGTTGTTTGTGTGAAGGTTGGTCTGTCAGTTTACTCCATCATGTCAGAATGGGAACTCTGCCTTATCTTAAAAGAATTATAGTATCCTGAAAACCTGGCCTAAAAATAGTGCTACTAATATTTTAAAATCTCAGAGTTAGAGATTTTGTAGTGATCTAGTGTAACTTTCCTACTTATTAATGAAGAAATGGAGATTCCCTGAGATTGAATTCTTTATTCCTTCATCAACACTTTTTGAGCATTTACTATGTGCCATTCACTGTGCTGGGTGCTGAGACAATAGAGACAACATCCTCAAGGGCATGGAGCCCTTGGCACAGCTGGAACTAGGACTCATGGCTTCTATTTTCTAGTTTATTGCTTTCTCTGCTACTATTGAGGAGAATGAGAGAGGGAGGAGAGGAGAAGCCACCAGGGCATAGACTGTGGTTATCAAAATGACCAAATTTTGGCAGCTTGAACCAGATACCGCACTACAATAGCCTGAAGTTCTTAAAATTTTTTTCTGTCAGAATCATGAGATCTCAAGTTATGTATATAGAAAAGCTCTCTCTATGCTCATTGTTGCTGGACTGAGCATGTGAGTTGTATTGCTAAACTATAAGTGCATCCTTCACTTGGCATAGTATCCTCCAGGTTCACCCATGTTGTTGCATGTGGAAAGATTTTCTCCTTTTCTTTTTTTTTTTTAAAGCTGAATAACATTCCATTGCATATATATACCACATTTGCTTTTTCCATTCATCCATTGATGGACAAGCCAAATGAAATAAGCTAGAAACAGAAGAACAGATACTGCATGATTCATTTATATCAGGTGTCTAAAATAAAGTCATAGAAACAGAGGATTGAATGGTGGTTGCCAGAGGAGCTAAGGGGAGGGAGAAATGAGGAGTTGCTTTTCAACAAGTATAAAGTTTCAGTTATGCAAGATGAATGCATTCTAGAGATCTTTTGTACAGTATTATGCTTAGAGTTAACAATACTCTATTGTGTACTTAACAGTTTGTTAAGAGGGTAGATCTCATGTGTTTTTACCATAATAATAAAAATATACGTATGGAACAAATAATGGCAACAACAAAAGTGTGCATTAAAGTTCACCTCAGGCAACATCCCTTGAGGAACAGCAGGTTTGAGATTTTGAGGATAACAAAATTATTATAATTTGCAAAAAGAAAGAATTACCTAGCTTTATACATGTATATCTTCAGCCTTGGATCTTGGCTAATGAGTCACTGCTAGGCTCCCATCCCCTAAGGCTTGTGGATCACTTTAGGCATCCAGGAGCTTCTGCCTTCTTCCTGAGTGCTTATTGCCACATGGCTGGCTGTGGCTCTCCATTGCAGGCAATAAATAAACCCTCCTGGTCCTGGGGGTGGTTGACTTGGATGGGTTTGATTTCTTTCCATGTGGAGACTTAGGAATTGGCTCTATAAAAAATATAGAGAAATAGAGGGGCAGAGACAGGAGGGTTTAAACTTCTTTGTTGGACCTTTTCAATTATTCATGGAAAATCTATATTCTCTGTTATTGGCTTTAAGTAAAGCAACTTTGTTGTTTCTATTGATCATGCAATTTATTATCTTTATTTAAACTCTTCAGGCAATAAATAAATAAAAAGCAGTTGGAGGGAAAGAAGCTTTTCAGAGAAAGCAATTTCCTAGGCAAGTAGTTTAATCCTTTTAAAATTAGGCTTATAAACTTAAAGATGGTATCTGATTATTCTATTTGATTCCCTTTTAAAAGGACTCTGGTCTTGGTTTCTCTGGTTTAGCTGAGATCTTTCAGTTTTCACTTCTGTTTTCACCAGACTATCTTTCCATTATGCTCATAAATTAATCTACAAAGAAAAAAATAGCAAATGTATTGCAGCTAGAAATAAGAAAGCTTCTATCTGAGTAACAGTCTCATTTCTCTATCACTTGCCGGTGAATACAGTTTACTTAACTTCTTTAAGCCTTGTTTCTATCATTGGCAAAATTGGGACACTAACACTTGCCCTTTCTTCTTCATGGTCAAATGAAGATTGCGCAAGATAACCATGGTGATGAAAACACTTTTGTATAGTAATTCACTGTTTATTAAATTGTTTAACATTTTTATTTTCTCTAGGTCTTCTGATACCAAATCTAGTGGCTTTTTTTTTTTTACAATATAGAATGTACACTATTATAAAAGTAAAGGGTTTATGAGATGTTCTTGAAGTTCTTTTTCTGATTTAAAATTCTGTGATTTTATTATAGCTTTTCATATAGAATTTCTTTCAAGCCAGAGACTCTCCATAATTTCTGTTGTGTTTTCCCCTTGAACCCTGGGTAAAATTGTCATTGATTGAGTCTACTTCTTGGGCAAGTAAACATTTTATCATCTTCACGTGTTCTCTTCCATTCTCCACAAGTCTCCTTCATCTGCCTTTAGGTCCCTGACTGCGTTTATTGGGGAAGTGCTTTCCTTTTCTCATGGGACTCAGTCCTGCCAAGATGAACAGCCTTTCCTGTGCTCTGTGTTATATTAGTGCACCTCATTTGGAGCCATGTTGATATACTCCTTGTTCATTTCATCTGTGCCTCTTGGCCTCATTGTCCATGGCTATACTATGGTGGAGTTCCTTAGGTTTATTCTGTCCTTTGCACTTGCTGGGTAAGTGTCTCCAAGTCATCTTTATCAGTGAGAAATTCTCATTTTCTGGATTTAACCTCTTTTACTTAAAAATAAAAACAACCAAAATGTGCCTCTTCTTGAAGACAAACATTGGTTTACTCCTGTATGGTAATTTACAGTAACTTTAATAGGCTCTACGTGGGCTTGAAAAATCAACAGATGAAGATCTGGTTCTTTTCTTGGGGTGTGTTTATAATCATAATTATGTTCTTTACTCTTAGGAATGTAACATAATATCCCCCAATATAGGTTTAATATCCTCTAGAAAATCCCTGCTTATTATTCTAAAACAGCACAGGTGCTTTTGAATTTAAATGCATCTTAAACCAAATCCTCTGAAGAGTATTGTAAATGATACTACTAAGCCACAAAGAGACCATGGTTCTGTTTCTTGCAACAGCCGCATGGTACTGGTGAATGATAACAGGTTAGTGAATGATAATAGGCTCAGGTTTGCATCTTGCCTCAGCAACTTACTAGCTTTATGAGCTTGGGAATGTTATTTGGCCTCTGTGATTTAATGTCCTTATCTCTAAAATTGGGTGATGATATCTCATTGGTTTGTTACGATGGCCAAGAGACTGTGCCCATGAGTGAGCAATCCCAGCTAGACTCATGGAGGAGGAGAATTAATTGCCATAAGATCAATTATAGCTGCCTAAGTAGATAGCAAACAAGAGGAAGAGAGGAAAGGGGTGGGGAGATGAATGACAAAGAAAGTGAAATTACCAAGCCTTACAGAATTTAGCAAAGAACAACAGCAGGGACAGCTCAGGAAGAATAGATAATGGTGATTTTTTACTCTGAGCATTGGGCCAGCTCATAGGAAGAGAACTTTGAAGGAGAGGAAAGAGAGGGACAAGCTGAAAAGGACAGACTAAGGAGAAAAAGGGAGAAAACAATGAAAACAGGTGAGCAGAGAAGAAAGAGGAGCTAAGAAATTCTCTGTTGCCTTTTGGGTCCTGAAGAGGGAGCTGGAGGCAGAAAAAAATGAGATATTTATTGAAATCAGGAGGTTGTTTCACAGTTTTTCAGGAAGAGACTGTGGTGAATCCAAGGAATATCAATGCATGAATCAAATATTGAAGAAATCGGGAGTTTAGGTGAGTGTCAGTTTAGCAGAAAAACAGCTTATTTTTAGAATATCTCAATGAGAAAGATTGACTGTTGAGGGGATAGTATGAAAATGTGACTTGGGCTAATGGCCTCATCAGCCTGTGTAATATCTTCAGGGACGTCACAACGACCTGCTCATTCTTTTTTAAGAATGGAGGGTAGATGTAGGAGATGATGTGACCTGATTACTGTTGTAATAAACGCAGTGCATAGGTTTCTCATTCCCTCTAAGAAGTGTGAAAGAGGATTTTGATAAGTGAAGGGTGAGAATGATCTCTGCTAAGTGTCCCTCATTTATGAATAGCACAGAGTTTTAACCAGTACAAGGAACAGCCAAAAACCTCTCACCCATATGGATTATGTTATTTCCTATACATGGTGTGTAGTTGAGAGAGTTCTTCTGCAAAGTGAACTAGAATGCCTGCCTGGGGTCTCTGGTGGATAAGGGTCTCAAATTACTAATGTGAATATTCTTTTGGCCTCAAGCAAGATTGTAAAATATCCCTCTGTTGTATGTACGTATTTTTTCCTTCAGCCACAAGAAAGAATATAGAGTACAAAATAAGGTTGCTTTAAAATCAGTATGTTTAGTTATATTAGGCATTCTACTAATTCTGTCTTTGGAAGAAATTTCTTCTGAAGACCTGAACCTATTCTAAATTGGAATGTATTCTCTGCTGACATTTATCTTCATTATCATACCGTGGATTTCCTTCATCTTTCTCTTGGCTGATCCTAGATGTTGTAATGGCATTTCCTTTCTTTTCTGACTTATGTTCTGTTTTTGGTGGCACACATGCCCCAGTAGGGTCCTGAAGAATGGTACTTAGAAGGAAAATTTTTTGAGACCCTACATGTCCCCAAATATCTTTTTTCCTGATAGCTTAATTGATAGTTGGCTGAGTGTAAAGTTCTGGTTTGAAAATAATTTTCCCTCAGATTTTTGAATGTGTTGCTCTTTCGTCAGTTGGCTGCAGTGTTGCTGTTGAGTACGCTAGAGTCAGCGGACTATAGCCCTGTGGCTTGTTTTGTATGTCCCATGAACTGAGAATAGGTTTTAGTTTTACTAAGTGTTGTAAAAATCAACCAACCAGCCATGTCTTGGGATATGTAGAGTCTTCAGACAAAATTCTCTCAAGGTATTGTCTAGAGAGTAATAGACTTATTACCACTGTTCTGGGAACAGTGGGGGAAAAGAATGTGGGTTTGAAAATTCAACATATAAAAATTCCCTTAGCCCTGTTTCCAATATGATTCCTCCTATGCTGGATGTCTCCTAGTCGAAGGACCCTTTGTTTTGCCTTTTTCAGGGAATTAACTTACAGTTCTCAAGTGAGGTGAGAAGGGCATTCACTAAGCTCCTCAGAGAGGGACAGGAATCTGAGGCTCTACCTGCCTTTAAAACAGACTTTCAGCCCATCATCCTACTTTAGGTCCACTTTGACCTGCACTTCCAGTACTTTCTGTTGCCAGTGTTTGAACTTTTTAGGGGGCTTATAGGGAAAATCAAATTGTTTTTCTGCTTCCCTACTGTCAGCATAGGATTCCCCTTTCTCAGCTCTTTGAAGTCAGTATCCCACCTGCTTTCCAGCTTCCAAAATTTGTTTTTATCGTCTTCTTTCATATTCTTTTTATCCATTTAGATTTATGCCTCAAAAATACATTTATTATCATTTTTGTGGACTTCAGAAGGGAAAGAAAGTAAAAGTATGTTCTTAATCTGCCATCACCCAGTTTAAACAAACCTTAACATTTTGCCACGGTTGCCTAAGTTTTCTCTTTCTTAAAAAACAAAACATCACACAATCAGTTCAAACTCCTTTTTGCCCCTTTCCAGTCTCATTTCTCTCCTTCCTTCCACCAAGAAAACCACGATCTTGAAGTCAGTTTCTATCCTTCTCTTCCTTAGTTGTCTACCTTTATTGTATCCGTTGAAATGTAGGCTGTTCCAATATCTTAAAGTTTGGATAATTGGTGTTATATTATGTGTAACTTTATGCAGTTTTCTTCACTCAATATTAACTGAGATATAAGCATGGTGATAGATATAGCTGTAGTTCATTCATTTTTACTGTTTAAGGATATTCCTTGGGTAAATACTGTCAAATTGCACTCCTGTGTTGCTACTAATTTATATCCCCACTAGCTGTATATACGAGCTCCCATTTCTCCACATCTCCCAATACTTGGTATTATAATATGTTCTTCAAACATTAGGTGGTGATAACATGGGTTGTGTTACCTATGAAAACATAACAGAACTCTGTATCTTTTCAAGAGACACACAGACTAAAGCAAAAGGTAATATGAGGTCTGGGGACACCTGAATTCTATTTGGCCTGAGTTCTCTGTACCTTAATTTCCTACAATTCTCTTTGATCATGACTGCTGCTATTCATGAGAATACTATGCTTTTACTTAAACGAACAGAGTTTGAGATGTGATAATTTTGGGATTTGAGTACATAATGTAGGGGAAGTGTAAAAGTAGTCTTCAGACAGATGGTGATGCTGGTTCTAGCAGTTCTACTGTCTCTTATTATCTTTCAACTTTCAGATTCTGATGCCAAGGTACTCATTAATCAGTGAGACAGGACTAGGAGACTAGCTCTTAAGAAGAGGTTCCCTGTTTGACTTGTGTGCTTCCTGGTATGAGCACGTCTCCAGAGAGACAGCACAATCTGGCTGCTGTGATAGCAAAGTCTGTGTGTAACCTTTATTAATACAATCTACTCACTGCTGCTAAGGGGGAAATACCTTCCCTCACAGAGATTTTCCTTCACTTTCCTCATCTTAGGCAGGGCTCTGCCAGCAGAATGTAACAGAAAGTTTGACATGGCTCACCCACACTTTAGCCCTGTCCTTGCTAATAAAAATGAAGTCTCAAGGCCTCTGGGTATTTTGCTAATTTGTTTTTTCTTTTCCAGAGATCACTGAAAAATATCTTTTGAATTTAACATATGCCTGAAAACATGTAAGAAAGTGAAATATATGGAACTTAAATGGCAGACACACCTTATAATGGAATCACAGTCTTTAAGCAAAAAATACTTTCAAACTTCCCAATTACATCTTTCCTTTTTAATATGATCTTCAATATTACATTTCCAGCATTATTTATTTACATGTTCTTTCTTTTTTGTTATTTTCTTTTGCAACTGAACAATCAGCTGGCTCATGTCCAGCAAGAATGCAATTCAGGTAAATGATTTTCTGCCATTGACATGCCCCCTTTGTCTCAACTGAATTAAGTTTATGAGACCTATAGCTTTTATAGCTAGTGTCAGTTATTTAATTTTTTTGTTTGTCCTTACTTATAAAACAATACGGAAAGATACACACATTTTTTAAAAAAAGATTTTATTCATTTATTTGAGAGAGGGAGAGAGAGAGAGAGTGAGCACAGAGGAAGAAGAACCAGACTCCTTGCTGAGCAGAGAGCCCGACGTGGGGCTCAATCCCAGGACCCCGAGATCATGACCTGAGCTGAAGGCATATGCTTAACCAACAGAGCTCCCCAGGTATCCCCACAAATTTTTGAACAATTGCATTAATAGTGTTGCATACAAAAATATTACAAGGCTTCTGAAATGGAACCGTTAGCTGAGAGGTGACTTGGAGAAGTTATTCATCACCTGAGATTTGAACATCCGTTTGGCACAGAAATATATTAGGATTAATACACACACACACACACACACACACACACACACACACACACGTTGAGTTGTTTGAAAACTGAATGCATGAATGTTGAGACCATTGGGACTACCTCTCTTTTATCCTTTTGTTCCCTTTTGATCTTCTTAAACCCCAAGTCTTTCCCTTTCCAATCATTGGTATCCACTCTCATCCATTTCATTTCCATGAAAAAATTTATTTTTGTCTCTGCTATTCCAGATGTCTTTTACATAGAAGCCCATTTGACTATCCCATGTTTGTCATCCCAAAGGGTCATCCCCCTTGTGAACTTCAGGAAAAGTGAGGGACTCACAAATAAGCATGTGAGATCATCAGAGCACCTTGCATCAAAGGCTGGGACAGGCTGTTGATCTTAATTTTCTCTGACTCTTAGCTGCAGAACATCAAGCATAGGGAGCCTGAAAGATGACATCAAGGGTCTTAAATGCCCCAAATAGCACAAACAGATAGCATTTGAAGTTCCTGTATGTATAAGGCATCCTCCAAGAATCTGGAAATAAGAGAAATAAGATTGCTGTCTGAGAGTTAAACATTTAAGAGAAACAGGTAATGAATTTTCCTATAAGAAAGAGAATGTCTCCTTTGTCTATAAGACCAGACAGAAAACTTACTGAAACTACTAACATATCAAAAGAAAGTCTATATCAAGGTGTGAAGATGACTAAAACTATTTTGAAAGAGATGGAGAGAGAGAGAGAGAGAGTGCATGTGCACACAGGTGAGGAGGAGGGAGGGGGAGGAGGTTGGGAGAGAGGGAGAGAGAGAATCTGCCCAGTGATTTGATATATCTGGTCTCATGACCTTCCTATTATAGAGATAAAAACATGTCATTTCAACCTGATGCTGTGAAGCATCCAACTCATAAAACTAACTCTCCTTGTTCTGAGTCTATGTTCACCAAGTTACCTTGTTACTACTATTTGGTTCCCTGGGTAGTTTGTGTATCTACAGGAAGAGAACACCTCGACCAGTGGGCTGAGTGTATGAGACTTTGGCATTTCACTCCAAATCAACAAATAAATTGGTATTCTGGTTTCAGATATTAGATTTAGAGTCCAGTCAATGTAAACCCAGCTCTAAGTAGTGGATTTTAGAAAATTCATTAAGACAATGTCACTCTTTGAGGCCACTTCTCAGATCATGGTTATAGTTGAGCAAGCATACCTATTGAGCACATACCTTCAACCCTAAAGGAACAAAACACAAGGGAAACAAATTGCCTTTGAGGGATTAGACAAATCAAGATTTAGCTCTTTTTTACAGGACCAAGATGTGCTGTATATATATATGTAGTCTCATTGTCACACCTCCACTCTTCATTCTACTCCATGTTTTCCTTGTTCTCATTTTGGTTATTGTAGTCATTTCCATGTGACAAGTTCTCTCGATCTTGTCTCCTTTTCCTTCCCTGAAAGCAGTTGTCAATGTAACCACCAATTTCCATGAAGAACCTCTATTCAAAGGGCAAATATCAACTCCAGGGATTTCTAGCTTTCCCTGTCACAGAAATTAAGGCTTCATGGGATTCAAGGAAGCCAAGTTCCTTTTCTGAGGCAGGGTGTAAAGGGGCAAAGTTCCACTGTTGAGGGGATTTTCTGGAGCAAAAGGGAAAGCTGGAGGCAGTGAGAACCTCTGGGCAGCCTAAGGCAACAGCTGCTCCCTTCTAACCAGGTTTTGGGGAGAACCATGCATGTGGGGCCAGATCAGTGAGAAGGATTCTTTCAAGACGAATGAATACTTACTGATTTCTTCCTACCTTGATTCTAACATCATTAGTATCCCTACAGATATTTTTAAAAACCTAAACAAAGGGGGAAAAAAGAAAGGAAAGAGTTTCCAGGATAATAACAATAATCATTCAAGCAAATCAGAAAACACAATCTTCCCCGAATAATAACAGAAAACAAATTACGTGTCAAAAATATGCCAGACGTTAAAATTAGGCAGTTTTTACCCTGACTGTTGAAAATAGCCAATCTTCTTAGGCTCTATGTCTACCAGAGTTTTAGCGTGTTTTTCTTTGGTCTTTTAGGGAAGATCACGAAAGTGGAAAGCCCGAACGGAAAGTCTCGGTGTCAGACCCAGGTGACCAATCGCAAGGGCAGTTGTGATGCTGGTTCTGGGGCAAAGTGCTGACCCCTGGGTTTGGGGGCTGTGACTGCATATTCTCATTACATGAGGTGTACTCTAATCTTCACTGGCAAAATCTCAGAATCTTTTACTAATAAAGCAAAAGCTTTTGTGTCTTGGTTTATAAGTAATTGAAACAGTAAAACTGTATGGATGCTGCTCTTACAGATGCCACCATTCATTCAAAGGGTATGTTCTTAGAAGAATGCAATGACAGCCACGTTTGATGCCTAAAACTTATCGCCGCTGTGAGCAACGGCCCATCCTCAGGAAGTCATCTAAACATACAGTCATTTGCTTGTGTCTCAAGCTCTGCATCTGGGTTGTGTGAGCGGCTGGGCAGAGAAAGCAGCTTTGAATTTAGCTTGTGGGACAGACGGCCCAGACTGTGAGCTGCTCTCTCCTTCCTGAGATTACATTTCTCTGCCTCACTGCATTTGCATGGTGGGTCCCTAGAACCATATCTTTATATGTGGTCCAACCTCTCCTACTCCCCTCCCCTCTGAGATATAGGGGACATTTGACTCAAGTTAGACAACAAAATCTCTTTCCTAGAGAAGTAAACTTTAGTGGTGGTCCGATACTGAACATGGATGAGAAAGAAAAAAGCCTGTCTTCAGAGAAAGGCAAGAATAAAGCAGCTCCACAGGAAAGGGCAGACACAAGAAATGCAGAGAGGGTACTTCCTCAGATTCTGCAATTTTCCAGTTGCTAGCTTCTGTCTCATTAAGATCTGGCTATGTTTTTGCCTTTGGATTTAATGAGACACCTCTATATATCCTTATAATAAAATCCTCCTTTGGTTTAATACTTGAATTAGTTACTTGTAACCCAAAGAGTCTTAATTAATAAAAAAAGAATAAACAGAAAATGACAGACTATCAATGTTTTAGCCTTTCTCAGTAAAAGTCATTTGGCTTGAATCTAAGAGAAGTTTTTTTTTTTTTCTTAATGTTTTAACTTCAGGAAATTGGGGTCCATCTTAAAAGCAACATGTTCATTTGAAATGTTTCTTTTGTTTGTGTCTCTGAGAAGCTGTTAATAACCCCAAGAGGCATCTGATAAGCAATGATATCTCAGAATCAAGGAAATGCTGCATATTATTGCAACATACTTGTGTCTCTCTTTTTCACACTAACATTCCTGGATTTCCAGATTCTCAGACTGTAAGAAATGGCTGACCTACTTTGAGGACCCCTGTCAAAATAATTGAGCCTGTGGAATGGTTGGTTTTATTTCCCCAAGACATCTTATTTGACCTGGGCAAAGTTTTCTTGTTGTATTATTTTCTTCTTGCAAAGTGAAGGAAATAAAAATGAAGACACCTGGCTTGGGAATCTTCACCCATCCTGGAGACACTGCCACTGAGAGAGAGCCAGTTGCCTTCCTGGACCTCTGGTAAGGCTTTCCACTTAGTGACTCCCTTCTTATGTAATACACCTGCGTTTTCGTTTTTGTCTGGCCCATAGATGGTAACAAAAGCACTTGCGATTTTTTAGGGTCACTTTCCTTAAAATAAAAGAAAAAATCAGGAAACTTCAAATATGATATTGTTTAACAAATACAATGACAATTCTTTGAAATCTGACTGCTTTGGTCTTTAAATAGATACCACTTACATTTCATTACTTAGAACTGCCTCTGAAGATGGTTTGCAATTTAAATACATAAAACCACTAGAATGAGTAATAGGAAAATCAATCTTTATTCTTTCAGATTAAATAAACTTGTTCATGAAAAATATCTTATGTGGACACCAAAATGTATCAAGAGCTGTTTTTTTAGAGGTCATTAGACATCAGTGGATAAATCTTTTAAAGTGGGTGATTCCTTTTTGTGGGAAGGCTGATCCTCAGGAGCCTGGAAATTCTTGGGTCCAAGTCCACAGTCTATTTCAAAGTGTTGTGGCGGGGAGATGGTGGGCTTTGGAAGCAGAGAGGCTTTTTATGAAGCTTGGCTTCTGTGCTAACTGGCTGCATGTTTTTACACAATTCACTTAACCTCTGAACTTCAGATTTCTCAGCTGTAGAATGGTGGTAATATTACTTATTTTTCAGGGTGCCCATAGAGAATAGAGAAAATGAGAAAAACTGACCAGGGTACCACCTGTCCTGTGATGTATCTCCTCCGAATCAGTCTCCTATGGGTGGGTCTGTGTGGTGGGACCTAAACCCTAAGTCTCTTCTCTGAAAGCAAAGGATACTAGGATTAGATTTTTAAAAATTCTATGTTGAGAAGGTAGGATTCATCATGTGGAGAATTATCAAGACTTTGGCAGCCACAGAGAGATGTCCACTATCTCAGGTATGTTAGGAGAATCTTACTCCTATCTCACCAAGCTGTCAGGGCAAGAAGGCAATCCTTGTAATCACAGTAATGGCCAGTGTCTTCAAGATTTCTGGGGTCTATTTTCATCATGTTGCCACCCAAATTACCAAGACATAAATTGAAAATATAACTCAGTTTTACATGTTTTATGATCTACGAAAGTCTTTTCACATTATTGCACTTTTTTCCCCTCACAAAACTCTGGAAAATGGTAATTATTAGTTCCGTTTTCATGTAAGGAAGTTGATCATCAATGAAAGTATATTTTGCCAAAGGTCATTCATCTAATAATTATTAGATCTAAGGGTGCTCCAGAGGTTTTATCTAAATTTTTGTTTCTAACACAAAATCTACAAATGGTTAAGAAAACAGACTTTTGGGTCTGACCCATGTGGGGTTCAGATCCTAGCCCTGCTATTTATAAGTTTGCCACTTAACTTTCTTGAGCTCAGGTTTTCTCATCTGTGATTGATGGTAGTATCTACCTTGTAAGGTTATTGTGATGATTAGATAAGATACCATAACCGGCGCATCTAGTACAGTGTCATGGTAGGAAGTGACTGACTCCTGTGTGGTATCATTTCTGTCATCAGGGTAATCACCGTTTGTATTACACCACACCACCTCAAGAGAATCGTACATGTATATCTCTCATATCCCCATGAATGTGTGCTCTAAACAATCCTAGATAGAGGGAGAAAGCTTGTTTATAAAGTGTCCAGGCATACAGGACTGTAACTCTATTTGCTGACTTTTATGTAATTTATGTAACTGTCATTTCAGAGTTGTAAGCAGTGAAAATTTGCTCACTCTTGTGCAGACTCACTTAGTTCTGGGATGGGCTGCCAGGTGACTCCTTTAAGGTATTTAGATATCTGGCAAAACCCCACTCTATTTGTGTGTCTCCAACAATTTACAAGGTGTCCAAGGAGACTTTGAAGTTCTGATGGACTGGGGCAAAGCCTTCCTAGGTTAGAGCTCCAGAAATGTTGGCAGGAGCTCTGAGAAGAAATTGCCCGATGGGAGGGAGAAATGTGAATGCACAGTGCCAAATCAGCATGAGGGCTGTGGCTGTTGGTAAGTGAACTCCTGGGTACAGTTCCCGGCTCATGTTGGAAACTCTGCTCCAGGATACAGTCTGCACTGAGGAAAAGATGAGATGAGAGAACTAGGAATATAATAATTGAAACTCCCAGTTGAGTTTGGGTGGGGGCATCCATGGTTGAACCTGGTAGTGGGGTCTAGGGAGACACTGCAGTGGATGGCACTGGGGCTATCAGTTTTGAGAACCTCTCTGATTTGGGTGATGACATAGTACTCCAGTAACAACAGTGACAGTGGAAGCAAATGGGCATTGCTTCTAATTCCCAAGTTTTTCTAGTGCCAGTTCAAAGAACAAAGCTTTTGTTTCCTGGTAGTGCCTTCCTGGTTCTGTATAGTGTCAACATTGGCAGTGAACAAGGCATTTCTTTGGTTTGATTAGACCATCGCCTTCACTCTTACAGCAAGAGAATCCAGACTGAATCTAAGGACTTGGTAAGCATATTTGGGAATTCTGACCATTCACAGGAGGGAGCTTCTTTGTATGAGTGTAGAAAACTCAGATTTTCTGCTAATCTAGGTATATGGAGATTCAGTGGCCCTGTAATTTGTATATGAAAGAAAAATGTAATTTTTGGTTTTGAGCCTACTCTAGTAAAGTCCGGGTTACATATATGAATAACGATTGTGACTGTGCTAGGGAAACAATCAAGTGCTATTGATATTGAAGATGGTGGTGTATCAAATACCAAGGAAAGTTCACAGACACACACTGAACAGTGAAAGTGGTGATTTTCAACACACACAGGCTAAGTGCCACTTGGAATTCAGAAAGTGGCTAAATTGCCTTTTTAAGGCTCAGCTGCCAAAGGGAAGGCTCCCAAGAGGGAAAGAACCATACTGCCCTACCTCTCTGCATTCCTGGAGGAACCCACACCTTGAGGGGTCTAATGAAGGAGCATGGAACTGGATTCTACCTAACTTTTCGGAGGCCCACATAACCTTTCTTAGTCCCATCTGCAAAATGGTAATAAACATACTTTTTTTTTTAAGAGAGGGAGAGAAAGAGTCAAAGGAGGAATGGAGTCAAGAGTCAAGGGGTGGAGGGGCAGAGGGAGAGAGAGAGAGAAAATCTTAAGCAGACTCTACGCCCAGCATGGAGCCTGAGGCAGGGCTTGGTCTCATGATCTTGAGATCATGACCTGAGCTGAAATCAAGAGTCAGACACTTAACCAACTGAACCACCCAGACACCCCTCAATATGCATATTTTATGGTGCTGTTATGGCCCTGGTGTGGCATAACACAGGAAGGGAGTCTAGTATGGTATCTAGCACATGTTGATTTCTTTCATCCTTTTCCCCTTTACTGTGGTCAGTGGGTGTGAGGTCATGCCACTGGCAGACCTCTGACAGACTTTTCTGTTGATGATTTGATAGTTTTCCCCAACTTTAAAAAAGTACCTACTCCTTTGAGAGTTGTATCATTTGAAAATAGCTAGTGGAATTTTGGTAATTTGGACTAATTTATTGTTGTGTTATAGGGCACGGTTAATCGGATCACGGGCTCCATGTCCACATTGGCAGTTTGCTTATCATAAACAAACTTTGTTTCAGTCCATTGTCTGCCTTCTTCATTCTTGACAGCTGGGGGCCTAGAGTCAGTTGTTGAGGGCACTGCAGTGAACTTGCTGCATGCGGTAAAATTGCATTTAGCTTGAAGGGGAGGCCTGGGGAGCAGTGAGGCCGCACAGCGAAGCCAGGCATGGGGCAGCCTGCCACTACCAACAGACAAAGTGAACCATGACAGGCCCTCCAAACTTGTCATTAAATGCCAATCCAGGAGGACGTTTTTTTCAGCTCCATTTTATAAAAGAAAAAGCTGAAGCCCAGTGTGGTTAAATGACCTGTTGAAGAAAATCAGGAGCAGAAATAGATATAATTCCATGGCTTTGGATTCAGAGAGTTATCTACAAGGCAAGAGCCCAAGGCCACACCTTCCTCTTTTCTATTGAGGCAGACTCTTTCACTGCTAAATTTGTCTTACTTCTTTAGACTTGCACCGAAATTAATAAAGGTCTACTTTCCTAATTGCACAATCAAAATAAATTATGTCCACAAATTAGAAGGCAAGGAAATTGCATGTGCATTTTGGATGCTCTGATAATGTCCTGCAGTAAATTGTTTTCATATAAATTGCATGCTTAATTAATTGCTTTCAAAAATGCCCATGTATTTTCCTGCAAATACATCTCTGCCTGCAATTCATAAAATACAAAGACAAATTAAATTGCCGATCCCCATATAAAAGTGTCGCCCTTGGTGTATCCTGGCTGCGCTCAGTCATTCTGCCCTCTTTCCAGGGAATGCAATAAACCTGGTGAGCCTCTTCCTTTCTGAGTTGCCCCTGGGTATCTGATTCAACAGATTTGAGGTCTCTCTTAAATTACAGCCAGACAAGGCAATAAAGCTAATGTGTGCTCCATAACTGGTTGCATTGAAAATCTGGCTGGCTCAGGTGACTCTTGAGACCTCTCTCAGCCTGAAAGAGAGCTCAAGACAGTGAGCTTTGGGAAAGCTAGCCACACTAAAAATAAAAATAAATAAAATACCCCCCAACATCCAAAATTAAAAAAAAAACTTTCTACAAAAACGCGTGCACCCTTTTGTTTTGATTAAATTATAGAAAAGTATGAAAAAAAGTTGTCTTCCATAATCCCAACACCCAGATATAATCACAGATCATCATGTCCTCTTTGAACAGAATACTAAATGTTAGAAAAATGAAAATGATCATTGGCTGATTTAGTTGATTTGTCTGGGAAATTATTTTTAGGGTTGAGTTTGGGCTTGCACAATTTTCATTAGTTAGAGAATATGTCCTCTATTTCGAACTCCCACATACAGTATGCCTCAGTAGGCAAAAGTTAATGTTTAGAAACGACCCTAGTGTAGCCTGCCTGCTGCAAATCCTTCTGCTCTGATTTCTAGAAAGGAATTATGCTAACAGAAAGTGAAGGGAATGCTTTGCTAGATATTAGAATTTATTTCCCAAAAAGAATACAATGCTGGAAAACTTTGTTGTTAAAAATATTTCACCCCATGTTTTTGATACAGAAACCCTTCCTCTGGCTTGCCCTTCAGGTGACTGCTCAGCCAGTGTCATCCGAGATGAGAGGTGGCCCTGCAGATCCACCCTCATCAGCCAGCACCGCTTGCCTTTAGCTGATAATTCTTGCAGTTGGAGCTGAAGGTCTTGTCTTGGGAAAGCAAAGAAAACACAAGTCAGAAGTTGCTGCGATGGTTTAGTTTGTGGGGCATTTGGGCTTAGGTGCCCATTCACTCTTATGGAGTCACGACCTGTTAAGCGAAATTGTAATGAAGAGTCAAAATGAAGGTTGAGATCCATTGAAGTGTTATTTCCAGTGATAGCTAAAAACAACAATCAAAACAGAACTGAACACCGTCCCCTGTTGTAGTCTGGTAGATGGTGTGCACTTAGCTTTGCTTCTGGCTCCAGGGCTAATTCTGGATGCATGATGGGAAGCTCGGCTTCTACAGGGGCCAGCTCCTCCCTCAAAAGGCAGCGTCTGGGCTGCGGTCTGGAGTTAGGAAGCTGCCATACCCCACACCAGGCCAGGGACTGTACACAGTGGCTGACTCGAGCACCTGTGGAGGTAGAGGTCCTCTCAGGCTCTACTAAGGCCTGAAAGGGAAATTGTTTTCAAGCTAATTCTGCTGTGGGCCCTGTAAACGTACCAAAGTGAGGAAAGAGGTGACCAGAGGAAATTTGAGACCAAATTACATATAACTCTCATTCCTTCTCATGGTTGCATAACAGAAAAAGAACAAAATGAAAAACCAAATCATTAAGTACTACCTCAATAAATTATGTTGCCAATGAATGTTCAACAGTGTAAATATTTACTCATTTGAGGTTTATGCCTGTGGCATGTGCTTGAGCATGTGAGTACACACACACTGAATGGAATGTTGATTCTTAAAAATTTTTAAATTGAAGTGTAGTTGACACACAATGTTACTTTAGTTTCAGGTGTACAGTGACGTGACAACTCTGTATGCAATGCTATGCTCACAAGTGTAGCTACCATCTGTCAACAGACGTGTTAATTCTTGATAAGCTTATGAATTCAGCAAAATTTGTATTGGGTATTTTTTTCTAAGCAATCTTTTTTGGTCATTTCTTGTCTTTCTTGGCCTGTTTAGCCCCATAACCCCATTTCCTTCTCCAACCATCATTTTCCACTGAGGCTTCCTTTTTGTTTGATGTCAGTGAGTACCCTGTAGATGAAATGGGTGTTGAGTGCAAATGTGCTCTTCTTTGGAAATTTAAAATCTGTAGACATGATGTTTTATAAATAATCTGTGTAAAATATCCAGCACAGAAGCACACTACTGCTTGTATAAACCCAGTGATTTCCAACTTGGTAGTACAGGTTCTTTGGACCTATACAATCTGGACCTCAGGCCTCGTAAGGGTAAAATGATGAAATTTTCTTTGAGGAGACAGGTGACTCTCTTTCCATTCTCCCTTTCTTAGGGTGTCTCCTTGAAAACATGATCAGCTCAGTAAGAGGCCTGACCTTTCAATTTTACAATGCAAAATCATGGGCCTTCTGACCTCTGGAACTGTAAATACATACCTCAGAAATCACTCCCTCCCAAGGTGCACAGGAGAAAATGACAAGGTGCATCCATTTATCTCTCAATGAGAGAGGAGAAATTGTTACTGTTTTTTCCTTTCCCTTCACTGCATAAATTTGTATGCAACTCTATCTATACTTTATAGTCACTTTTATCCTATTTTACATGTGTGTAAATCTGATAATGCCTACTTTTTAATAATTGTGCCTATTCTCTTTTATATTGATATGGATGAGTCTTTTGTTGGCAAGATTGTTTTTCTTCCCCAAAAGCCTATAGCAGCTTTCTAAGTATAGCTATGCCTGTGGTACTTCTTTAGAAAAGAGATCTTTGAGTGTGGAATGATTAATATTACATGCATTCAGATGGTGATAGAGCTGGAAATACATCCCTTTGGTTACCCGTGACTGCTGGCAGGCTCTTACATTTTGGAAAGGGGGAATATGCCTAGGATTTATAGAGGGTCTAAAGAGAACCAGTGCTTTAGAAAGCTGAATTTCAGTTATCTTTGGTGCATAGTAGGTACTCAGGAAGGATTTATCGAATGAATGAATGAGTGTGAGGTGGTTTATCAGAAGACTGTCTTTTCAATGTACTGAGGGACCTCTTGGGGAAAAGGCACTGGTGTGTGGAGCTTGGCTTTATTGTAATCAAGCCGTGGTTGTCAGAGGAAAGGGATGTTCCAGGTAAAGTCTGAAGGCTGCCAACTCAAATCTATCTCTTTCTGGCCCAATTTCAGGAATTCATTTCTGGTTCAATGGAGATAAAGGGATGTGGGTAAAATATGACAAATTTATTCCCCTAAAAACACCACAAAGCAGAAGAGCAGGAGAGATACTGTTTTCTGGCTCCTCTGAGTGGGTCTTGCATGCAGAGAGGTGAGTGTCATCTTTTCCTTCAGTTACCATAGGCTTAGCACACATTGAGGGCTCTGGTGCAGTGGCAGAGGTGACCCAGCTGCCTGGTGGGAGTGCCCTGACTTGTGAGCACCTCTAAGACCTTCCCTGGGACTCCTAGAGATAGACAGGAGAATAAGGGGTTCTTGCATAGAGGACTCTGGTTCTGCAGCAACAAGTGAAGTCTGTGTGACTTGAGTGGTCATTTCACAGGAACTGTTACCATACTTTCAGATGGATAAGCCCTAGGTGAATTTGTAGTTAAAAATAAATATCACATTTCTTTTGTTATTCTCTATTAGACAGAAAACCTTAGCACTTTAACTCAGATTCCCCCATATCTGTTTAGAACAGCTATAACAAGATAAAAATTCAGGTTTTTCTCAATCCCAATCCCATTATGAGCACAACAGTGCAGTCTGCCTGGTGCCAATGAAAAATAATGTCTGTATACCCTTTTCCTTAGACTTTAAAATTTCACTGTTTTTAACAGGGACAAAGGAACATGATATCACCATGATTTCTCTAACTACTGCTTCCAAACCAGGATTTCAAGGCAGCTAGTTCATGGCCTTTACCTCTATCTCTCCTGCTCCTACTCCCCACTCTCATCCCTTGTTAAAATTTTTAACTTCACTACCAGACACCATATGAAACTGAGCTCCATGCATCTGTTTTTTGTCATCCCAGTTGACAGTATATTTTCAGAACTCTGGAATTTCTGCCATTGCTTAATCTTATATCTGGAAGCAGAATCTATGAAGCCAGGGCAGGAAGCAAAGTCTGTACAGTCTCTGGGATCCTGTCCTAAATTTTGCCTTTTGGAGGGGTGGGGGCAGCTGTCAAGTTTCTGTCTGTCAGACTATGTGCCTGGGTCTTCCAGCAATAATGGAACAATGACTTGTTAGGTCTCTGAAGGTGGCTGAGAGTGGAGAGCTGGGTGGAAACTACAAAGAAGGTGCCTGGTTTTGAGTGAGTCCCAGTTTTGGAACGGGATGTAGAAAATCAGAACCAGACAATAGTGGAAATGCAGGAAGCATGGCACAAGTGTAAAATTAATTGCAGGAGTTTTAGTTGCTTGGTTGTGTAAGTCAGCTTTCTGAGGCCCATAAATTATTGCTCAGAGAACACAGAAGAGAAGGCACATTATTATCAGGCAGGCATGTAGCTCTTCAGACACATAATCAATTTAAGTTGGATTTTCTGAACAATATGCAGTGCTGTCCTTCATTCTCCAAAAGGGTGTTTCTTACTGGGAGTGGGAGTAGTGTGTAGGGTGCAAAGCATAGGCTTCAGTGCCAGGAGATCCAGGTTTTGTCATGATTATGCTGGTTCAGGGCAAAATCTTAATTTTTCCTGGCCTCGGCTTCCTGACCTACAAGATGGAATTGAAAACCACCATATTATCTATCTCTCAGGATTGCCGTGAAGATCAAATAAATTCTCATGTGAAGGAGACATATGGCAGCGAAATAGCTGACCTGCCAGACCTGGTCAGGTTCCATCTAGCTCCCCACCCTAACCACCTTAGGAGGCCTAAGAAAGCATTGTTTCATTATTACCAGGAAGTTCCAGGGAGCCTGGTGCATGACAGGCTGAGACTTGACAATTGCTCCCCCCCTTGTGCAAAGCCAAATTTAGGATGGGACTGCAGAGAGTTCACAGACTTTGCTTCCTGTTCTGATTTCATAGATTCTGCTCCCAGATGTCAGATTAAACAATAGCAAAAGTAGTAAAATGCTCCTCTAAAGGTGGTTCTGTGATATGTTGTGCTCCTGGATGGAGCCCAAATAGTACTCTGATGCCATTCCACTCTTCCTTTCCCAAGTGGAAGAGGTTCTACTCCCTCGTGATATCTACTGCTTCTTGAAGAACCTGGTACCATTGGTGGCTTTGCTCCTTTCAGGCCTTTGACCAAATGAAGAACAATTTTGTAGCACATGTCAACTTGTCATCAAATAAATTGTCCATGAAGTTGTTTAATGTTCAGGTCACTCTACTTCTCAGAGCCTGTTTTCTCATCTGTAAAATGGGCGGGGTAATGACCATGTGGCAGGCTTACCAGGAGTATTAAATGAGATGCCTGGCATGTAAGTATGTTCTGTCAGTACTGGTTTCAGTTTGAATCTCTACGTAACTTTTTTTTCTCAGCATTAAATTTTTGTTATTCTTTATTTTCAGTAGTTAATGAGTGTTTACAACTCCTTTTGTGTGTAGCTCAAAGCTAGATTATAGGTTAGTTGTGATAAATATACTTACCCTAGATTTTCTGCTACAGTGATCTCTCCTCCCAATATTGTCTCTTCATTCCACATCTCTTGCTCTTTTTATCCTTATTTTAATGATTCTATTGTATGTGCCATGGGGGTTTGTTTTTTCCTTAGAAGCAAACACAAACTTCAATGGAACCAGGGACATAAAAGTACTAATTCAAATGAAGGAAGGAAAAAAGGAAGGACAGAAAGGAAGGGGGGAGAGGAAGAAAGGAAGAAAGGAGGGAAGGCGGGACAGAAGGAAGGAAGGAAGATAGATTGATCTGTCTTTTTGGCTCCCTGTGATCCTGAAATCTTTCTTTATGAATACTTTTCAGTGAATGTTTGTACTTGAAATCAGCTGCTGGGCCCCTTGACAGCTGCTTCTGACTGCACGTGTGGCTGTTCCCTGGACAGTTTGTTGGAAGGTGGGCTTTCATGTCTCACCAATAGGGTTTCTCCTTTCCTTCTACCTCAGGCTCCTTTGCTTTCAGCCAGGCAGGCTTCTCCATCAGTTGCTTTGCTGGCAATCTTTCCTGGTGCTTGTCCAGACTAGCAAGTCCAAGTTAAGCTTAGCAATCCCCCCATCTCCCTGGCCCCACACACTGTTTGTTGATGGACAGGTGGACTGATTGATACAAAATTAGACTTGAATACAGCCTTAAGTACAGATTAATATATGAGATCAGATATTCCCTGCTGAAGGTTAATGACTCTCTTTAGCCAAAATGTGTCTGTTATTTTGTTCTTAAGGTGGGATGTCTGTCCTTGAGAGACGGATAGGAACAAGTGTTTGGCTTTGTTGTAAGCTAGTGAACTCAGAGAGGGAGCCTTCTCAAACTCAAATAAGGTGAATGTGAGAGGAAAGTTTAATGCCCTTTTCCTTATATGGATACATGACTCATTCTACAGTTTGTAAATGCTGTAATCATTTCTCCTATTTTTTTTTTCAGTATAAATATTGAATGGATGGGTCTTGGCAGGAAGAGGGAACCAGGGTGGCAGATTTTTCTGGCTGCCAGTATCAGGCTTCTTAATGATGGAAAATGGATTAGGGAGAAAACATATCAATACACAAATGCTGAGTCTAATATAGAAACTGGAGCAAGTTGCCAGAGCGCCCTGGGTTGTGTACTCTTGGAACAGAGCAGCCAAGCCCTGAGGGGCCTCCTAAAGGAAGAGTCAGAAATAGAAGCAGACACGCTTGCTGTCGGAAGGCACAGAGTTCTCTAGGGAATGCTGAAAGCAGCAGGGTGACCTATTTTTTCCATTTTGTTTCAGGTCTCCTGGTAAGGGTCCTGGAATTCTGTCCTAAATCCACTTGTCATTTGATTGTAAGTGGGCAGGGGTGGAGTGGTGTGTGTGTGTGTGGAGAGAGAGAGAGAGAGATTTGTGTTCTATATCCTTAGTGACTGTTAATGTTTCACATTCTTCATTTTGCCTTTAGGATACTATGTGTTTGCAGGAAGACCATAACTACCCAAGGACCATCTCCATTAATCTCCCTATGAAAGTATGGCTAGCAGGAAGTACCACCTTTACAAAGCACATGGTATCGTAAAGGCAAATGAAGAATGTGAAAAATAACAGCCATTAGGGAAGTAGAGCACACAAATCTCCCTGTGCCACACACACACACACACACACACACACACACACACACACACACACACTCATCCCCTCTACCCCACCCCCCTGCCCACTTACAATCAAATGGCAAGTGGATTTAGGACAGAATTTCAGGACCCTCATCAGAAGACCTCAAACAGAATGAGAAAAAAATTATTGTTATATAATCACATAATTTATATAATATACAAATATATAGTGTATTGTGTATACATGCACACATATATTTTGTATAAAGTAGCTGCTGTTGTCACATTTAGTGTCTATTTATATGTATTATTTCATTGTGAAATAACTGGCGGCTGTGTACTGACTCGAGCTTGACCACAGCATGTCCTGCCTATTATTCTACCTGTGGGCTCCTCTGGGATTGGCCTCACTAGTAGCCATATTATGCTCTCAGTCAAAGGAGATCACTAACCGTCCATTACATATTATCACATACAGGCACACACACATACACACTTAGCCAGTCACATTATCACCTGCTCATTCATGTCAGAAATTCCTTTAATAAGACACAAAACCTGAAGGGGCTATGCATTAGCTTCTATCTACCTTGTGTGAATGTGAGAAGTAGGCTTTCCCGAGAGCAGTTTCTAATGGGGAGATGGCATTGGATATTTGAGTAATAATAATGCCTTCCATTCGAGTAGCATTTTACAATGTACAGAATATGTTCACATTTCTCACTTACGCTCACCTGCTAAGATTGGGTCTTTTTGGAGGCTCCTCCCATCTTCCACTAGATTCACAGAAGCTCTCTAGGAATTGCTGTGATTCCTGGAGGGTCCTCCATCTTGGAAGGGGACTTCGTTGTTTTTATTCCATAAAGGTGCTGTAAAACTTTAGCCTTTATCCATTTGTTGGGTGTTTTTTCTTTCTAATACAGACTACTAAAAAGCCTTCACAGTGACCCTCTCCACTAAGACCATGGTGAAATCTCCCTCCCTCCCCCAAGACTTAGATCACAGAATCAGTGCAGGACAACCTTTTAAGAGGTAGAGGGATTACTTTCTCAGTTTTTTTTTTTTAGTGCCTTTTAGAGAAACCAATGAAGAAAGATAAGAATTCTCTCAATAGCTTTTCCTACCACAACCCTGAAAAGGTGGACATGGTCTTTTATGAGAAGTTCCTTTAAGTTAAATCAAATGTCAGAGGATAGCAACTAAAGGCTATGACTTTACAAGGCTTGGCCTACAAGAAACGAAAGTATCCGCGTCGTCTGCAGTATGTGGGCCCAGAAAATAATTCTGCAAGCTCCATTGCTGGTCTTTATACACACACAGTACCTGAGAGAGTGCAAACTAAGTTTTCATGACTGAGGCCTCAATTTCTAAATGTCATTTGATTAGCATCATATGGATAGAGTAAGGGACTTTATATTCATCTTGAATTGAACTTATTTGCCTCCCAAACTTGCTTCTTTATGCTGCTTTATCATGGTCCATAGCATCACTCTCTACTCAGGCAATTGATGTAAAAACTACAGCATCACCTCTGCCATTTTGCTTTTTTTCCAGGTATCGTTTGAAAATCCAACTTGGATTTCATCTTCTTTATGAAGTTTTCCACTAGTACACCAAGATGTTTTTGTAAACAAGTCTGCTAAGTATGTCTTGATTTCTCTTTCCCTATTGTCTTCCTTCCACTTGGGCTCCTTCAGTGCAAGTCTTAATGCCTTCTTCACCTTTTTATTCTTCTGCCACCAAGTACCTAACACAGTGTCTTATATATAGCATGGGCTCATGATGCTTTCTGCTGTTCTAGCAGCAGGTGTTAAGATAAATAAAATAACTTAAACTGTTCTCATTGTTATCTTGGCAGCACTCTGAAATGGTCTTTGATAATCCAGCCTCTCAAAATGGAATACTTTCTGTAGAGTTTAGGTTGCAGGGTGCCTCCACGATGACCAGTGCTCCATGTTCACACTGCCCCCTCTCTGCTGGATAGGTCTCTCACTTTCTTCTCAATAGTTGTGAAGTTACAGCAAAGGGAGGAGAGAGGAAGGAAGGGCATGACTCATTTGTTGTCTCAGTTGTACACTGATTCCCTGAAAAGTGTTGTAGGGCTTCCCGTGTTAACGTACAGGAGATGGCTTCTACTACATGCCACCCCACTGGATAAACTATTTGCCCTCTTGTAGACACAGGTTTTAAAGAATCATATTGTAGATTCTTACAGGTATTTATATAAGATGGCCTTCTGGATCCTCAAGATCCTGTTAAATGTGCCACTTTTGAGCTCAGCTCAGCTGGGAAATCTTTTCTTTTGTACAAACTTGGGAAAAATCAATATAAATGGCTGTGAGATACTGAAATGAATCCCCACTCACCCGTGCTGTTTCTTTACATGCTATCTGATTGCTCCTGAAATAAAAATGGTTTTTGCTTTCATGGAAGGAACATTTTACAACACTAGGTACAATGGGAACAATTATTTTTCTCTTGGAGGAAAGTAAATGATAATTTCTGTGTTATTCAGATAATGAAGGTGAAAACTTAGTTTCTGGACGACCTAAGGGTTGTGTGGTTTGGGTAAAAGAATCCCCTGGTGGGTGTCTGTGGTGACATCTTCCCACCCTCGTAGAATGTGAGGGATGTGGGTGGGAGAGTCATGGGCTTCTCACAAAATAATGAGACTCTCTAAGCACTGACCTCTAATACAGCTCGTTGAAAAAAATCCTTTTTCACAGAATGTTTACACAGAGACTATTTGGCTGTTAAGCAAACACAGTATTTAATAGGCCCAGAGCGATCTGCTTACATGGGAGTCTATAACAATCAGAAAGAGACCATGCCAGAACATTAAGAAATTAATACGTGGCTTAGACAAGCAATGATCCCTGACGAGAACAACAGTTTGTGGAAGTCAAGACAAATGCCACCTGCCACAGTGACTCCAGGGGAAGATCCAGGGTACGGTCTCCTCTGGAGCAAAAGCAGTTTTCCAGTACCTTGAACAGCCAGCTGAGGTGGAACACTGGAAGACGGAGCCAACTATTTGGTTGTTCCCTGGGTAGTCATCTCTTACATCATTGGAGATGACATCGTGCAGGTTGTAGCAGCTGGTGTGTTCATGCCACCCAGCACACTACCAGCTCTGTGGCACCCTCTAGATCTATGTGGAACCTCAGAGGATCTGTGAGGACCACATTTCTCAGTTATTACGTACTTACTGTGTCAGCCCCAGCACTCATGCGCTTTATGTACGTTACTTCGTTTAGTCTAATGGGAGGTATGCTATCTGTAATCTCCATTTTATAGATAAGAAAATGGGAGCCCACAGAGGGTACGAGACCTGTCTAAGGTCTCACAGCTTTTCAATGGTGGAACTAAAACTCAAACATGGATTCTTTTTAGTTCAAAGCCACTGAGTTAGAACCCTCACTCTGTGGTGATCAGAGCAAGGTCAGAGTTGCTACTTCTTCGGAAAAAGTCACTGTGGACATACAGATGTGCTAGTGAGATTGAAGAGCGTCAGCTTTGGTGATCCCCAGGGACTGCAGCCTTTCTGAGTTGACATGAATTTCCCTGACCCTTGCCACCACCACAGTGACATAGAACAGCAGATACTTAAGCAAGTTTGCCTTCTAAACCTACTCCCATATGACACACTTCTCACACGAAACAGTGGAAATTCATAATATATCACTGCATTCTAAGACTGGAAATAATTGTGAGGGTCAAAAAATTAACATAATTTTCCCCAGGTGTGACACCCTTCTGTTAATTTGTTCAGGTCCCAGACTTTGTTTTGCTAGCAGGGATAATGGGTAATGGGGAAAAAAAAACTAAACTAGTTTTCCCAATAAAGCTTGAAAAGAATGTTTGAGGAGAAACCAGGATAGGTGGTCGGGAGCTTGGTGGGGATGGAGAGAGCAGATTTGGAGCAGCTGTGATGATGAGTGCATGGTGGGGCCTTGGAAAGGAAAAGAGAACCCTTTAGACATCAGTTACATCATGATTATCTAAGATTTTTTAGAATTGATTTTTGTTTCTCTTGGATATGGCATTCCTAGGATTTGCCTGTGAGGCATCCAGATTAGGGTTATTTAAACTAAGTTATTAAAAATGCTACTCTTGGGATGCCTGGGTGGCTCAGTCGGTTGAGTGTCTGCCTTTGGTTCAGGTCATGATCCCGGGGTCCTGGGATGGAGCCCTGCATTGGGCTTCCTGCTCAGCCAGAAGCCTGCTTCTCCTTATCCCTCTGCCTGCTGCTGCCCCTGCTTGTGTTCTCTCTCTCTCTCTCTCAAATAAATAAATAAAATGTTTTAAAATTCTACCCTCACCTGTGCACAGCCCTTTATAATTTAGTAAGCATTATTGCACTTGATTGTCACAATAATACTAGGACGTCAATACAATCAGGCTCATTTCATAGAGGGGTTCTTGGAGTTTTTAGAGACATTCCTGCAATCACACAGCTTTTAAGAAGCCAGGCCAATTCGAGAGCCAGTTGTCTGATACCTCTGCCTATGGGCCCCTCTGAAGGCTTCCTTTAAGAATACAAGAACAAAAGAGAGGCCATGTTGGGTCAGTTCAGTGGTTCACTCCACCAAATATTTCATTTGAACAGGCTGGACCCAGGGATGTATTGCAAAGGAGTATGACAGCGGCCTTTGTAATATCAAAAGTTGGGAGTGCATCCAGACACCTCAAACCTCTCTTCAACAACCAGTAAGATATAGGGCATCACAATTTTTCCAAACCCTTCTTGAACCTATTTACGTTTCTTGGCTTGTTCAAGTCTTTGGGAGTAACAAGTTCCACATGTTTGCCACCTGCTGTGTGAAGAAGTACTTCCTTTGGTTATTATTTTAAATGACTGCTTTGCAGGCTTAAATGCTCCTGTACCCAAATCCCTTTCCCAACCAGTTATAGTCCCCAGGATACAACATCTGTCTGGCTCACAGCCCCTGGCATGCACGCTTCCGCTGTAGCTGAGGTGCATGTGGGTTTTATCTGCAGTATCACAGCATGAGGGAGTATGGGCCCAGGGGCTTACTTTTGGGACGCAAATACTGCCTATGTGCTGGAGTAAAAGTTGGAATGTGACTTTCTCCCATAGTGCCCTGACAACTTGAAATTGTAAAAGAAAGATCACTATTATTAAACTTTTCCCTTTTCTGTGACTATGTCCTTCTGAAAACTTTCAGTGTTCTAAGGAATTCCGTGCTACTCCAAATGAAATAACTACAAAATCATACTTGAGTGAATGTGCTATTCCGGTTTGAACCCTTTCTAGCGACTGACCTTGCTAATGTGAACATGTTCATATGGTTAAGATTAATGAGTCAATTATTTTCATACAAGCTATCCCTCATGTAGGCTGTTTTCCTTGACTTGACTATGTTAATTAATAAAAAGCATTCAATCCTCCTTCCATTGCAGTTTGTGGTTAATCAGGTGCAATTATCAATAAGGTTATGGTGAATGTCTATGTGCTCAGGCAACTCTAATGAAAATAAGATATATTTGGCTATGAAGAGAAGTACTTAAAGTTTCTCTTCAGTGAGTGCTTCCAGAAGGAAATAAGGCTATGGATCTTGGAAGGCACAGACTGCCATTATTAAATATAGTTGTGTTTTTAATTAAATAAATACTGAAACAAATGTGATTGAATATGAGATAACCCATTCATGTGGATATTATTTTATGTCATGCCTTAAATTAATACTTCCTAGGGCTTGGCCTGGCTTTTGCTAGTTGAAGAGGGGGGTGTGCAATAAATACATAAATACACAAAGGCTTGCGTACTCTCAGTCTACCTGCACCAGAGCTGTGAAATGACAACATTGCTTTAGGAAAGTCCAAGATAAAATTTCAAAGTTGCAGAGAAATTTGAGTAGCAATTATTTATGTCATCAAAGGTTTCCTTGCTCTTTGGGTGGTTGTAAAGGAGTAAATTTACATAAAGCAATTTGCTTAGTGACTGGCATATAGTAAGCAGTTAGAATGTTAATCATCTTTATTTTATTACCAATGTGGGTTTTTTTCTCACAGTTTTGGAGGCTGGGAAGCCCAAAGTCAAGGTGTTGTCCAATCTGGTTCCTGGTGAGGGCCCTCTTCCTGGTTTGCAGATGGCCATCTTCTCCTTGCATCCTCCCGTGGTGGAGAGAGAGATCATCTCTCTTCTGTCTCTTCTACAAGGGCACTAATCTCATTCATGAGAGCTCCAGGTCTTCATGACCTCCCAAAAGTCTCACTTCCTATAGCATCACATGGAGGATTAGGGCTTCAACATATGAATTTCATAGGGACACAAACAGTCCATTACGCCATTATTACCAATGTTCCCTCTTACCACTCTTAATCTATGATTTGGTTATCATATCAATTGTCAAGGACACAACTGTTAAATGAAATGAAACATGCTTGAGGATGGTTTTATTTTTATGATGAGATGAGAGAGTTGAAACAAGCATTTCAAGATCCCTGTGTGGTTGGTAGATACCAGACCTTTAAAAAAGGGTAAGTTGAATTGATGAATTTCTGGACTTGTGCATTTTAGGATGGACAGGTGATTTTAGTGAGTGGTCAGTTTGCCTTAGTTTATAGAATAAAATACAATTGGATTTCAAAATATCATTAGCTTTTGAGACTCTCAGAATATTTGCAAATACTAAATTGTTATTTTCAGGAGAGATATTTCTTTAAGGCTGTTTCTATATACACACAAACTGAATGGCTGCCACTAAATTTTTACTCCTGTCTGCTGCCATTGAAATTATCTTAATTAAGGACAATGATTCATTGCCCAGGGAGAGTTAAGACATGGCATGCTTGTGGAAACAAGACATTCAATCCATTCTCAGGTGTAAATGACTGCTACTAGAAACTTTCCTGGTTGCCCTTCATGATGGGAGAGGGGGAAAGAGAAAAAGGACATAGGAAGTTAAAGAAGAGTCTGGGAAGCTGAGGACAAACCTCATGAACTTAATAAGACCAGTTCATTATGTCTCCAAGAGTGCACGATTGCCAAAGAGGATGGAAAGCTTCCTGTGACATCACTCATTCAAAAGGCATTCACTGAAGACCTACTCTGGGTTAGGGTGCGTGCTGCATGTTGGAGTTTTAACAATAAAGCATTGATAAAGTCCCTGCCTTCAAGAAGCTTACAGTTTATTGGAGGCAGATGGGACAGACATCTAATCAAATGCTGCATTATGTAGAACAGTGCCACGTATAGTGGGACACAAGTGAAAGAACGGTTGATTTGACATGAGGTCATAGTGGTGTGTTGCAGCCAGCTTATATCAGCTCATGAGAGCTGACTATGCAAATCTCTTCCCAACTGTGTGCTCCGTGCTGTCATGTAGGTAGCTTAAAGTCAGCTTTGGAAGGAGTATTAACACTACATCAGCTGGCAAACACTACAAATTAGGGTCCCCCCTCCACCACCTTCAGAGAACTAGTTTAACATTTATTAGTATACTACTGCCTGGGAGGTGTGGAGGGGGTATATAAGGAGAGGTATCATAGAGAAGGGGATTCTTGGGCTGAATCTTGCAGAGCAATTAGACAAATAGCCATTATTAGATTTTTAGAGAGGAGTTTGAGGAGTTTATTTGAGGGGGTGGGAAGGGGTAGGATTTTTTTTTTTTTTGAGAGGATGGGGGAAATGGGACTTCTATCAATACATCTCTAATGATTATAAACTGTAGTCAATGTTTTATTATTTATTTTTCTTTTTCTTTTGTTTCAAATTTTTATTTAAACTCCAGTTAGTTAATATACAGTGCAATAGTGGTTTCAGGAGTAGAATTCAGTGGTTCATCCCTCACATACAACACTCAGTTGTAGCCAATGGTTTAATCATCAACTGATCCCTGAGGTCAGATTCTGGGTTTTATTTATCTTTGTGTATATATGTACACATAGCTTTGCACATGATAAACAGACAATAAATGTGTCTTGCATAAAGGGAATACATGTTGATGTTCTTTAAGCTTCCTCAGTTACCCTATCTGGATGGGCTCAACTATTTCATTCACTATATGCCGAACACTGTGCTAGGCACTTTAATAATTTTATGTATACATTTTAGAGAAGAAATTAAGCACTGGAGAAATTAAGAAATTTGTTTGAGGTCATAGAGTTAACAGCAATAGAAGCAGTATTTAAACCTTGGTTTTTTGCTCCCAAACCCCACACTTTTTTCAGCTGTCCCATATTTCCTTTCAATTCAGGGGCCATTTGTGGATGACGGTAAGTACTTTGGGAATGAGAGATCATCAGGGACTGTGGACATGAAGTAGATGGTCTTTAGCTTAAAAATTCCTGGTGTAGTGGATGCTGCATCCTCTGTATTTGATTCCTTTGGTGACATTTACGTTAGCACCTTGGCTGATCTATGATAACCTTTTCCATGGACTCCTAATCTGAAATGCAGCTTGACACACTTATATAGTACACCAGAAGGCTGAAGAATGAGGTTTGGATTTCTTTTCCTAACCCACCTTCAATTCAGTTACCAAGAAAAGATCTTTTAGATCAAAACACTATATTTCCCCACCCGCAGAAAAGATGTCAGACAAAAATGTTGAGAGATAATTTTGGATGTGGTGCACTTGAATACTGCATCCAAGGACCAAATATGACAGATATAGGGTTTAGGATTATCCATAAGTCAAAAATGGAATACTAAATTTTAGTACTTCAACAGCTTGCTTCATGCTACTTAGCTCATCTTATGACCTCTCTGAGTTAGACTGTACACTATTTTTATTTTTATTTTTCAGACTAGGAGATTAACTCTTACTCCTTAAATCATAATTTGAAGTGACTCACTCACCACTTGGGTGTATTGCATCCAAAAATCTCATAATGGTGGAAAAGAATACAGAAGAAAATCTGCACAGAGTTGCATTTTGCAAGTGAGGGATTAGAAGCTAGAGAAGGGATAGGGTTAGTATTAGATATTGCCATATTATAAAAATCTGTATGATATAGGGACCATGTGGATAATTTCTGGATAACCAGTAGTTAAAGGAGCAGGGATGGGATCCCCTTATATTACCCTGCACTAATAGAGTTCTTGGTTGGAAACCATCAAAGACTACTCTGTTTGAATTAAGGCAAAGAGGAGTTTCTTGGGAGGCAAGGGCGATAGCTGGAATGCAGGCAGGTTGGACAACAGGTTCAGGTGGTAATCAAGGGACACAAGGCATGGCTGAAGCACTATTGTGGGAGGATCCCATTGAGGACACTTGTTTGCCAGCTGGGGACTCTCCGCTGCTTCTGCCACCACAGTCAGTGGGCACTCATCGTGCTGGTGGATTATGTCTCCCTTAGACACTTGCTTCCCTGTTTCTGGATCCTCTAATCCACCACAACCACCACGAAAAATCTCTGACTGATTCCACACTCTTATTCATCCATCCATCCATCCATCCATCCATCCATCCATCCATGTATTCATTCATTTTTTTACACTCTTCTTTTAAAGATCTATGGGAACATGGGGTACGAGCATCTGCTTGGCCATATCAAGTCACACAGCCACACTCTAGATTCCTAGGAGGAGAGAGCAGGACTATCTTTCTCTAATTTCCCCAATAGGAATTGAACTCTGTCTCTTACTAATTCTGTCATTTACCCAAATAGGAGTGGAGTTTAGATGCTGGGCAGTCCTAAATGAGTGGTATTTCCTCTACATATCCTAATTTCTGCATAGAAATGTGCCTAAGAGAAGCTGAGACAGCCTTGTTTATACGGAACACTGTTCAAACAAAGCGTGCTGTTATACTAATGGCAATGAGTCTAATTATGACACATTTATTTCTCTAAATCCACAGCCCTCCTGAATCTATTACGTACACAAAGTGAATTTGTCCAGGCTCTGGAATTGTTTGATTCAAGCAAGAATGCTCACATGCAGGCTAACTTCTTTCTCACTGTGTGGCTTTGCAATTCTGAAGATGTAAAGAGGTTTTCCCTGGCTTTCAGCCTCCCTATCTATTTTGATCATGGAGGTTAATAATGCTGAAAAGCACTCAGAGTATATAAGGCCGCTGAGGAAATGAGAGCTCTATGTTTTATAGCTGGGACATGACTGGTAATGTATCTGCCAAGATAGTTGCCATTCAGAATTCAGCAATGAATATTGGATTCATCAGTACTCCACCACTTCTCACTTCCCCTACCCTACCGCACCCCACCCCACCCTTTGCTTCCCACTTGGGAAGGGAGAATTCAGAATCCAGATCTGAGCATCCTGGAGCTTCTGTCTTTGTAGAGCTCTGCCAGTGTTGCACAGTGGATTACCATCCTCGTTGAACATTGGGATCACCTGGGAATTATTAAAAGGCTTCATGCTCAGGTGTCACCCTAAACCAATCAAATTAGAATCTTTGGGGAGAATCCCAGTTGTCAGTACATTTTAAAGCTCCCCAGGCTGTTCCAATGGGCATGAAGGATTGAAAACCACTGAGTAGCACAAGCCCCTAATGTCTACATGAACCAGGCTGACTTTAGAACAAAGGCAGTAGAAATGGAGACATCCTTCACACCCAGGGCCATTTTTTTTTTGATAGGATTGAAGTGGCCATTCCTGAAACAAGTACTATGCAGCAGGACAACAAACATGGATTGCATTCCAGTTTACTAACTGTGTGGTCCTGGGCAGCTTACTTTAGTACACTGGCCTTCAGCTTCCTCGCTTGTGGTAATTTCTGCCTCACAGTTATTTGGGGGAGGATTACATAAGAAACTTCACTTCAATTTTTTAGTGTAGTACCTGGCACACAGTAAAGGTTTAATAAATCCTAGGTAGCTTTATTATTATACAGCACTAAGTTCTCAGAGCATTCCCATATCTGCTATTTCCCTAGAGTTTACACATCATCCTTTGTTATAAGCTAGGCTGGAATTTTTGGCCCCATTTTAGAGATGAAGACACTGTGATCCAGAAGTGTGAGTGAATTGCTCACATTCATTCAAGTGGCATGATGATAGTAGGACTAGGACTTCACTTTAGGTGCTAAGTCCCCGATGAGCATTTTTGTCTACCATGAGTCATCTTGCACGAGTAGTCAAATGAGAAGGAAAGTGAGGATAACATGGAATAAGTGAGGTGTGTGTGTGGGGGGTGTCTGTTGACTGTAGATGGCAGGAGAAGAGACTGATACAGGGAAGCTTCTACATCTTGAATTTAGCTTCCATGTGTTGACATTATAATGACTGTAGAATTTATTCTAGCAACTTCTTGATTCGACTCATGCTTCACTGTTGGCACATTTATAGAGTTTGAGAATTGAGGGGAGGGTAATAGAAAGCAGTCATACCCCACCTCTAGGAACACAACAGGGATGGAAGAGTGGCTAAAAAGTCCATTATGTTACTTTGAGCTTGAATCAGTGATTGTGACTATTATCTGGTGTGTGTGTGTGTGTGTGTGTGTGTGTGTGTGTCTATTATAGTCTTATATAAGTTTAAGAAAAGAGAGGAAAATAAAAGACAGGAAGTCTATGGACAGTTGTCAGAGTAGCTAAAAGTTCAGCCTTCAGAATCAGTCAGAGCTAGATGACCTATTAGCTATGCCTTGAGAAAATTACCTAATTGCGCTGACACTTGGTTTCCTCATCTGTAGATTGGAATAATAATGATACTTGGCTCATAACATTTTATGAAAGATTAAATGAGTGAAGTATGTTAAGTACTTGGTCTAGTATAAGATTCATGGTTAACTCTCAATACATGTTGATGTAATCAGTCAATCAATCGCCAATCCATCAATCGGTTAGGGATTAGAGTTCCAAGTCTGGGAACCTGGACACTAGTCCCTGTTCTCACATAGTTTTGAGACCTCAACAATGTCAGATTGACCTGTATCTCCATCAGTTTTTCCATCCATGTGACCATAAAAATTTACCATTGTTAGAAACCATTTCACTTACCTTCCTCTTAAATGCCACATGAGAATAGGAAAGTTAGGGTGAAGTTGTCTTTGTAGGAGGGAGGAAGATCTAGGGAGTTCTTCGATGTATTATTTAAACACAAATTCTATAGCCTTAAAATGCCTGAGACTAGTCATTCCTTTTTTTTATAATTTTTATTTTGTTATATTAGTCACCATACAGTAATTCTTTTTTTTTACCACTAAAAGATTTTCTTCAGTTTGATCTCCCATCTATTCAGTTAAAAAGCATACTTTTTTTTTAAATGTGATATTTGTGGAAGGATGTAAGGTCATACTGACATACTGTTCATTTCTGGGCTTTCCAGATCTGTTTTATTCACTCTGTTGCAACGTCTCTTGGCCTGTGGCTCTTTCACAAAGTGTGCTAATGGCAGACAGTATTCTATGGGATGGACTTCAAAATGTAACATCTTTTGTATCTGCTTGCATGCTAGACAGTGTTAAGAGCACCCTGAGAGTGAGAAGAAGAGATGGCCAACAATGAATTATGACCACCTCCATGTGAAGGGTGATTTTGAGGAGGAGGCTGGGTCAGGTGTGCATGGATAAGGGTGAGGGCCTTGGAGTTAGCTTTCTCTGGACCTTGTATCCTGACATTGCCACTTACCAGCTGTGGGGACTGGACTAAGATACTTCTTTTTTTTTTTTTTTTTAAGATTTTATTTATTTATTTGACAGAGAGAGAGCCAGCCAGTGAGAGAGGGAACACAAGCAAGGGGAGTGGGAGAGGAAGAAGCAGGCTCCCAGCAGAGGATCCCAGAATGCCGGGATCATGCCCTGAGATGAAGGCAGACATTTAATGACTGCGCCACCCAGGCGCCCCTAAGATACTTTTTTACACTCCAGATTTCTCATCTCTAACATGGGAAAATAATAGTAAAAGTCTTGTTGAGGATTAGATGAGTGAATCCTTTTAAAGTGCCTAATGAAGTTCTTGGTACCATAGGAAGTATTTTTAAAGTCGCCTAATTTTTAACACATTTAGAAAGTGATAACTTGCTCTTTGTTTTCTGGGACAGAATCAGAACAAAGGGGAGGAATCTATTTACTGGCCATCTTTTTTTTTTTTTTTAAGATTTTATTTATTTATTCGACAGAGATAGAGACAGCCAGCGAGAGAGGGAACACAAGCAGGGGGAGTGGGAGAGGAAGAAGCAGGCTCATAGCGGAGGAGCCTGATGTGGGGCTTGATCCCACAACGACGGGATCACACCCTGAGCCTAAGGCAGACGCTTGACTGCTGTGCAACCCAGGCACCCCTACTGGCCATCTTTTAGGTACTTTACTTATTATTTCTTCAAATATTCCCCCCCAAATATTATGTGATACAAATTTTTAGCCCTATTTTACAGATGAGCAAATTGAGACTCAGAGAGGTCAATCAGTTTACTTAGGGTCAACACAATTAATAAGCTGTAGACTCTAGCTTTAAACTTGATGTATGTGACCCTCAGGTCTAGGTTTTTTTCCTCCTTAATTGAATAGCATGTATTGAATGAGATTAGAAAAAAATGCAACCCATTTACCATTATGAATAGTCAGCACCAAATCCAAGACACACTGATGATTTTGTTGAATAAACCAATCATGGGGATCATGTAGACCCAGTAACGATCCAACCAAAAAAGTGCTTCCTTCTACTTGAGATTAAACAGCGTACCCAGAAACATAGTAGAATCTCCTGCAAAAATTCTCTAAAACCAGGACAGGTGATTTGTCTCTGCCTGTTTTATCACTGGCCTTCGAGGGGACAATGGAAGAAAAATAGCCTCTTGGAATTTTTTCCTCATCTATTCTATCTCTGCAATATATAGCAAAAGGCATTTCTTTCTATTGCTAAGCACAATCTGGGAGTAACTCAGTACATAAAACAGTATAATTGAAAGGAGTCAATAGTAATAACTAACATTTGTATAAGCATTTTAGAGCTTCGAGGGCTGCTTGAAACTCATATCAACCATGGGAAAAAGGATGGACAAGTATTATTACTGTTTGCTTTACTTTTCATGTAAAAAACTGAGGCTCAGAACTTAAAGAATTTATGCAATATCTTGAGGGCAATAAGTAACCAAATTCAAACCTGAATCTGTCCAACTCTAAAACCAGAGCTCTCAACCCAAGACCGCTCTGCTCAATGTATGGTCTCTGGACCAGGAGTACCAACTGCTCCTGGGGGCTTACCAGGAATGCAGAACCTTTGATTTCACCCCAGACCCGTGGAATCCAATTCTATAGTTTGGCAAGACTGCCATGTGATTGGAATATTTGAATGATCTTCTCTGTGAAGAGCTGATTCTTAGACAATACCACATCCCACATTTGTAGCTTTAGTATTTATGATATTAGCTTGAAAGCACGAAGCTGGCCATAAGAAAGAATTCACTAACCTCCCACTTAACATTGCCCTCTCCCCATCCTTTAAATACTAGGACGTGATTTACTTTTAAGTGTAAGGCAATCTCGTTTTTATTTTCTCTTGCTGGTATCTTTGAGTCATGTTTTGGGAGTCTAAAATGACCGAGTTTAGGTGAGGTGGTAGAGGTTGCTCACATACAGAGGTTGCTTAACACAGATGGAAAGGGAGCCCAGGCTACTGGGTATGAAATCAGGAAGTACTCTGGTCCTGCAAAGCATAACCTGGGAGGGAACACAATCCATAGCTGGATTTATCTGAGAACCTTATCCAGGTTTCAAAGCAGTATTTCTGGCTCACTTAGAAATGGGATGTACTGAGGCCAGATGCCCTGCATGAGGGGACCCTCTTCAAATAACATCTGGCTAGCATCATTCAACTCCAGTAAAGCCCAGAGAGCCTGAGCTGGCTTTCCTTTCCCAATGCCTGGGCTTTCTTTTCTTTAAAGAGCCAGCTGTGTTTCTAAGAAATGTGTGCTGTCCAGATGGGCTTCCTCAAGTTATACTGCAAAGCCCCCACCCCTGGAAGAAGTGTCCAGGAACAGCCCGGCATCCTGCTAGCATTGCAACCCTGGCCAGCAGGCTGTCTTCTTCCCAGGATGCCTCTCCATCCTCTCCCAGATGATGCTGGTGAGTGAGGAAAAGCATTCTTTAGCACATTTTTGCCCTGCTATAAAAACAAGGAATTTATGAGCATGGTGGTTTGAAAAGAGGGCCTGGGGAATCATTACTGAAAGCATAAAAGACTAATTTTCCCCATAAAGTGGCAGCAATAAATGTCCTGTAAATATGGGCCTCCACTGACTCCTTCTTCAAAAGCATATTTTTACCCTCAATCCAGTAGAGTCTATTTCATGTTTAAGCAGAGTAAATGACACAAACTCAGTGGCTACTTTCACACACCCGAAGCCATACATACTAAGGCAATGGAGAATAACCCACAGGGACACAGTGGCTCTAGGCACCTCCAGTTTGAAAAAGAAGGAGGGAAGGAAGGAACGGTGTGGAAATGAGGAGGAGAGGCTGTCAAAGGAGCAGTGAAGGAAGCCACGAGTGTGTGCAAGTCCAGAAAAGTAGCAATGGCATTGCCCTCCTGAAATTCTAGGAGTCTGGGAGGATTCTTCCGATTTTCAAACATTAGGAAAAACAGTATTTTCATAATATTGATTTATGAAAATTAAGCCAAAATTTGGATGTAAGTTCTGTAGATTCTCGCCATCACCCAGTTTGTAGATGTGACAAAGCATTTGAAATTGAGTTTTGGAAAACTTAAAAATTTTCACTTACTTTTTCATGGTCAGCAGATCAATGAACACATGCTGAGGTTTTGGGATGTCAGCCAGGAAGAGGATCCTTGCTTTTCTGAGATGTTGAAAGATTGTGCAGCCAAGGCAATGGGTCCATGGGGAGGTGATACTGCTCATAGGCTACATGTGGGGGTAGGGAGTGAAAGCTTTGCCAGCTTGGTGGCCAAGGAGAAGGAGGGAGCAACGTGTTCTTTCACTGTCAGTAAGAGGATCTTTATCAGCAATAATAATGGTTTAAAAATGAAAAAAAGATTTGGCACGTAGAATGTTCCAGATTATTTATCTACACTATGCCAATAAACCTATAAATATTATTTCTTCAGATTTTGCTTTCTGGGGGTAGGACATAGGGCTGACTAAGGAGTTCCAGACTGGGATGATCTAGGGAACTATGCTCTGGATGTTAGTTAGGTATTAGGGTGGGGGACATAAAATGGCAGATAAACTGCTGCTGCTGTTGTCATCTCTATGTCACCTGGCTAAAAAGTCCACCTTAACAGGCAAAATGACACAGGGGTGGGAAGAAACAGCTAAGACTAAGGATTGCAGAGTCAGACGTGCTGGGTTCAAATCTCAGTCTCACAACTTAGCTTGTGGATGACATTAGGAGAGACATTTACTTCTTGTTTCAGATTCTTCATTTGTAAAATGGGGCTAGTAACAGGATTGGTGTGAGAGTTAAAGGACTTAATATTTGCAAATGACTTACAACAGTGCCTGGCATGTTGTAACTTCATAGGCTGTTGAAGTTGGCTTCGTATACGCGTCGGCTACTAAGTTATTATTGGCTAATAAGTTGTTATGAGTAATATAATATATAATGAGTTATTACAAGTTATGTATCCCACTTGCTATGCATCATCCACTGGAGAATATCTCTTATAATAAATGGGGTATGTTGTTTTTCCACACATACTTTGGAGACATTGATGACACAAGATTGTGTTTATCTTTTAATCAATGAAAACCACACATATTTCAGATGAACTCAGTGACTGATAATATGATTCTGGAAAATTGGCTTCTCCCACCCCTGCCCTATCATACTTGTGCTTTTAAGGTGACTTGACTTGAGATGACTAAGGATCAGGCATGTCTTCATGGGTTTTCTGGTGACTGTGCTTAAATTCCTGATGCTTGAGTTTTGATTTCTTCTACTTTCCCATTTTTCTAATGTCCAAACTATGATCTGTCCCCATCTCCAGGTGCCTTCATTCACGGGCACTTTTCCAGCTGCCTTGCAGACTGTCCTTGTCCTGTGGGACTCATGTTTCCTCATTCCACAGTGGGAACACATCTTAGCCTCCACACTCTCAGTCACTATCTTTTTCCTCTTCTTCCTCCATGACATTTCTCTTCTTCCTCTATGACAATCTGACACTGGAGTCTTCCTTGGTCTCCTGTGCTCTTGCAGGAGGAACCTCTGAAAGACTGTCTCTGAGAGATATATGAGATGTTAGGAGGTTGAGGGTAGGGCCTTACCAGGCATGGTGGAGAGCAGGTTGATGCTGGGGCAAGTTTCTTTCATTTCAGGGACTGCCACACCCACACTTGCTTCTGGGTGTGAAGGATGGGAAAGACAAGCCTGCCACTCTGGAGTCCTGGGAAACAGGTTGTGTTAGAGTGTTAGCAAGTGTCTCAAACTGTTCTTAGGATTACAGGGGCTTAAAACAAAGGGTAGGAGATGTCTCTCAGCTGCAAGAATGTAAACAATCTGATTGGTAAGAATGAGAACAATTAGGAAAATCATGTTCTAAATTATTAATCATGGTCTATAAGAATAATAGGAGCTTAGAGATGGAGTGAGGGCTGGTGGCTTCAAAGACAGTGAGATTTGAAGGATAAACTTGGTTTAGGTAGGGGGACTTGGGCAGGGAGGAGAAAATGTTCTAGGTGACAATGGAATGTGTAGGGTGTTTGGAACAGTGTCCATGCTGGTCTGAAGGGCTCCAGGGGGGTGAATGGTTATAATAATAACAAAATCCACTTAGAGAAATACAGTACTTCTCTGTTTCTTAAGCAAATTCACATGCAATATCTGTTTAGAAATAGAATTGGTTAGGTTAGCGATCACAGAGTTGTGCTAAAGTGAGATCACAGATCTTGAAAAAGTGGAGAGCTCTGCCTGCCCCCGACATGGAGTCAGGAGATTGGTCTGTCTGGCTCTCTTACCCTGAATACATGGATTCTTTACTGAGAGGGACTGCTCCTAATTGAACTGTTCTTCAGGTATCTGGGATCCCAGCCTCAGTTTTTTGGCTCTGTGCTTCTGCTTCCCTTCCATTGCATAACCCAGTCATCCTTTTGCATTGTTTCCAATAACTCACCTTGGAACCAAATATGAGCTCAGGTAGAGAATGGGAAAGACCTGTACCAATGCTCTCTCTTTCACTTGTTTAAAAAGAAGATAGGCCTATTTCTTTATAGACTATTGGAAAAAATGAACACTTTTCTTTATCTAGGGAGAAACACCTGCTAGTATAGTGGGGTCTTTTTAAAGAAAAAAAGAAATGCATATATTAACTTAACTCCATGTGTTATTATTAGCCATCATTTTCAGCTTCTCAGAGTGCTGTCACCCACACCGGAGGACCTTCACTGGGCTGATATTGGCACTGATTCAGATTACATTAGTGTAAATTTGGGTTTTCCACTGCCTGCTTCTTAATAACTATCAGCAGTCCTGTCCCCATAGTATCATTAGCACCTTCTTCCTCCAGGTGCTGACTAGGGGCTGCAGAAAGCCCCCAAGCCTACAGCAATTTACACCTATTGACTCTCCCTGCAGCTAATTCATCTTCATGATCTGCCAAATTCTTCACTCAACTCTTAACTCTCTCACTACTCTTATGGAGTTGGCTTGTCCAGAGTCCATTAATTTTTGAGATTTTTTATAAGGTTAGGGAGGCAAGGGATTTGCAGACCATTTTGTTGACATCTTCTGCTTTCTGCGTGATATAGTGAAGGTCAAAGAGGTTAAGTGATTTCTCTGATGTCACACAGGAAGGAGTAGAGGCAGAGCTGGGCCTATACTCTGTTCCCCCTAATCCTCATTCCATATTCTTCCAGTTGCCTTGACTGTAGCTTGGGACTCTGCAGGCACCCGCATGACCCAGTTAGCTCTTGGACACATGGTCCCTTGGGATGGAGGTCACAGCATTGAGGGATAGTCTCTAGGTTGAACTGTCACATTTTAGTATAACTGAAAAAAGCTACCTCAATGGTTGCAGAGATTTTTAGAATATTGTAACGTGTGTTATCTTCACCAGACTGTACACATATTAAATTTCTATAGAGTATATTTATTTTACCATAATGGGTCAAATGGTCAGTCTTCATCTTTTCTCTCCGCATCTGGTCAGTCGTCAGTCCGGCTGAGCACTGCCCCTTGAAAGTATTTCTCAAATTCTTTCCTCAGTTCCTGCTCTAAAATCTCTCCTGTTTCCGATCCCAGTGACTGCAATATCATCTTAGCGGGTATCCCTGAACCCTCCACTCTTGACCCTGTAAATCAGTCTTCCACACTCATTCCAGAGTCATGGTTTAGAACCAATCCTGTCCTTTCTCAGCACGTCTTATAGGTGATGAATTCCCTCTTGGAGAATAGTCTCCAAATGGGACTACACAGAGTCTCAAGGGGGTACATGTGCATGGATGGATTTTATTTTTTAAGGGACTTATTTATTCTTTTAGAGAGACAGAGAGAGGATGAAGGGGAGGGGCAGAGGGAGAGGGAGAGACAGACTCTCAAGCAGACTCCCTGCTGAGCATGGAGCCTGATGTGGGCTTGATCTCATGACCCTAAGATCATGACCTGAGCCAGAATCAGGAGTCAGACACTTAACCAACTGAACTACCCAGGCATCCTGAATGGATTTTAAATTTCTAGGTCTTTAATATCCGAACGAGCCTGCAATCACAAGATTCTTCTACCTCTTATAAAAGAAAGATAGGCTTTTTACCCATCCTAAATCTTACTTTGGTACATTGCCCTAGGATTTGAAAACCTCTGAATATAAAACAAAGGGATAAATTGAAATATTGGTTTTTAGAAAAAACTTCCTTTAATGGTTAATCACTATTGAGCTGTCAGCTGAAACACTAAAAGGTTAATGATGCTAATTCTTTTGAATGTAACTAGAAGGCATGGGGCTATCATATTTTCCTAGATAATTGTATACAAACTAAGGATGCATGTTTTATGTGATTTCTTTCAGATTTAGTGTGCCTTATCAACAGGGTAGTTAAAATCTATTTATCAAATCATGAAATACAATATTTGTTTCATAAATAGTCATTTCTCATTTCATTTTATAAAATGTTTAACATTTTCTATGTCCTTTTATTTAAAAAATAAACCTATGATGAAAAGTTTAAATATATGTGAGGGGCAATGTGGATTTTTCTCTCCCCAAATCTTTATTGTGACAAAATTTTAAACATACAGAGGAATTCAAAGAATTATACACTAAACAGTATATACACCACTTAGATTCTATAAACCTTTAATATATTTGCCTTATCACATATCTAGCCATCCATCTATGTATCCATCAGTCCACCTTGTTTTTTCCATGCAATTCAAACTAAATTGCAGACACGAGACACACAATTTTTAAGTTATATTAGTGTGTATATGAGCAGAAAAAGTTTGAGGGTTATGGACGTATGAGGAGAGCCCAAACTCCTTAGCTGGCTATCCGTGGAGGGCAGGACTGAGCCTTTGGCAGACAGTGGTTTTCTTGTGCTTTTTTTGTGTGTGTGCTTTGTCTTTGGCATTTGCTGCATCCAGTCTCTAGTAACACAAAGCTGGTCGAAGTTCCCCTGCACCAAGTTGATTAATAACTCTTTGTTATGGTAGCATAGACTGTTCTCTCTGCCTGGGGTTCCCTTCTTGCCTCCAGGCTTCCCTGTCTCACTTCAGTGTATTCTCTACGACTCAGCCCAAGGGGCACCTTCTACATCATAGAGGCTTAAAAAAACAAAAACAAAAACAAAAAACAAAACAAAATAAACTTGTTGAACCCTACTGAATATGGTATGGTGAATATTACTTCCTGCATTACATATCAGATGATCTGAGAGTAAAACACTTCCCTCAAAGGTTTTTTGTGCATCTCTTATGTTTTGTTCTAATGTATTTCTTCTCTTGCTCCTATTAGCATGTAGGAACTACCCATGGCACGAATCCCTTGTAATTTATATTCATATTTAATTAAATATATTAATTATTAGTAAATAATATTTAAACATGTTTGTGTTTATATTCTTATGTTCCTGGTCTTTTTAGGGAGGAGAATCCAAAGTCCAGGTCCCATCAACACCAACTGTGTAGATTTCCAAGGTCATTTCATCTTTCTGGATCTTAGTTTGCTTATCTATTAAATGGAGGTAGAAATATCTGCTCTACGTAGCTCATGAATATTTTCTTGAGCATCAGATATATGTGAAGTTATGTTTCCAAGTGATTTGGAAGTAGGAAGTGGTGGATGAATGTATGATATTCCAGGTGTTTATATGCCATATGCAGGGAGGAGACAGTGCTGCTGAAGGTCAGTGGTTTGGACACTGTGGTTTTGTTCATCAGCCTGTGCAATCATTCTGGCCACCCCCTCACCTCCCTTTCCCTCTCAGTTCTCCCACATGGTAGCCCTTTTATGTTTAATCTCAGTGCCAGCTGAATCCAGTGTGAGAACCCTCCATATCCCTGACCCGGTAGACAAACGATAGGTGAGAGCCTGCAGAGAGGAGTGTGGACACCCTGATCAGAACCAAATTTGGGCCTCAGTGAGAAGTTTTATAGGAAGGGTTTACTACATTTATGTCACGCAAACCCTTGTGACCACGAACCATCTCCTAGAGTTCATGTCTGTGCCCATTTCCTAGCCATAGCAGATGCGATACCTCCTGGTATCAGTTAGGATTCCCTCAGTACAAGTAACAGAAATGTGAAGCAGCTGGCTGAAGCGGTAAGGGCATTTATTTTCTCGTACAGCATGAAGTGGAGAGGCAGGGTCTCCAGGGCGGGTTAGTTCATCGGCAGTTGTTGAGAGCCAGCCTTCTTCTATTTCCTGCTCTGCTAGCAGCTCCAAGTACCAAATCCCGACAAGATGATATTCAGAGAGAGAAGAAAAACATGGTCCCTTCCGTTACTCCAAGCCCTGTAGTGTCATGGGCCAGAATTGTGTCAGATGCACATTCTTGAACAAACCACTGGGCGGGGGAGGGCTGAGGCTACATGAAAGGCTGGACCAATCAGAATCCACCCCTGTAGCTCTGGATGAGGCAGCCCGTGTTAGGGTCAGGGCTACTTGAACAAAACAGGAAGAAGGAGGATCGATGCTGGAGAGGCAACCAACAGTATCTGCTAAAACTCGTCTCTCTAAATTGGCTAGTAACCTAAGGGAAATTGGGGAGATTGGTACTGCATAATCATGGTGCACCTAATTGGTGCAAGCATGTTTTGTTGATTTATTTTTTTTCTTCTCTCCTTTCCTCCATCCTTCCCCTCTTCCCCCCTTCTCTCTCAATCTCTTTTCTCCTTCTCCTCCTCTTCCTTCTTTCATGGCTGGGCATTTTGACCAATTATTACTATTTTAGTTACCAAATAACTAATCTCTGCAATTGCATCAACTTATGTTATCTTTTCATTTTCTCCTTCGATTTGCTCTCTTAAATCTTCTCTCAAAATTAATGTCTGTCTTCTATGTACTTCCATAGCGTGCTTTGATAACTCTCAACATAGACTCCCCTCCTCAAAGCTATTCTGGTAGGATTTGTTTTCCCAGTACATAGTGAACAAATAGAGCTCAGGGGTTATCTATTCTCATTTCAGTTCCCTGAGCACTTTTCCAGTGTTTCATACATAGCAGGTGTTTAATAAATGAGTTCATTTGAGAAAAGGGCTTGTGTCTGTGGCCTCTTGTAGATGTGGTCAGGAAGTAGTCTCTTCATTCTCTTTTGAATGAATTTAACCATGACATTGGTTCCTTTGCTTCTAGATGCTTTTTTCAAGGCTTTTTTTTTTTAATTAGCCTACAACCTTTCTGAGGATTAAAAACCAGAATTAAAAACCAAAAAATTAAAAGGCTCTGTGATTTTCTTTGGCCAAAGAGGACATTATCTGCATTCAGGCCTTTCTAATAGTGGGTTTCAACCAGATGTATTGGTGGCATTCCCATCCTTCATGATAGTCTCCTCCAGTGGCTCTAGCCCCCAGTTTCTGAAAAAGCTTTCCTTGAGATGAAAACAACCATATTCTTTAGTTTGGGGACTGTTTTACTGCTTCTTTGTCTTTTTTACTCTCATCGAAGAGAGGTATTTCTTATGAACTTTGAAAACTCAGCCCCCAAAGCTGAGTTCCTTGAGTTCCTTTAGGAAGACTGTACACTTTGCATTATCCTGGAATGTAGACCAGAGCAGCCAGGGAACTCCTTTGCAGGAGTCAGGGCTACCTTAACTCAAAAGTCAGTGCACAGACATCAGTGGAAAAGATTTCCATTTCTGTTTGTTTTAGCTTCTTTTTTCTTCAGAGCTGCTCATGACTGCAAACACCTGACACATGAATGTCCTTTCCAAGTAAAGATTTGGTTTGTGATATAGAAAGAGTAATGGATTCATTATGGGGCCCTAGAGGATCAGGAGGGTCCTTTGAACTGATATTTCCTCTTTTTTGATCCTAAAAGTTGATCAGTAGCTATTAAGTTCAAAATGGGAATGTGGCCTCATTCTTTTCTTGGCTGGACACCCCCATAGGTCATATGGAAGAGGAAAAGGAGGAAACAGGGAGATGTGTTCCCTGGTACCCTAACATAGTGTGCCCTGCATAGGAAGTCTACATAATTGCTAGGTTCAAAGATTAATCCAGGAAATTATTCTTAATCCATAAAGTGCCTCAAATTGTAAAGTAACCCAAATCAGTGTGGAACTGTAGTTATGGAATGCTTTTTTGTATAGTACTTGTTTAGTACTTTGTGTGACCTTAATAATACTGCATGCTATGTTACTATCCTCATTTTATAGATGAGGAACTTCCTAGCTCACAGTATCCAGTACATAGTAAGTGTTCAGTAAATATTTACTGGATGAATAAGCAATCAGAATAGTATGCTCAGTATCACATGGTGTGTGATGAAGCTGGGTCTTCTAAGTCTCCAGTCTGTTCAGGGATCTTTCCATCTCCATGTTTTTCAGGCTTGCTCATGGAAAGGCTTAAATGTTGGAGAGGAGCCAATGAATCAACTGTGTCTGGGGATACAGCCTGAATTTGTTCTGTGAGAGATTTCTTAAAGAATGCACACTTCATTGACTTAAAAATGTATTTCCCCCCCAAATAAATGTAGACATTCTTGTTGTAAAAAATCAACTCAAAGAGTGCAAATTTGTATAAGGTAATCATGCAGTTAACTGCCATTTACAGTTTTTGTGCACATCTGGGTTTTATTTTAAAGGTTCATGTGAATTTAGCTTTCCATCCCGTATACCATCTACATGTCCTGTTTGAAATGACTTATCGTCAGTACAACTGATTCGGGGAAGACATCCATGTGTATCCTGTGAATCGGAGTCCCTGGTACTTTGTGGCTTGCTCCTGTGGGGACAGGGAGTATTCCAGTTTGAGATCAATGGAGTCCTGCTGCAGCTTCTGCTTCTCAGGAGTCAGCATGGATTATGAAGTTCAGCCTGGAGTTAACTATACAAATGACACTGTTCCTAGGGGGAAATATATGCTCAGTTCTTAACAAATGAATGCTTAGAGCACTAGCTGGGGACGGTGAGTCTGTGAGGTTATTGTTGATCTCAGAGTAGTTTACTTTCGATCTCGAACTTTTTGTGAATCCAGATTCACAGGCAAGCTATAAATTCCTCCTTTCCTTCCTGTCTCCCACTGACCATCTCTGAATATCAGGAGAGTAAGCATGTTGGCAGTGCCTTGTGTTGTCTGTCACAATGCCACAGGCTCATGGCTCTGAAAGCCGCATGCTGCCATTCCTTGCCACGGTTCTCTCATCAAACCTCTTCTTCAGCTTCTTTGAGTCTGAATCAAGTTTGGTGATTCCACCCTCATCTCCTGCCTGCAACTGCTCTTAAATGGCAGAAGGTAAAGGTCTTTATAGAAAGCAGCGAGGGTTACACTTTGCTGTTTTCAGTCACACTCGTGTGGTCAGAAAAATTGGCTCCAGGTTTGAGTCAGAAGCGGGTGACAGTGGTACTTCCTCCTTTCCTCCTCACCTTGTTTTTACCTGCTCTCACTGAGAGTCAGCTTCTGAGGATGGTGCTCACATTTCCTCATCCCTCATTTCTTCTCCCACGTCATCCCTCAAACTGCATGGAGCAACATGGATGGTCTGAATTCACTAGGGGAGGAAATCACTCTCATTTAGATTTTGACAGGGGTGGAGGGAGGGAAACAAAGGGTCAGTTCAGTGGGAAATAAACTGAGAAACATCCCCTCATTCCTGACTCAAGAAGATAAGTACTGTGCACATGATGGAATTTTGGATAATTCCCCTGCTTGATTATGTTCCTGCACATTTCAGGAAATGGCCTATTTGTCTAGTCATTGCCTCCCTATTGTGTTAGGCCCATCACCCAGGCTTGACTTGGATGATTAAAAGCAGCACATGTACTAGGTCAACAATAATACAGCTCTTCTAAAAATATGCATGCGTCCACTATGGTGTCATTGTATGGGGAGCCAGGAAAATGAACTCTACTCCCAGGAGAAATAAAAGGGAAAAAGAATCAACAATGTGATTATAACTCACTTTCCCCTTAGCCCCTCTTGTATGCTTTAGAGTTTCTGGCAAATATTTTTCCTTCTATGTAGTCTTGGTACTTTTCATTAAGAAAAGCTAGTACCTGCTGAATGGTGGTCCTGTGGTCAGAAGAGTACAATTTCATCTCATCTGTTTTACAAGAAGTCTTTTGAAGTCAGGAGAATTTGTGTTTAAATTAAGATGTCACTGACAAGCATGAGAAAGTGTTTAACTAATGTAATGACTTTCTGTTAATAAGGGAAAATATGACCTGAGAGTCATTGAAAGAAGCTACCTGAAATATAGTGAAGTCCATTAAGCAAGCTGGCTCAGAAATAGGAGAACAAACTGGAAGGAGAAGAATCAAGAGGACAACTAACGTTCATTGAGCACTTACTATGTGTGAGGTCCTGGATTTACACTAAGGGTAAAGTAAACCATTAAAGTTAACCATTGAATCTATAACGCATCCTGTGAGGGGGGTATTTTTCCCCCGCTCACTTTATAGATGCCTAAGTCACATAGCTTAAAAGAGGGCAGAGCTGAGTTTTGCAGTCAATTCTGCCTGACTATTCCCATTATAACACACAGAAAGGCAGGTGTTAATTTAGAATTTGCGATAAAGTTAAACATATATAGGCAAATGTTGTATGATGTAATCTGTGGATTCACAGGAGGATCCATGCTACAAAATACCTTTTCTATTTGTCCAGTTTTACCATTAGAGAGATATTGCCCTGGCTTAAATGATAACTCTTTAAAATAACCGGCGAAAAAATATTAAGACCTTGATGATTTGCAATTTGATGCTTAGTGCTCTTTTAAGAAAAGACAAGATCTTGAGAAAATTAGTGGCTGCCAGTAGGCCAGGATGGGGTGGTGAAGATGGCATGGTAGCGGCAAGGCTATGCCAAGCAGTGATAAGCAGGGGAAGGGACCAGCCATGTTGCTTTGCTTAGCCACTGGAAGCCTCAGTAAATCAGTAAGAAACATGGAGGTAGAAGTTTTATAACTGCCTATCACAAATTTCCAGGAGCTCAGAGTCCTCAAAGAAGTGCCTGAAATGTTGGCAGAAAGAGGTGAGAATTTGTCCCACTAGGGGCTCAGGCTAAGTGTGTGGGTGGGGATGGAGGACAGGGTTAGGGTGAGCTCATCCTCTCTCCTAAAGCCCTCTTCTGAATTCCCCAGTATCTGTCACCAGCACCCTTCAGCCATCCTCAGGTCCAGAATTTCAGTCATTTTTTTCTCCTGGTCTATCACTTTGCTCCCTCCCCCAAGAAGCTCAGACACGCTTGCATGCGTGCATACCCACATACTCACACACAAACACACGCTTCCTTCTTTGCCAGTGATACTTTGAGATCTACCAAAATCTTGTAAAACTGGCTGTAAATGGATTTCTTCGGATTTTCTAATACATATTTAGCACTGAAATGTCTGTAGGTGGCACTCTTAGCTCTGATCACAACTCTCCCAACAGGAATTTAAGCAGGCTGTGGATAAAGTACAGATGAAACTGAGTTTGGCCAGTTGGCTCTAGGACAATGAGGCCAAAGTAGTGCTCAATATCCCTTTGGCACCCAAAAGGGATTTCATCAACCAGTTGGTATTCCCTCAGGCTAGAACCCCTTTATCCAATTTCCTTCACCAGTATAGCCTCTTTGCTCCCAATTTCTGAATCATTAGTTAAGAGCTGTGTGTTATTGTGGTTTGACCTTAGGGCTCACTCTACTAAGCTATCTCCTGGTAGAAATCCTCGGTGTTCCAATACCTTGCACTGTGATTGTGTTTTCCTATGGAGATCCTGTAGGTAGGAGCACAACACCCTGGGTAAACCTCCCTCCTTGAGAGAAAAAGCCGAGTAAGCACAACCACTATAAATCTATACCACCCTCCCCCAATGCTATTGGTGACTTGGAGTTTTTAACACAAACCTTGGGGGAGGGTAGGTCTCCACTTCCCTTTTAAAAACCAACCAACCAACCAACCAACCAACCAACCAACCAACCAACCAACCAACAAGCAAACAGCAACAAGAAAGGAGAGAGGGGGAAAATGCTCAAAATTCTCTCAACTGCATTTGTGGTTCAAATAGGAGCAGGGGATGCTATAAATGTTCTGACGAGGATTGAGAGTATCTTTATGTTGACAGATGCACATGTGGGAACCACCTGTGGTACCATTTTAGAAGGAAGACTCCCAATTGCCCAGGTCATTAAAGCCAGGTGTTCTTTCTTGCTTGAATCTTAACCTCCATTTGGGGAGAAACCTTATGTTCTGCTCAGACCAGATTGGCCACACTAGTGAGAACAGGCTTGTGCTTTCATGGAAAGAAAGACTATCCAGTTTTTTTTTTTTTTTTAAGTCTGGTGTTTATTGTGAGCTGATGACAATGGATGTGACTTAGACCTGTAGTTCTCCTTCTGTGATCCCAGAAGACCTGGAAATGACTGTTAGAGTTTATAAACTGCCAGTGGCTCAGAGCCTCAATTTGGGGGAAGTAACTGGAATCCTGAGAAAGATGGTGCATAACAGGAGAGAGTTGTATCGTGAATTCAAGTTTAACAGAGAAAAAAAATGAATATTTCTTCTCCATATCTTTCACTGTTCTGATTTTTTTGTTTCTGTTTATGCTACTAGCATTTCCACAAGGCTACACATCTGAATTTCCTGCATCCTCCTTCACCTTCATCTTTTATATCTGATCAGCAGGCACATCTTGCCAGTTTTATTTTGTCCTGTAAACACACACACACACCCCTTTCCATTCTCCTTCATCACCACTCAGTTGTAGGCCCTTCTTAAATGTCTTTTCATCTCAAATATCTCTGTCAGTCCATGGCACTCACCACTATGAGACTGATGGTCTGGTCAGGTTACTCACCTCCTCATAAGTTTTTGGTGGCTACCCACTGGACAGTAAAAGTCAGACCCTTACTTAAGAAATGTATGCCCATTGAGGGGCGCCTGGGTGGCACAGCGGTTAATCGTCTGCTTTCGGCTCAGGGCGTGATCCCGGCGTTATGGGATCGAGTCCCACATCAGGCTCTTCCGCTATGAGTCTGCTTCTTCCTCTCCCACTCCCCCTGCTTGTGTTCCCTCTCTCGCTGGCTGTCTCTCTCTGTCGAATAAATAAATAAAATCTTAAAAAAAAAAAAAAAGAAATGTATGCCCATTGAGGAATTTAATTCATTTTTTTCCTTTCAGAATACATAGGACCCCGAAATATTTAATGATTTGAATTCAGATGAATGGACTACAAGGTCTTTGGTGTTGCTTCATAATTTGGTGTTTTAGCTTTACTCCCTGTAGCAGATGCTATTAGTGGCTCACCCTTGAAGGGTCATCTACAGCTTCCATAGACCATTCTCTCTACACCAAAAAGGCTTCTTGCCTCAACCCACTGTGTCTTATTACCTGAGGGCTTTCCCAGCTGTAGGAGCATGCTTAGCTGGAAGTGTCATAGAGTTAGCATCCCTGAAGCAGTAACCCTCAACCACTGAGGGAAGGGACTTGGTGAATAGCTATCTCAGCTTCCTTGTTCCTTGTGAGGACAATTCTGACCTATGTTCTACTCAGTCTTTAGAGGGAATGTGTTCCAATTGTCCACAGTGACAAGCCATAAGATCACCCTTCATTGTCTTTCCCTCCCTGTCCCGGCTGGTTTCACTACTCCGTCTCCTGAGTTTCCTGCAATCACTCCAAATTAAGCTATATTAACCCAAATTCTTGTCTCAAGTTATCATTTAGGGGAAATCATGCTTCTGTATATACACAACTCTAGCCATGCCCCCCTCCAATGGGCTACACAGTGTTGTCTGAACAAATCTTGTGCTTTCCCACCTCTTCCTGAGTTGTTCCCTCTGGCCCAAGCCCATTACTTCTCTTTCTGTGGGTAAAAACTCCATCTATCTTTTAAGACCTCACAATTTATACTTCTCCTAAGATATGCATATATCTTCCCTTACTTTATAATCTTTATGTATTTGCTTTATTTCTTCTAGAAGACTATCATTGGAAATATGTCGTCTTTATTTTTGCATTTATCATAATGCCTGGCACTGGGAGGTGCTCAATAAACGTATGTTGACTAATACGTAACAGAGTGGTCAGGGGTGGACGTTGTTCAGTCTGCACATGTCTGGCTTCCTACCGCCTGACACAGTGGAGGTAGAACATTTTTAATTGTCAAGATGCCAGCAGACCCAGATCCGATTCTCATTCAGTTGGTTTAAGGATTTAAGTGTTTTTTTTTTTTGTTTGTTTGTTTTGTTTTGTTTGTTTTAATTTTTTTTAAAGATTTTTATTTATTTATTTGACAGAGAGAGAGACAGCCAGCGAGAGAGGGAACACAAGCAGGGGGGAGTGGGAGAGGAAGAAGCCGGCTCCCAGTAGAGGAGCCTGATGTGGGGCTCGATCCCAGAACGCTGGGATCATGCCCTGAGCTAAGGCAGACGTTTAACGACTGAGCCACCCAGGCGCCCCAGGATCTCAAGTGTTTTATAGAATAACCCTGCTCTGCAATTCTAAAAGCAGAAAAACAGTGTCTGATTATTTTACGGGGCTTGAAACCAAGTAATTGCAACACCTGTAGTGCCCAGAGCCCCTTGTGTTTTAGCTGGAGCTGACCTATAGCAAATGTATTTTTAGTGATCTCAGAGCACATTCCAACCTTATCTTTCAACTATAATTCTTTCACACCATCTTGAATGAACCAGACTGATTACTAGGGGTTTTTTAGAGGGAAACCTCAGTGGGGTTAGATAGAAAGGACTGAAGGAATATGTGTGACTTGTGCATGTCCCCAAGGGGTCAGTCATGACACAGACTGTCCTCCCTTCTAAAAGCTAGAATCGCTGAGATGGCCCAAGGCCTGGTTGCCAAGACTGCAAACCTGCAACATTTGAGCATCTCTTGCTGTGAATAAACGCCTGAGTTGGGTCTCTGCTTTTCAGCTTGTGCTGTATTCATCAAAAATTGTTGAATGGAGTTCAGGCTTCCAAGGGTGAACAGTTAGAACACCTCAGTGAACTGTTCACAGGGTCCCAGATTCCTGAAGTTGGGAATAGGGGGCAAATTTGAACCCTTAACAGCCTATCTCCAGCTTTGTGTGCCTTGTGTACATAAAGTGAGACTTTATGTATGTGTGTGTTTTCAATATGGTATATGACTCTAAAGCCTCTTGAGACATAATAGGATTATAGTTCCAAATTTCCTCAAGAGAAATAAAATGATTTCTGTAGTAATTTTTGCCTTTACATGTACATATCAGAGCCAAGGGGAGGCAGTTTTATTTTCCCTCTATTATTATTATTATTTTATTTTCACTGTTGCTCACCTTTGTATGCTTCTGGGGAAGCGAAAACTTGATTCCCAGCAGAACTAGAAGTTCTATTTCTTTCTTCCATCTAGACTTGGATCATGTAGCCAAAAAGGAGCCTTCATTTTACAATCATGGGTCTGTCTCCTTCTCTTTGAATATTTACAGTTTAGTTTATAAGATCCAGTTAGTGGATTGTGATCTATGCAGCTTGTGTGTGTTTTTTTCCCTTTAGCTTTATTGAGATATAATTGACATACAATGTTGTATAAGTTTAATGTATACAATGTGATGATTAGATATATGTATATAATGCAAAATGATTACCACAATAAGGGTAGTTAACACATCCATTACTTTATATAGTAACAGTTTTTCTTTTTTGTGGTGAGAACTTCTAAGTTTGCTCTCTTAGCAACTTCCAGGTATATAATACAGTATTATTAACTTTAATCACCGCTCTGTACATTAGCTCCCCAGATTTTGTTCATTTTGTGATTTTGTACCATTGAGGAACATCTTCCCTTTTCTCCTAAACCCCCTGCCCTCCCCCTCCCCCCGCCTGGTAATGACTTTGTTTCAGTTAGCTTGGCTCTTTTAGATTCACATGTAAGTGATCCTTTACAGTATTTGCTTTTCTCTGTCTGACTTACTTCAGTTAGCAAAATGACCTCGTTTCATCTGTGCTGTTTCAAATGGCAGAATTTCCTTCTTTCTCATGGCTGAATAATAATCCATTGTGTGTGTGTGTGTGTGTGTGTGTGTGTGTGTGTGTGTGTCTGTGTATTGATCATATTTTCTTTATCCATTCATCTGTGGATGGACACTTAGGTTGTTCCGATATCTTAGCTATTATAAATAATGCTGCAGTAAACATGGGAGTATATGTGTCTTTTTTAAGAGAGTGATTTCTGTTTCTTTGGCTATATATCCAGAAGTAGAAAATCTGGATCATATGGTAGTTTTATCTTTCCTTTTTAAAGGAATCTCCATACTATTTTCCACAAAATAGTATGTACAAATTTACATTCCCATCAACAGTGTACAAGTGTTCCCTTTTCTCCAATCCTTACCAGCACTTGTCAGTACTTGTCTTTTTGATAATAGCCATTCTAACAGGTGTGAGGTGATATCTCATTGTGGTTTTCAACTGCATTTCCTTAGTGTTTGGTGATGTTGAGGCCCTTTTCATGCAATTTTTGGCCATTTGAATATCTCCTTTTAAAAAACATCTATTCAGGTCCTTTGCTCATTTTGATTGGATTATTTGTGGATTTTTTTGCTATTGAGTTGTGTAAGTTCTTTATATATTTTGGATATTAAACTGCTTATTAGATATATGACTTCCAAGTATTTTCTCCCATTCTATAGGTTGCCTTTTCATTTTGTTGATCATTTCTTTTGTTGTGCTTTGTAGTTTGATGCAGTCCCACTTATTTATTTTTGCTTTTGTCACTTTCGCTTTTGGTGTCATATGAAAAGAAAAATTAATGCCAAGACCAGTATCAAGGAGCTTACTGACTGTTTTCTTCTAGGAGTATTATGGTTTTAGTTCTTATGTTCAAGACTTTAATCTGCTTTGAGTTAACTTTTGTGTATGGTGTAAGATAGTGATCTAGCTTCATTCTTTTGCATGTGGCTGTCCAGTTTTCCCATCATTTACTGAAGATACTGTCCTTTTCCTATGATATAGTCTTAGATCTTTTGTTGTAAATTGATTGATCACATATGCATGGGTTTATTTCTGGCCCTCTATTCTGTTCCATTGATCTATGCAGTTTTTTTAAAAATGCCAATACCATACTGCTTTGATTATTATAGTTTTGTAATATAGGTTGAAACCAGGAAGTTTGATGTGTTCCAGCTTTGTTCCTCTTTCTCAGAATTGTTTTGGCTATTCAGAGTCTTTCATGGTTCCATATGAATTTAGGATTGTTTTTCCTATTTCTGTAAAAAATGCTATTGGAATCTTTTTTAAAAAAAGATTTTATTTATTTATTTGAGAGAGAGAGTGCCTTTGTGCACAGGAACAGTGGGGGAAGGGCAGAGGGAGAGGGAGAAGCAGGCTCCCCACTGAGCAAGGAGTCCGATATGGGGCTCAATCCCAGGACCCTGAAATCATGACCTGAGCCAAAGACAGATGCTTAACAGACTGAGCCACCCAGGCACCCCCAAAAATGCTATTGAAATCTTGATAGGAATTGCATTGAATCTATAGATTACTTTAGATAGTTTGGATGTTTTAACAGTGTAAAGTCTTTCAAGCCATGAACGTGGGATATCTTTACAGTTATTTGTGTCTTCTTCAATTTTGTTCATCAGTTTCTACTAGTTTTCAGCATACAGATCTTTCACCTCCTTGGTTAAATTTTTTCTTGAGCACTTTACTACTTTTGATGCTATTATAAATGAAATTATTTCCATTTCTTTTTCAAATAATTCATTGCTAGTGCATGCAAGTTCAAATGATTCTTGTATGTTGATTTTGTATTCTTCAACTTTACTAAGTTTGTTTATAAGTTCTAATCATTTTTTTGGGTGGGTGTGGAGTCTAGAATTTTCTATATATAAGTTCATGTCATCTACAAACAGAGACAATTTAAATTCTTCCTTTCTTATTTGGATGCTTTTATTTCTATTTCTTGCTCGATTGTTCTGGTTAGGACTTCCAGTACTGTGTTGAATAGGAGTGATGAGAGTTGGTATCTTTGTCTTGTTTCTGATCTTAGAGGGAATGTTCTCAGTTTTTCACCATTGACTATGATGCTAGCTATGGGTTTGTCATTTATGGTCTTTATTATGTTGAAGTATGTTCCTTCTATACCCACTTTTTGAGGACGTTTATCATGAATAAATGTTGAGTTTTGTCAAATGCTTTTTCTGTGTCATTTTTCAAAAGATTAAAAAAATTATTTATTTATTTTAGAGAAAGAGAGAGAGAGAGGTGCATGGGGGGAGGGGCAGAGGGAGAAAGAAAGGGAGAAAAGCAGACTCCATTCTGAGCATGGAGACCCATGCGGGGCTTGATCCCAGGACCCTGAGATCATGACCTGAGCTGAAATCAAGAGTCAGATGCTTAACTAACTGAGCCACCCAGGCACCCCTTTCTGCATCATTAAGATGATCACATGATTTTCATCTTTCATTCTATTAATGTGATATATCACATTTATTGATTTGTGTCTGTTGAGCCATCCTGCATCACAGAGATAAATTCCACTGATCATGGTAAATGATCCTTCTAATTTGCAGTTGAATTTGGTTTACTAGTATTTTCTTGAAATTTTATCCATCTTTATTAATCAGAGATATTGGCCTTTGGTTTTCTTTTCTTGTAGTATCCTTGTCTGGCTATGGTATAAGGGTAATGCTGGCCTCATAAAATGAGTTTGGTAGTATTCTCTCCCCTTTAATGTTTGAGAAGGATTGGCATTCATTCTTTATAAGTGTTTGGTAGAATTCACTAGTGAAACCATCTGGTCCTGGGCTTTTTTGGGGGAGGAGGGTAGGTTTTTGATTACTGATTCATTTCCTTTGCTTAGTCTGTTTATACTTTCTATTTCTTCCTGATTCATTCTTGGTAGGTTATATGTTTCTAGAAATTAGCCATTTCTTCTAGGTTTCCAGTATAGTTGTTTATATTAGTCTCATATAATCCTTCATTATAGGTTGTAATGTCTCTTTTTCCACTTATAATTTTATTTGGTGCTCTCTTTCTCTCTTGATTAGTCTAGCTAATGGTTTTTATCTTTTCAGAGAACCAACACTTGGTTTTGTTAATCTTTTGTTATTTTCTGATTCTTTTTTTAAAAAGATTTTATTTATTTATTTGACAGAGAGAGAGACAGCCAGCAAGAGAAGGAACACAAGCAGGGGGAGTGGGAGAGGAAGAAGCAGGCTCCCAGTGGACGAGCCTGATGTGGGGCTCGATCCCAGGACTCTGGGATCACTCCCTGAGCCAAAGGCAGACGCTTAACGACTGAGCCATCCAGGCACCCCTGTTTTCTGATTCTTGATTTGTTTTTATTCTAATCTTTATTATTTCCTTATTTTTGTTTGTTTGTTGACACTCAATGAATGCTAGCTCTATTCTTATTACATCTTGGGCATGAGGGTGACAAAACCTTGATAACACATGACTATATTCTGACATCATGGAGAATTTTGGAAATCATTTGAGGATTAACCTTTCCTAAAAACCTCAAAGAAATAATCTTATGTAGTAAAATAATAAACGACTTCATATTCTGACCACAAAGTGCTGTTTCAGGCCCTGAAACAATCAGAGGGGGATATGTTGAAATTTATAACAGAGTTTTCTCATTGAGCCTAGAGCTCAATTTTTTTTTAAGTGATGGCTAGAAGCAGGAAAAAAGCTGCCATTTTGAAGGTGTCAGCAAGTTTTCTGCTTCTTTAGAGCTTAGAATTCACCTTTGAGGGCAGATTTCTTTATTGTTTTGGGAAAATAACAACCAAAACAACAAAGATAGCCATTTTTCTGGAGCCTGATTGTGCAATGATAAATCAAAGATCCTTTTAAGATATGGGAGACTTTAGGTCAGATATCTCAAACAAGTAGTTTACTCCCATCAATATGTTTGATCCATTAATGATGTTTAAAAACATCCAACATACAAAAAATGGGAGGTGCCATGTAAAGCTTCACATTTTCCCTGGAAAGTCTGAACAATCTGGGCACATGTCCTGGTGCTCTTACTTGGAATCAATGACCTTGAAGCTAGATAGGGGCCACTCCCTCTTTGGATAACCCCTTGGGTTGCCTGGGCATCACTGAGCCTGCTTCGCTGTTTGTGTTATCTGTCTTGGACTTACAAGAACGTGGGGTTCTTCTACATCCACACAGGCAGCAGATGAACTGTTCTGTACAATAACATAAAAGGTTATAGATTATATCTCCTGAAGCACAGCTCAGAACCCTCCGAATGCCCTCCAAGTATCTTCATTGCCTACCAAATAAAGCCCCAAATTCAGTGCTCCACAATCTGGATACTATTCTTTTTTTTTTCTCATTTCCTTTCCCCCTCTACTGTTTTCATGATTTATGATCGCTTCTATGCATCTCTCCATTTTCCCACATCCATGACTTTATTCAAAATTAACAGCAATCACAAATACTGTTACTGGGTGCTTATGTGCCAGGCCAAAAAATTAGGGCTTGCCTTATTTCATTCATCCTGCTATAACAAAACATCACAGTCTGAGTAACTTATGAACAACAGAATTTATTTCTTATAGTTCTGGAGGCTGAAAGTCTAAGATCAGGGTGCCAGCACAGTCGAATGAGGGCCCTCTGCCAGGTTGTAGACTTTTCACTGTGCCCTCACATGGCAGAAGGGGGCAAGAGACCTCTCCAGAGCCTCCTTTATGAGGGCACTAATCCTACTCATGATCTAAGCACCCCCTAAGACCCCACCCCTGAATGCCATCACATTAAGCATTAGGATTTCAATACATGAATTTTGGGGCAACACAAATATTGAGACAATAGCAGGGCTGTTACTCCCTTATTACAAATCATGCAATTGAGATCAAGAGGAGTGAGATAAATTGCCAAGGTCACACAGTGTAAAGTAGTGGTGTAGGGAATTTAAGTTTGATATGTCTGATATCACAGCTCACTCCATTTCCAAGATACTATATTGAAACATTCTGTTCTCTGTTAGGAAAATCTTTCTCCTTGCCCCTGCATTCTTACTAATCAATCAACTTTCTAATCTGGGTAAAATACCAACTTTTCCACTAAGCCTTCTTGATTTCTTCTACATTTCCCAGTTGCCACATCCACTCTCCCACTGCAACCACCATACTTTCAAAATAGCCTCAGCTAAACTGTGTCTTCTTTTCCTAAATAACCAGAGAAATTGGTATTTACCTCATGGTACTAATTGCATTTGATCATGTATTGTTATATTTTTAAAGAACAATAGCTGTGCCTATGTGCCCCGCAAATACTTAGCACTGTGCTTCATCTGTAGCAGGGCTCTAGTATATGTTAGGGGGAAAAAAAGAAGCTTGAAGGTGTTGTTACTCTGTTCTGTGCCTTTTGATTTTATCTGGTAGCTTTCCCAAATTATGGGTAGCTCAGTTTGTTTGCCACAGTCCAAAAGAGTCTTTTGGAAATGATAGCCAATTCTGCTGGATATTCACCATACCAACAATTAGACAGGCACAGAGTTCACCTGCTTTAAAGGAAGACAACTACATGTGGAATAGTCTGAGATAACAATTACTTAAAGTTATTATGGCAATTATATCAAACATGTATCTTTTGTGGGAACATACCAGTGATCTTTGCCTTGGGAGTACAGGATACATAATCAGTCCCTTCCTTTTACTTCCAATAAAGCAACTAGGCAGCCTATTGCTGTCCCTATGGATTTTCCAGGCAGTAAAATTTCACCAGTTAGCAATAGGTTCACCATGTCCCCAAGCTACAGAGCCCCTTTCCTTGAGATAGGGGCAGGCACCCTTCTACCTCTGCATTGGCTGAGGGTAGAGGGTGAAAGTAGTTGGAAGTAGAACTGACCAACCCTTACCTTTACAAAATATTTCTTTTTTTTTTTTTAAAGATTTTATTTATTTATTTAACAGAGATAGAGACAACCAGTGAGAGATGGAACACAAGCAGGAGGAGCGGGAGAGGAAGAAGCAGGCTCACAGCAGAGGAGCCTGATGTGGGGCTCGATTCCATAACACCGGGATCACGCCCTGAGCCAAAGGCAGACACTTAACTGCTGTGCCACCCAGGCGCCCCTACAAAATATTTCTGTATAATTTTTGTGAAACTCTCTTATAAGGCTAGAATGCAACATTCTTTTCTATCCACCTCTCTCATGGGGAGAAAGTGTGAACCACGTAGCATTGCTCTCTCCAAAAGAAAATAATTTACCCCAAGTAACTTTTTCTCCCATAGTTCTCTTTTTAAAGCTTCCATTCCCTTTTATATATCCTAAATGTGATGAGGAGTTTTGGAATCATGAAGTTAGTTTATGTTTATATCCTGTGTAAATCCCGTGTCATCTTTTATGTATGTATGCAGTTACCCTTATGTTAGATGGCTTGATGATGTCCAATAGATCTCAGATGCTCAGTTCTTACTTCGCTTTTGTATTTCGGTTTGGATAATTTTTATTTACTTGTATTCAAGTACAACAATTCTTTCCTCTGCTGTATTCTATTTGGTATTTAGTTCTTAGAATAAGTTCTTCATTTCTTTTCTTATGCTTTTTCATTTTTGGTGTTTCCATTGTTTTTTTTTTTATACGATCTCCATCTATCTTCTGAAATTCTCAATTTTTAAAATAAAATTTAATTTTATTATTTTTTTTTGATGTAGTGTTCCATGATTCATTATTTGTGTATAACACCCAGTTGCTCTCCTTAATACTCATCACCAGGCTAACCCATCCCCCCACCCCAAAACCCTCAGATTGTTTCCTGTAGTCCTTTGTCTCTCAAGGTTCGTCTCCCCTTCTGATTTCCCTTCCTTCAGTTTTCCCTTCCTTCCCCTAATGTTCTCTGTGCTATTCCTTATGTTCCACATATGAGTGAAACCGTATAATTGTCTTTCTCTACTTGACATTTCACTTAGCATAATCCCCTCCAGTTCCATCCATGTCAGTGCAAATGGTGAATATTCATCCTTTCTGATGGCTGAGTAATATTCCATTGTATATATGAACCACATCTGCTTTTTATTTTTTATTTTTTTCATTATATTATGTTAGTCACCATACAGTACATCCCTAGTTTTTGATGTAAAGTTCCATGATTCATTACTTGTGTATAACACCCAGTACACCATGCAATACGTGCCCTCCTTAATACCTATCACCAGCCTATCCCATTCCCCCCCCTCCCCTCTGAAGCCCTCAGTTTGTTTCCCAGAGTCCAAAGTCTCTCATGTGAACCACATCTTCTTATCCATTCATCTGCTGAAGGGCATCTCAGCTCCTTCCACAGTTTGGCCATTGTGGACATTGCTGCTATGAACGTTGGGGTGAATGTGCCCCTTCTTTTCACTACATCTGTATCTTTGGGGTAAATATCCAGTAGTGCAACTGCTGGGTCATAGGGTAGTTCTATTTTTAACTTTTTGAGGAACCTCCATACTGTTTTCCAGTGTGGCTACACCAGCTTGCATTCCCATCAACAGTGTAAGAGGGATCCCCTTTCTCCACATCCTCTCCAACATTTGTTGTTTCCTGCCTTGTTAATTTTTGCCATTCTAACTGGCATAAGGTGGTATCTCAATGTGGTTTTGATTTGAATTTACCTGATGGCTAATGATGTTGAACATTTTTTCATGTGTCTGTTAGCCATTTGTATGTCTTCATTGGAAAATTGTCTGCTAATGTCTTCTGCCCATTTTTTGACTTGATTATTTGTTTTTTGGGTGTTGAGTTTGAGAAGTTCTTTATAGATCTTGGATACTAGCCCTTTATCTGAAGTGTCATTTGCAAATATCTTCTCCCATTCTGTGGGTTGCCTCTTAGTTTTGTTGACTGTTTCCTTTGCTGTGCAGAAATTTTTTACCTTGATGAAGTCCCAAAAGTTCATTTTTGCTTTTGTTTCCCCTGCCTTTGGAGATGTGTCATGAAAGAAGTTGCTGTGGCTGATGTCAAAGAGGTTACTGCCTATGTTCTCCTCTAGGATTTTGATGGATTCCTGTCTCACATCAAGGTCTTTCATCCATTTGGAGTTTATCTTTGTGTATGGTGTGAGAGAATGGTCGAGTTTCATTCTTCTGTATATAGCTGTCCAATTTTCCCAGCACATTTATTGAAGAGACTGTCTTTTATCCATTGGACGTTTTTTCCTGATTTGTCAAAGATTAGTTGACTGTAGAGTTGAGGGTCCATTTCTGGACACTCTATTCTGTTCCATTGATCTATGTGTCTGTTTTTTTTGCCAATACCATGCCATCTTGGTGATCACAGCTTTGTAATATAGTATGAAATCAATGTGATGCCCCAGCTTTGTTTTACTTTTCAACATTTTCTTGGCAATTCAGGGTCTTTTCTGGTTCCAAACAAATTTTAGGATTGCTTGTTCCACTCTTTGAAAAATGCTAATGGAATTTTGATAGGGATGGCAATGAAGGTATAGATTACTCTGGGCAGCATAGACATTTTAACAATGTTTATTCTTTCAATACATGAGCATGGAATATTTTTCTATCTTTTTGTGTCTTCTTCAATTTCTTTCATAAGTGTTCTAGTTTCTAGAGTATAGATGTTTTACCTCTTTGGTTAGGTTTATTCCAAGGTATCCTATGGTTTTTGGTGTTATTGTAAATGGAATCGATTCCCTAATTTCTTTTTCTACAGTTACATTGTTAGTGTATAGAAAAGCAACTGATTTCTGTGCATTGATTTTTGTATCCTGCCACATTACTGAATTGCTGCATGAGTTCTAGTAATCTGGGGGTTGAGTCTTTTGGGTTTTCCACATAAAGTATTATGTCATCTGTGAAGAGAGAGAGTTTGACTCCTTTGCCAATTTGAATACCTTTTATTTCTTTTTGCTTTCTGATTGTTGATGTTAGGAATTCTAGTACTATGTTGAACAATAGTGGTGAGAGTGGACATCCTTGTCATGTTCTGATCTTAAGGGAAAAGCTTTCAGCTTTTCCCCACTGAGAATGATATTTGCTGTGGGCTTTTCATAGATGGTTTTTATGAAATTGAGGAATGTACCCTCTATCCCTACACTCTGAAGGGTTTTAATCAGCAAAAGATGCTCTATTTTCTCAAATGCTTTTTTCTGCATCAGTTGAGAGGATCATATAGTTTTTGTCTCTTCTGTTATTAATGTGTTTTATCACATTGATTGATTTGCAAATGTTGAACCACCCTTGCATCCCAGGAATACATCCCACCTGGTCGTGGTGGATAATCCTTTTAATGTACTGTTGGATCTTATTGGCTAGGATCTTGTTGAGAATTTTGGCATCCATATTCATCAGGGAGATTGGTCTGTAATTCTCCTTTTTGATGGGGTCTTTGCCTGGTTTTGGGATCAAGGTAATGTTGGTCTCATATAACAAGTTTGGAAATGTCCCTTCTGTTTCTATTTTTGAAACAGCTTCAGGAGAATAGGTATTATTTCTTCTTCGAATGTTTGGTAGCATTACCCTGGGAAGCCATCTGGCCCTGGACTCTTGTTTTTGGGAGGTTTTTGATTACTGCTTCAATTTTGTTACTTGCTATTGGTCTATTCAGATTGTCAATCTCTTCCTGTTTCAGTCTTGGTAGTTTATAGATTTCCAGGAAGGCATCCATTTCTTCCAGGGTGCTTAATTTATTTGATATATTTGTTGACAATAATTTCTAATATTTGTTTCTATTTCCTTGGTGTTAGTCATGATCTCTCCCCTTTCATTCATAATTTTATTAGTTTGGGTCCTTTCTCTTTTGTTTTGGATAAGTCTGACCAGAGGTTTATTGATCTTATTAATTTTTTTCAAAGAAACAGCTGTTCTACTGTTCTTTTGGTTTCTATTTCATTGATCTCTGGTCTAATCTTTATTATTTATCTTCTCCTGCTTGGTTTAGGTTTTATTTGCTATTCTTTCTCCAGTCCCTTTAGGTATGAGCTTAGCTTGTGCATTTGGGTTTTTCTACTTTTTTGAGTGAGGCTTGGATGGTTATGTATTTCCCCCTTAGGACTGCCTTTTCAATATCTCATAATTTTTGAACTGATGTGTTTTCATTCCCATTGGTTTCCATGAATTGTTTAAGTTCTTTAATTTCCTGGTTGACCCACATATTCTTTAGCAGGATGGTCTTTAGCTTCCAAGTGTTTGAATTCCTTCCAAATTTTTTCTTGTGATTGAGTTCCAGTATCAAAGCACTGTGGTCTGAGAATATGCAGGGAATAATCTCAGTCTTTTGATATTGTTTAAGACCTGATTTGTGACCCAGTTTGTGGTCTATTCTGGAGAAAGTTCCATGTGCATTCCAGAAGAATGAGGATTCTGTTGTTTAGGGTGGAATGTTCTGTATATGTCTATGAAGTCCATCTGGTCCAGTGTGTCATTAAAGCTCTTGTTTCTTTGTTAATCTTCTGCTTAGATGACGTGTCTTTTGCTGAGAGTGGAGTGTTGGGTCTCCTACTACTAAAGTATGATTATCAATATGATTATTTTGGTTAACAGTTGGCTTATGTAGTTGGCTGCTGCCATGTTGGGGGCATAGATATTTACAATTGTTAGATCTTCTTGTTCATTAGACCCTTTAAGAATGATATAGTATCCCTCTGTATCTCTTACTACAGTCTTAACTTAAAATATAATTTGTTTGACATGAGAATTGCTACCCCAGTTTTCTTTTGAGGTCCATTGGCATGATAAATTTTTCTCCATCCCTTCACTTTCAGTCTGGATGTATCTTTAGGTTCAAAATGAGTCTCTTGAGGACAACATATGGATAGGTCATGTCTTTTTATCCAATCTGCAACCCTGTGCCATTTCATAGGAACATTTAGGGTGTTCACATTGACAGTGACTATTGAAAGATTTGATTTTAGTGCCATGATGTTGCCTGTGAAATCCCTGTGTCTGTAGATTGTCTCTGTAAATTTCTGATCTATATTACTGTTGGGGTCTTTCTTCTTTTATAGAACTCCCCTTTATGTTTCTTGCAGGGCCATCTTGGTGGTCACATATTCTTTCAGTTTCTGCCCATCCTGGAGCTCCTTGTCTCTCCATCCATTCTGAATGATAGCCTTGCTGGATAAAGTGTCCTTGACTGCATGTTCTTCTCATTTAGTACCCTGAATATGTCTTGCCAGCCCTTTCTGGCTTGCCAGGTCTCTGTGGGCAGGTCTGACATTATTCTGATGTTCCTCCCTCTGTATGTAAGAAATCTCTTCCCCCTAGCTGCTTTCAGGATTGCTTGCTTGGATCTAAGATTTGTGAGTTGTACTATTATATGTCAGGGCATTGATCTGTTCACAGTGATCTTGGGAGGGGTCCACTCTGATCTTGGGAGGGGTCCACTCTGATCTTGGGAGGGGCCCACTCTGTTTCTTGGACACAGATACTTGTTTTCTTCTCCAGATTAGGGAGTTCTTAGCTACAATTTGCTCAAGTATATCTTCTAGATCTCTCCCTCTCCACTTCCTCAGGGATCCCATTAATTCTGACATTGGAACATTTCATGGCATCATTAATCTCTCTCAGTCTGATCTCTTGGGCTTTAAACTGTTTTTCCCAGGCCTCCTCAGTTTCCTTCTTTTCTATCATCTTATCTTCTAGCTCACTAATTCTTTCTTCTGCCTCGTTTACCCTGGCAGTCAGAGTATCCAGTTTAGACTGCTTCTTATTCATAGCATTTTTAAGTTTGGCCTGATTAGATCTCATTTCTGCCCTTAGAGAATCTAAATTGTTGCTAATATTTTTCTCAAGCCTAGATATTAACTCATAATTGCTATTCTGAAGTCTATTTCTGACATCTTGCTTATATCTATATCCATTAGGTCTGTGTCAGAGGCCATAGTCTCTGATTCTTTTCTTTGTTGGAGGTTCCTTCTCTTATTCATTCTGTTGGGGGGTGGTTGAGGGAATGTAGAGTCCAAAATATTAACCATGACCCAAGCAAGATGCACCTGTTTTATTGGGACCCTAGGGTTGTCGTCCTCTTGTTCTTCCAGCCTGTCTTCTGGAGAACGTGCCTGCCATGCTGTTACTCAGGCAACCCTGCTTGGGCAGAGTTGCCCTGCCCCCTGTTGGGGGGGGAGGCTGTGGGCTCAGTGAAAACTGTTTTTTTGAGCTTTTGTTCTCTGGCAGCTTTCCTTGACAGCTTTCGGCGACTCATCTGAGAGTCATAGTGGAAGTGACCGCACCCAAACCTCTGTCCCAGACCAGGGAAATTGCAGTCTGCTCTTCACTGATCTGTCCAGGACACACAGTCTCTTTTTCTGTCTGTGCTGCTAAATACTGCTAAAAACCTCCCTGGTTGTGTGCCCAACAGCAACTATCCCAGAGGTTGGTCCCAGGGCTGGGCATGTTTTTGCCCTTTGTGCTTCTAAATCTGCAAGCTGCCTCCAGTTCTCGTGTGAATGCACCCACAGCTCCTGGATCCTGTCTGGGGACTAGACTAAAGTCCTTTCTCTGTTGCTTACTGGTCTGTGAGCCTGTGCCTCATTCCCAGCATGGGATGCTTTTGTGCTCTGGTGTTAGATCACCTTCCCAGCACCAGCTTATGACAGCTCCCTCCCCCTTCTGTTTATCTTCTGATATCTGCCCACAGAATCACAGCTCCTACCTTCATACCTTGAGACCACTGGAGATTTTCTGCTCGTGGAGATCCAAATATATATTCTTCATCTCAGGCTGATTTTGTGGGTGTTCAAGATGGTTTGGTAGATATCCAGCTAAATTCAGGGGACCAGTCGAGATAAGGTCTCCTACTCCTCCGCCATCTTCCCCTCTCCTGAAATTCTCATCTCTTAATGCATATTTTTCCACATTTCCCTATATATTCTTTTCAATATATAAAATGTCTGTTTAAAAGTTCTTTCCTGGTAATTCCGAATCTTTATTATTTGGGAACCTGCTTCTATTGACTATTTCCTCTCTTAACCATGGGTCCAATTTATTCTTTGTTTATGTGTCTTATAATCTTTGATTAGATGCTGGATATTTTGAGCAAAAGAACAGTAGAGACTGAATTAAATAATATTCCCTCCTCTACCCCCCAAAAAAGCTACATCCTTTTTTTCTGTCAGATTTCTAGGATCGGAAACTGAATCAATCCACTGTGGCCCATCTGGTCATGGGATTTGCTGCAACTTTAATTGAATTCAGTTTCTCATTGGCTTCAAGTGTCTTGAGGACAGTTAAGGAACTTATTGTCAGATCCTGAGACCTGAGTATTCATAAGACTCTAGAGATCTTTCTCTGCTTTGGAAAGCAGTCACCAAACTGTGATTAATTTCTGAACTGTGATTAATTTCTTTACTTTACCTGCCTGGAAAACAGATTCTTGAGTCACTGGAGAGTTCCATTTGTTCTTTAGTCCCATTCCTGGCTTTTTGAATTCTGCGGATCTCTCTCTTTTTCTTGCCCTGTTCCTAGCTTTAGGGAGATTGCTTCAGTGTATTAGGTGAAGGCTTGGATTGCCTCCTGAAGCATCTTGAAATATTTCTGTCAGTTCTCCTGCCTATCTCTAGCCTTCAATAAGCCACCACCTTGGACTTGAGAAATGTCCCATGTGCCTCATGTAGGATATATCTCAGCTCTACTTTCCTGACTCCAACTGTCAGTTAGTAAACCTTGGACTTTGAGAAGGCTGGTGGAAGAGTTGGCAGGTGGGTAGGGCCTCACTCTGTGGCTGGCACTTTAAATTTTCATGGTAGCTCACATGCAGCCATTAAGTTTGTTAAAAACACAGCTTGTGTCTCCTCACCCTCATCTAAGATGACTTCCTCTTCCTCCTGACTCTCTGCCAAGGACAAATGCAGCTGTAGGTCTCTTCTCTTGTTGAAAAGTCTGTCACTTTCTAGAGTTTAGTTCATTTTAGTTTTTTTTAATATTTTAAGCTCTTTGACACATTTTTAAAAACTATGCTTTTGTAGCTTATCTGTTTATTTCTTGTTAGAGTAAGAACTAAGATCTTTTCATTTTTATATTTGAATGTGAGGCCAAATGTGAATATTATTCTGATCTATAACTGTACCATGATTAATTTAACCATTCTTCAAGAGCTGAGTATTTAAAATTATTCCAATTATTCACTATAAACATCTCCATTTGTAAGTCATAGTGTTTGTTTCTGAATATTTCCTTAACAGTGATTCCTACAAGTGCTGATTAGAAGGGGAATGAGGGGAACTTTGGAGGTGCTGGTAATGTTCTGTTTCTTAATCACCGTGCTGGTTTTTTGGGTGTCTTTATTCTGTGAAAATTTCTTTAGCTGTATGCTTATGATTTTTTCCCTGCTTTTCTTTCTTTCTTTCTTTCTTTTCTTTCTTTCTTTCTTTCTTTCTTTCTTTCTTTCTTTCTTTCTTTCTTTCTTTTCTTTCTTTCTTTCTTTTATTTTATTTTTGTTTTCTTTTTAAACCTCAGTAAAGATTTACTTAAATATCGTTGGGTTGAAATTTTTTAGACAATTGTGTTCTTTCTGAAAATTATCTATCAATGTTTTATACACTAATGATTTAGACCAAATCATTGAACTTTTTAATACTTAATTTTCCTCATTTATAAAATAGAACAATGAACTTTATCATATATTCATGTGAAAGCACTTAAAAATACTTTGAAGACTTGGAAGTTGCATATAAATATAGGAAACATTTTTATATTTAACTATTTATCAGTGTGATTCACACACAATCCTGGGTAACATGGATAATCTGTGAAAAGATAAGTGCCCCAGTGAGAGTGGTAGTGTGTAAACTTTGGGAAAATCCAGAAATAAATAGATCACTGTTGACTCTCTGCACAACTTTGCAATCATTGAAATCTGTATTTAGTATCTTGTCTATCCTGGAAACTCCATCTGACTTCAAAGCCAGTGTTCCTCCCATTGCCTTCTTGCTCCTCATCTCTAGTAGAGAGAGAAGTCCTTCTGCAATATTGTCTGCCCTGACTCCTGATTGTAAAGTGCTGCCATTTTGTTCATTATGAGTTTGTATACTCCTTGCAAAATGGTGGTTTCACTTGCCCCATTTACATTGATTATTGGAACAAAATGAGTATAAACAACAAAATCCTAGCAAAGGGAGATACAGAACAGCAGGTTAATCTGTCTTAGAGAGAATTTTAGTGGTCCTTTATGAGGAATTAAGTTAGAATGAGTCAACCCAGGCAAAAATATCAAGTATTATATGTGGCACACCTTAGACCTCCAGTCAATGGGAATGCTCTTCTTTATTTTCCCAGGACCATGCTTACTTTTGTGTCAGTGGAAATATGCTTCTTAGAGCTCTCTTCCTAGCCTCCCTGCCCTAAAAAGAATTCCTGCTGGTTAACTAACCATGGAGGATGGGCAAAGCAGAGCAGGCCAGGCAGTACACCCTGCTAGGAAAGGACTGTGTTCTACAAGCTGGTAAAGTACTTTCAAGCGCACTCTTCAGAATGCACAGTGCTGAGTGTAAGGTATCATTGCTGTAAACTCGAGCAAAGTACAGCTTAATCATAGTTTACAAAAGAAAGAGGAGGAGAAGGCTGCAATTCACTTTTTAAAAATTGATGGTGTTTTCTCTGAATGACACTTTTTTCCTTCCAGGTTTTTTCTTGACTACACCTTCTCAGTGGCTGCCACCAACCTTATCAAATATTAGAATCTTTGCACTAGATGAGTCTTTAAAAGTCTTTTAGGCCAGTTGACTGAACATCTGTCTTTAATAATGGAGATGATATAGTCTCCATTTGGGGACTTGACAATGTTTACCAACCTTCCAAAACTGAAATTGCTTTGTGGAATCATAAACCAGAAGAGTTAGAAAAAAGCCTTTGAAATGATTTAGTTTAGTGTCTTAATTCTCTGGATGTTGCGCCTGAAGCTCAGAGAGGTCAAGTTATTTGTCCAATGCTTCAGAATTAGTCAGGGCCCAGGGATAGAACCCATTTTTAGACACTCCTGATCCTGGGAATTTTCAAGGACTGGCAAAGAAACACTGTCGCTTGGTGATTGTATTAGTCAGCTTGGGCTACCATAACAGATGACCACAGACTGGGTGACTTAAACAATAGCAACTTATTTTCTCATAATTCTGAACGTTAGATGATCATGATCAAGGTACTGGAAAATTCAGTTTCTCTCTTTTGGGTTTGTGGATGGTCACCTTCTTGCTGTATCCTCACATGACCTTTCCTCTTTGTGTGTGAAGAGAGAGTGGGAGGGCTTTCTGGTATCTCCTCCACCTTTTATAAGGACATGAATGCCATTGAATTGGGGTCTCACCCTTATGAACTTATTTAACCCTAATTACCTTCCAAAGACTCCATCTCCAAATACCATCATTTAGAGGGTTAAGGCTTCAACCTATGAATTTTGGGGAATGTAATTCAGTCCATAACAGTAATGAAAAACCACTGTTTTTGTCAAAGTGAAAATCTAACTGCTACCATACATAGGAGAAGGGCCTGGATCTCCAACCCACAGACTCCAACTATGGAGGGTTAACATGAGGTTGGGTTTTAGAAACATTGAAAGGATCTGGAGGTGACTCTGAAGAGAGCAATAAGACCATAAAAAACAGAACAAAAAAGATTAAAAGAGGAATGTACAGTAGGTCTAGCCAGTGATGGAAGAAGACCAGTGGCTAGCTCTGACCTGAATTCTGACACCTTCTGGACAGCATCACCTCACTAGCCTTGGCTTCCTTCCAGTCCCACTTCTCACTCACTTTACACCCTTAGAGAACTGAGGTTGCCCAGAGGAAGCTCCTCAAACCTCTTTTCCTATTTCCAAATGTTTCTGTCTGTTCTCTAAGTGTGCCTCTTCTTGCCAAGGTTAACATCTCTACTTACATGCTATTTTTACGCTCACATTTCTGATTTTTCTGTAAACTAGCCCCCTCCTTTTGTCTGTTCCATTTAGTCAAATATCTGTTCCCTTTGTTTCACATTCCCTTGAAATCCTAGGACATCAGTTCTGAGTTACATACTGGGAGCCCAAAGATAGACAAAATATGGCCACAGCTCTTGAAACATTCAGGGATGAGAGTGAAATATGCAAGTAAAGGCACAGAAGAGAATGTTACAGCTTATAATAGAACCCATAGGAAGTAGCATCAAACCTTTCTAGCCACCCAATTAATTCACCCTTTCATTCTGCCATTTTCTTTTTGCTCAAAATTCTCCGAAATGTCACCAGATACTCAAATCACCTCATGGAACAGGTCTTTCTCACTATTCATTCTACTTAAACTTTGTACAGCATAACATGCTTTACCTCACAGCCTCATCTGGGAATGCTCAAAATAGGTCCTGTTGTCCTTCGGCTGCTCTGTCCTCTCAGTCACCTCAGCTAGTCCTAGTCCATAGGATGTAGAAGGGATGTGTATTGGGCTCACTTCTTATCTCCCACTACTCTCTCCCTCTCTCCATGGCAAGCTCCCATTGATTGAATTCTCACCTCTCTCCCACTCTCAGACCTGAATTCTGACTACTTGTTAGAAGTGTCCACATAATGCCTTAGAATTTTAAAACTGAATTAATCTCTCTTCTCAATATCTTCTGATCAACTCCCACTTCTGTTTTAGATTCTGAGTTATTTTCAACTTTGCCTTTATTTCCTACTTACATCCAATCACTCAGAAAGTCCCTTGGACTCTTCCTCTTCAATGTTTATATTATTATTTTTCTTCCTCTTCCTATAACTTTAGTTATAGCTTTAGTGCATTTAATCTTGTATAATACATTAGTTATATAAATGACCTTTTTTACTCCAAACCATTCTGAAAATGGTTTCTAAAGTAATTTTCTGATTATTGTCTCTTTCTTGTTGAAAAACCCCATAACTTTCAATAGTCCCCATTGATTAACATTAATTATCTCACCTTGATGCTCAAGTCCCTTTAATAGTGTGAATCGAGCCTATCTTTACAACTTTTCCTCCCCTTCTCTTGTATATCTCCTTGTGTATATTCCAGGCTGAAGGCAGACTCAGATGCTAACACTTTGAGTTTTCCTCTCTCTATGCCTTTATTCTTGCTCTCCCCTCTATTAGGATTGTCCTGTCTCCTAGTTTTCTTGTGAAATACTATTAAAAAGGTGGTGTTGTTGACACCATAACGTCCATTCACCTTACTGTATAGCAATGGGAAATTATATATTATAGAGGAGGGATGGAATGGATGGATGGTAATTGGTTCAGGGACCATGGCTGAAGTGACCAGAGTGGGTACCCACTCTGGCATAATAAGGAAGAAAAGAAGTAATTTTGACCAATCATTGGGGCAGAGGTACTTATTTACCATTGTGAACAAGGAAGCATATAGCTCCAGTTGTTATCATCTTATGGTCATAAGAGGAAACAGACTTAAAAAGCAGGTGATAGTGAGGACAGTGGAATAGAAATGTTATTGTAATTTAGTAGATGATACTATTGAGTCACTGAGCCAACCAACTGAGAAGTCTGCTTTACTCTGGATTTTTGTTGATGAACAAAAAATTTTCTACTTATTTAAGCCAGCTTAAATAGGATTTTTTGTTGCTTGCAATTAAGAATAACATAAAAATATACCTATCTAATCTAGTCTTAAATGCCTCTTTGTCCATGGGACATCTAACTAAACTGACCTCTTTTAATACCCATAATAATATTTACCTTTTCTGTGAGATGGCATATATCTTACTGTACTTTTAATTATGCTATGTAAGTTCTTGATTTATCCATGTATGAAGCCCTGATAATTAGGGAACGTGTTTTCCTTATCCTTGTGTCCCCTGAGCACCTACTGCAGAACACTGTGAAGGTTGTTGAATGGGAGAGATTTTGATGTAGTGAAAGGATCCCTATCATTCACTAGCTGTGTAACTTTGGGAAAGTCAACTTAATATCTCTAGGTCCTAGTTTCTTTGTATATAAAATTAAAGAACTATAAAATAATCTCTAGTGGCCAAGACTTTCTTCTTTAATGAAAATTTGTAAGCAAAGACAAGAAAGAACAAGAGATTTGATTCTTTTTCTCATTTTTCATCCAGACTAGACTCTAGCTACACATTTCATAAACACAGCTTCCCCACAAAAGAACATTTTTTTCTTCAAGGGGAATTCTGCTGTCCTCTGAGAGCATCTGGCTCAAATAGCAGCCAGCTTTTAAAATAGCATTTCTCCTGCATAACACAAGGAAGATAATTCCTATAATGTGGACTCGCTCTAAGAATTCCACGAGATATCATTACTTAGTCCAAGTATGGAAGCAGGTCAGATGGCCATATGGACTTAGCACATGGGCTAATGAGAGTGTACCTGGGATTAAGAAAGAATTCCACAAGAGAAGTACCAGTGACTCTTCACAAAGTCTTTGCAGATCTACCATACACCTTGCTAAGTGTGTGTGTGTGTGTGTGTGTGTGTGTGTGTGTGTGTCTGTATGCACTCATGCACAATTACTAATTGTTGATAACTTTCCACAGTTTTCTCATCTAAAAAACAGAGATTTTGCCTCTCTGAGAATTGTTGTGAGGATTAGATGAAGTAATTAATGTAGAGTGTCTAGCATGTCTGGCTAAGTTGTGGTTACCTTTGGTTATTTTTAATGCCTTTATACTTGAAAGGGAAAAAATGGAAGGTTGCAATGATATCCAATGAGAGTTAGAAAGCAAAGAGCCAGTACTGTGCCAAGAAGCCACCCAAACAGATCATCCAGGCTTCAATCTGCTTCAAGGAAAGGGATGAGAGACAGAACATTGGGAAAATCTGATTTAAGATCCACTGCAGGGGATAATGGTGGCCAAAAGGCTTTGTACTTAGAAGTGACTTGGAAATTTTTGGTGGGTTAGGCAGATGGGTAAGCACAGCCTGAAACCATGCAGTCACCCAACCACCCAACCACCCAACCACTTCATGCAACTAATGAAGAAACCAACCTTATTCCTTGCATGGGAAAGAGGAATGTTAGTGAACACATGTGGTTCATTCTACAGTTTACAGAGCTCTTCCTTATTTCATTTTGAGTTTCACTCAGCCTTGTGAGGTAGATAGAGCAGGAATTAATACCTTCCCTTTGCCGTGTGATAAAATGGGCAATGTGAGTATAGGGGACTTGGTAATTCCCACATATTGGTAAAATATGTTTGATCATGAATGCCGTCATATAATTCATTGGCTGAAGCTATTCTTCATCAGTTCTGGTTTCTATGACATGCCAATTTTGAGCAAAGAAGTCTTCTTATAAGCCCTTTACTGTTGTCCTCTTATTTCTTTTCCTTCCCTTGACTACCTTAAGTTCTGGTTGAATTTATAACAGCTTTTGGGGGTGGAGTGTATGTATGTGTGTGATTTAGAGACAAGATATACTATTACTTCCTGTAGATGCTAACTTAATCCAGGTGTTTCTTCTTATTTTATCTTGAGCACAGGGACTCTTTTTTCATGTCATGGACTTTAAATCTTTAAGCAACAGCAAAACTGTATTTTCCACTATTCTTTCCAGGAATTGTCCTAGCCATTTTTAGGAGAAAATGTTTAGTTCCTAATCATAGACTTGGCTTCCATATGGAGGAACTTCCATTCTTTGTAGCCCTTATGGACTCTCTCCACCCCCCCCCCCCCACTGACTTCTCACATGGTGAGGTGGAGAAGGGCTGATTTATAAGACCAGTAATTTTAGAAAGAGAAACTGAGCGTGCATAGCCCATCCTTTCTAGTAAAAAGCTTCTTGTAAGAAGTACACATTTCACTTTCCCTCTAAGCAGCTGCCCAATCCTGCAAAAAACACTTTCCTACACAGGCAGCTGCATGAATATGAGCCATTCAGGTGTAACTGAAACCAATATGAGAATATAGTGAGAAGCATCTTTCCAAATACAGATCTTTTAGGCTTTGGAAGCAGAACAGTATCTGCTGTTTGTAAAGCAAAAGTCAGCTGAGTTCTGTATGTATTTCAGAACACTAAAGAAGCTGCCTTTAAACTGTCAGTGCCCAATGTTTAGATAGACAGTATGAGATCAGCTGCCCACAATTCCATTCCGAAGTCAGGGTGGTGTAAGAAGGCTATAGTTGGGTTGGGGTGGTTTGTATGAAGGCTCAAGAGTCATCAAACATCATTTTGTCCCAAGATGACTCTATGTTAGTTAATTGCAAAAAGGGAAACACATTAACTGGGAATTTGCTTCTTAGGCCTCAGAAATTCTTTTTTTAAGAGTCAGGGGTAAAACAAAGCATAACTGTGGTGTAACACTGAAAATGACTGCTCATAAGAGAACACAGATTCTGTGTCACTAGATGGAATCTCTACTCAGTCCAGTGCTGGGATGCCAATATATGAAGCCTCAAAGGGAAAAAGGAAACTAGGAGGCTTTGAATATATCAGATAGAAAAGAAAGCTTCTTCAAATAACATCTGATGACAGTAGTTGCAGTTTTTCAAAGAAAACTGCTCTATCTTCTGAGGGAAAAGAATGTCTTTTCAAGATATGGTTGAATATATAGTGCCAAATGTATAGTGCTAAAATTAATCTCTTGATTAATTTAATGCCCAAATGAACCTAAGTTCATAGATCACGTATTTCAGACACCTGGCATGGATTAGCCAGCATCTTGTCAAGATAACAACCAGTAAGGAGAGCATGGTGGGTAGGAGTGCATGCTCTCAGGGCAGCCTGCATAGTATTTGCATCTTGGTGCTGCTCTTGACTCCCAAGCTAGATGACTTTGGGCAAATTCCTGGAGGGGGCTGGCTTATTTTCTAAACATGGTGGGTATAAGGCCAGTGCATGGCCTACTTTGAAAATTCAAGCACAATAAAGACTTAGCATGAATTAATTTCAAGTTGAAGGTTCTGAAGAAAGAGAGCCATTGTGGTGTCACTGGTAAAAGGCGCCTCTACCCAGGCTTTGAAAACTCCTCTGCAACTCAACTGATCAGAAGAGGAAATAGGGGAGAGTGAATTTCAACTAGTGTAGTTTCCTAGGACCTTTACCTCACAAGGGAGAGTTAATATAACTTGAAACTTTAATTTTTTGAGGTTTTAACTTCCATGGAAATTTGATTTTTGGACTTTAATTACTCTTTAAAACTTGGTAGTGGGGGTTTATATTAAAAATTGGAGCATATTATTGCTGACATTTTAATATTGTAATATCTTATTTGTTTTATTTTTATAGTATCATGTTAATTGAACTTAGAGAACAGGAAGTGGTGGGTATTCTGGATGCTTTGGTAAGACACACGCACACAGTTGGGTGGGAGATAAACCCTATCTAAATCAAGTGTACCATCTACCTCTAGGAGCTAGGCATGAACTTGGTAGGCAGATTTTGAAGACAGCACAGACCACATTTGAAAATGTTAGAACTCATTTGTCATGTGATTCACGAGGCTACCAGTTTTGAATTCGGTGTCAAGAAAGAGAGGTCTCTACAGTAGTATCAGTTTTTAGTACAAGTATAGCTGGTTGGACCATATGACTCAACAGATCCCAAGTTATTAGAGGTATCTCTGACAAGGTCTCTGGCAAGTCCCAATAGGAGAGTCATAGCACAGAACCCTGGAGCTAAGCCATGCCATCTGCAGTAGAAGAGTATTCATTGTTTGAGATGCAGTTCCTGGCATGCTCCTCAGCCTTATGGAGGACATTTAGTGATTATGTAATTGGAGCTTCTCATGATGAGTTGGATATTGTCAGAATGATTAGGTAATAATGTTAGGAAAACACAGCAGCAATCTATTGTATAATGGAAATTATATACTCATGATCAGGCCTGAGAATGTCCAGCAAGCACAGCTGAGTGTACAGGTGGCCCAGACCCCCAAGTCACCTAGTCCCATTGTACTGATGTCTCTTTAACTCATGCTTATGGCTTCAGGAGTTATCAATAACCAACTAATGTAGGAAGAAAGTGTACAGATGTGGATCACAAATGGCTCAATTCAGTACTACAGCCACATTCAGGGATAGTCCTGGAAGGCAGTGGTGAGGGGACATTCTCTCAGTGGGCAGAGCTTTGAGCACTACACCTGACCCTTAAATCGGTGGGCAGGGAGAAATGCCTGAAGTAAAGATAATAAATTCCTGGAAAATTGTCAATAGTTTTTGTAGATTAGTCAGGAGTCTGGAAGGAGCAATATTTGAAAACTAGGGACAAAGTGATGTAGAAAAGAGGCATGTAGATAGTCCCATGGGAGTAGCACAAAATGTAAAAATCTTTGTGTCACATATCAATGCCTACCAGATAGCATCCATCACAGAGGTAGCACTAAATAACCAGGTTGAATAGATGTCCAGTAGAGGTAAGCAAAATTTTGTTTTTGTGGCCACTAGTACTTGTGTAGTGTACTAAAATAGTCATGGTAACAGAGATGGAGGCTGTGGGCAGGCCCAACAACATGAGTTTCCTTTTACCAAGGCTGAGCCAACTGGTGCTGCAGATTGTCCTAAATGTCAGTAGTAGACACCAATGCTGAACTCTCATTATGGTACCATTCTTTGAGGAAATAACCAGTTTTTGGCAATTTGATTACACTTGACCCCTTCCACTTGGAGAGTGCAGAAATTCATTCTTCCTTGGTATGGTATTGGCATATATTCTAGATATGGGTTTGCCCTCTGTCAGTATAGGCAGCTATAGCAAAATACATATTAGGTATCTCATAAACAACAAGAATTTACTGCTCACAGTTCTGGAGGCTGGAAGTCCAAGATCATGACTGCAGCACGATCAAGTGAGGGCCCTTTGTAGTTCATAGTTGGTAGCTTCTTGCTTTGTCCTCAGATTGTGGAAGGAGCTAGTGAGCTCTGTGGGGTCTCTTTTACAAAAGCGCTAATCCTATTCATGAGGGCTCCACCCTAATGACTTAAGTATCTCCTGAAGGTCCCAACCAATACCATCACTTCTGGGGTTTAGTAGTCCAACATATGCATTTTGGGGGTACACACTTAAGACTATGGCATCTTTTCTGCTATAGTGGCTTGGTCAGCACTTCTGTCTGGAGAGTCAGAGGGATCATGTACTTACTGTCTGATTTATTAACATAAGATCCTTCGTCCCCTTGAATCTAACAATCCATTTTAAAGGGAAGATGCAACAATGAGCACATGACCACCACAAGATCCACTGGCCTTAAAATAGATCTCCCCATTCAGGAGATGCTACCTGGTAGAGTTGTCACAATACCATTTTAATACATGGCTAAAGAGCCAGCTTGATGAATACACTCTTCAGTATTGGGTTACTGTCTTTCATGGTATGATATATATTTTGAACCAATGTTTGTTATATGGTTTTGTGTCCATGATAACTAACAAACATGAGTCTGGGACACAAGATGTGGAAGTAAGCATGGTTCATTCCCATCCATTTCCAGTCACCTTTGTGGGGAATTTGTGCTTCTCATCTTCACAAATTTGGTCTCTAGTGAGTTAGAGGTCCTGGTTTCCAGATTAACAAAAGCCTGGTAATCATAGCTTATTAGGGTGTGTTAACCAGGACTTTAGACTTTAAGGGATGAAAATGATCTAGATCAACAAAAGTGCTAGCTAAGTGTGAAGAGAATCTACTCTGGGTGGTAGAAGAGAGAGATGAAAATGTCATTTGTGGAAGTAGAAAGTTTAGTTTCTCACTAATCTTCCTGGTTATAAGTTTGGTTTTAGAAATCAGATGGAGGTAATGTTATGGTAGTTATCATTTTGCAATATACAAATGTATTATATCAACACATTGTTCACTTTATTTTTTTTAAAGATTTTATTTATTTATTCGACAGAGATAGAGACAGCCAGCGAGAGAGGGAACACAAGCATGGGGAGTGGGAGAGGAAGAAACAGGCTCATAGCAGAGGAGCCTGATGTGGGGCTTGATCCCATAATGCCGGGATCACGCCCTGAGCCGAAGGCAGACGCTTAACTGCTGTGCCACCCAGGCGCCCCCACATTGTTCACTTTAAACTTACGCAATGTTATAATGTCAATTATATTCAATAAAGCTGTAGAAAATAAAAGAAATTGTGACCACCCTGGAGAAGTAGTGATTGAAAAGAGTTCATTTAAAAAGTGGGGTGTTGTAAGGGATGGAGTATAGCAGATGTTCTCAGTGCCCACCTGCATCTCTTCAAACCATTAGCAGCTACATGTTGTTGCCTGATGTCTTCCTCTGATACCTAGAAACCACTCTGCAGGTGTGCTCACAGCTGGAAGTTGCAGAGAATTACCAGTTTCTGGAAGCAGCCCTCAACAAGCCTGATGAAAGTTGATGTGTCAGTGTCCTATCTCCCTTGCCTCACATGTAGAGTTACTCTAAGTTGCCTGTCCCACACCAGCTGGTGCTCCCCTGCAGGTTGAAACTTCATTTACACACAATAGGAAAATTGCATAACACATCCTGTATTGGCTGGTACCCTATCCTACCCCTCTCTCTCCACCCCCTTGAGTTTCCTGTGATCACCTCTCAAATAAACATCTTGCACATTAATCTTTGTCTCATGGTCTACTTCTGGGTGAACCCAAATTAAGACAATACACACAAATATATCACAAAATCAAATATAAAGCAGCCTTCTTCCATTTTATGGTTTGTTTACACTATAGGTAAAGATAGATAGATGGTAATGGTGTTTAGATATTTGATAAGGAACTAAACAATGGAGGGACGTTTATTTGGCTAGATAAGTGTTGGGCATATTTTTCTGTAAAAGGCCAGATGGTAAATATTTCAGGCTTGTAGGATATATATATTTATTGTCACATATAATTCTTTGTGTGTTTAAATTTTTAAAATATTTTAAAAAACCATTTAAAAATATAAAAACCATTCTTAGTTCATAAGTTATACAAAACAGGCTGTATGTCAGAAATATCCCCCAGGTTATCATTTGCTAACCCTGGCTTAGACAAAAACAAATAGAAATAAGGAGATGTTAATTTTACAATATAATCTTGCCTCACATGTGAGGATTTGAGTTTCAAACAAGTTCTCATTCTTCGATTAGATTTGTTTTTATGAAGATAGCTAAGGGTCTTAGTTGTGGGACAAGAAGTACCTAAAATTTGTAATGATCTGAATTTAAGTAAGACAAAAATACATGGGTTGAATTTTCCTTCAAAAGCACATGAGGGGACTGAGGGTTTTAGGGAGAGGGGGATGGACTAGCCCAGTGAAAGGTATTAAGGAGGGCACGTATTGCATGGAGCACTGGGTGTTATACACAAACAATGAATCATGGAACGCTACATCAAAAACTAAGGATGTACTGGTTGGTGACTAACATATAATAATAATAAAAAAAAAACACATGAAGGGAGAGAAGAGTTTGGCATAGCTTTTGGGGGTGGGGAGAGAAGAGGGTTGTTTTAACAAAAACATTTGTAAAATAGTTCTAGAGACTCAACAAACAAAAGAGGTGATTGACTTTGCCCTTAGGAGTCACTCTGTACCTTAAGCCTGCACCCCAAATATACTGATGTTTCAAAGTACAATTTTAGCTTTTAAAACCTTCACCAGTGTGTTCCCAGCACTAAATATATGGAGAGAAGAAAATCCAAATGGGGTAATTTATTTGAAAAATTCCCAGATTGAGGGAAAGTGTCTCTTGAAATGGTGGCCTCAGGGAAGGAGTATATTATGATATATTTAGTAAATGATGTTGAGGGAAATTGCAGAAAAATATATAAATTGGGGGTTGGAGAAGGAATAGAAAGAGAGAAAAATATTTTCCCTGGATGAGATTTATGAGCCAAGAAATATGGTTTGGGAAGGAAAGTTTTTCCTTTTGTTCCCTTAACGCTGATAGACTATAGCCTTTGGAAAACTGAGGTAGAGTGTGATTCTCACCCCTTAGGCTTCTGCATAGCTCTTCACCATTTCTCTATTGCACATGGCATGCTGATATATTTTTTTGTTTCCATTCCTTTTTCATCACGTGAAATAATATGAATTTCTGAATTCTGTGCTTGCAGACAAGTATGGTTTGAAATCACATCCATTCCTCTTAGAAAGTCTTTAGCTGTATTGACCCTCATGGGAATGAGTACAGTTGTCCACAGCTTAAGTGAAGATATTGTGCTTCTGTTTAGGAATCTTGACTTCTGAGGCAAAGGGAATTATGACTTGAAATCATGTTATTGACAAGGCAGTCTGAAGCGTCCATTGTCTTGGACCTCAAAATGTTTAGTTGACGCATTTCATCCGAAGTAATGGGGGGACCAGAAGAATATAATGGCCAAAATTCTCAGAAAATACAGCAATCGCTGATGAGTCCAATATGCCTTCGTTCAGCTCTTATCTCAAAGCTATTAATATCCCACAAAGGGATGCCGCAAAAATCTGGCTCCTAACAGATTTTCTGTGGGAAGTGATATGATCAGAGAACAAGACAAAAAGGAATAAAGAAGGAAGGAGAGAGCACTGCAAAGAATATAAATTTCTCATTACTAGATAGTCAACCTGTAAGCAATTGAAGGTTACCTACATGTGGATCTGGGAAGGGAATTTCATGATTTACTAACTTCCTTTTCTTCATAATCTAAGAGTCTTATTACATCATGGAGCACTGGAGTGAATCAAGGGGTTTGGGCCCTTTGGAGAAACTCCTACAGATCACTAGAAAGAACTATTTATTGTTAATATATCTTATATTTGTGAGCCTCAAAATTTGTCAAGAAGTATTTATGGATAATCTTCTATGCATAGCCTCGTATAAAGTGCACTAAGGGGGAAAAATAAGTGTATTGCCCTGGTGGACTTTATGGTCTTCTGAGATGCTTTGATATTGTTCGGCTTTTACAAACACTGTTTCTTTTGCCTTTCTTATCCCAGATGCCCACCTGGAAAATGCTTGCTTATTTTTCCAGGTTGAACCCTCATGTCCCTTCCTCTTTGAAGTTTTCCATAATCCCCTCAGAAGCAAACGCCTTTTTCTTTGTGTTCTCACAGTGTTGTCAGGCCCTGGTTTTACCTTACAGTTATCATCTGTTTTCTTATCAATTTCCTCTGGGCTCTATGTACTCCAGCACCCCGCACAGAGTTTGAAATAGTATCAGTTCTGTTAATGGCCAATAGCCTCGAGGCCTAATGTAACTCACACGCGTTTGGTTTTGTCTGAGCAGTCTGGAGCTGCATAGTGCTTTAAACTGTTTTGAATTAATTGCCAATTTAACACAAAGATCCAAATTTATATCACTTGAAAAACTGGAAGATACATCAGCGTTAGGCTTATTTTCCTGCATGTTAAAGTTGGTTGGAGCTGAGAAGTGGCTTTTCCATGTAAAAAAAGAACAAGTGCTCTCTAGCTAGCCACAGTGCCCAGTGCTTCCTCAAATCAATTTGACCTAGAATGCTTCATTTATTTACACGACTTGCTTGGTTCCTGTCGATATTAGAGATTGTACCTTTTTATCTCAGAACTACTTGTCACTTCCTTCCCAAAGTCATCCCAGTCCTTATTCCCCCATCCAGAAAGTAATATATGTCCTTTGAACTCCTCTCAGTTCAGTGATTCTTAAAGGAGAGGGGGATGTGCATCAGAATCATCTGGGAAGCTCTTTCAAAATACAATTTTAGAATGTTAAGGTGGTGGAAACAGTTTTGAAAAACTTTCGCATATAAACCTCTTACCTACTTTAAGAACCATTGAATCGTGTCTTTTATCATTCTCTTCCTTGTATTATAGTTATTAGGCACATGGCTTATAGACTCTACTAAATGGTAAACACCTAAGGGCGAGATGTTGGTTTATTTCATCTTTGTCCTAGAAAATGTATTGAATATAGCAGAAAATCAATACTTATTTTTGAATGAAAACTTCAAGTACAGTAGAAAAATTCAGAGAAAGGAGACCCTGAACTGGCATAGGTGACTGGGGCATGGTCTTTGTGGAGTATGATGGACTTGACTTTTACCAAAACCACATTATCTTCGTGGTAAATTCCAAAGGGCCATTCCTTTTGAATGAAACTCCAATATAATAGTCTGTCTACAAGGCTAATTTCGGAAGGGAGTAGTTAAGACATTGGAAGAATCTTATTTCCTCAAAGAAAAATACTCCATGAAAGAATCTTCATACCATAAAATATTTGACATCCCCTCTGCATCTTTATTGAAATATCTGTCTTTACTGAAGAAGGAAAAATCCATCAAGTACCAGATGTCACTGAGAGCTAAGGACCCACTAGAATGTTTTATATATTTTTTTCTTTTTTTTTTTCCTTTCCTTTTTTTTTTTTTTAAAGATTTTATTTATTTGACAGAGACAGAGACAGCCAGCGAGAGAGGGAACACAAGCAGGGGGAGTGGGAGAGGAAGAAGCAGGCTCATAGTAGAAGAGCCTGATGTGGGGCTCGATCCCAGATCGCCGGGATCACGCCCTGAGCTGAAGGCAGATGCCCAACCGCTGTGCCACTCAGGCGCCCCTATATATTTTTTTCTTGTCTGTATTGTTCATGACTAAGACTTTAAGGAGACACACGTAGCTGAAACTTGTTGGATTAATATACTTCAGACCACATGAATGTTGCAGTTTTTTTTTTAAATGAAGTGTGCCTTGTTTCTATTAAATTCTAATTATGACTACTGTAAAAGAAAATGAAGTCTTTCTAATTACCACAAGAGGGAGATATATAAATAACAGGCTAGGCACTTGACTTACTTCTGTTTGGTACTTAAGCTTGATGAGTTCCACATTCTAGAGTCCTCTGAGAAAAGAGAGCAAGAGAGAGGTTTTATGCTTTATATTATCCCCTTATTATGAGATATCAACTATCTTTTCTGCTTTGTAATTACTTCATTCTGCTCTAGTGGATTCAGCATTCATAACCTGTTTATAAATGTATTAGTATATATGGGTCTACCTCACTTTATGAGCAAGTCCGATTTGAAAGAATTCTAGCTCTGCTCAACAGATTCATTTTGCCAGTATACTTTTGTTGTGTATTTTAGACTCTGGGCTAGGTAGAGGAGACATAAAGGAACAAGAGTGTGCCAACACCATAACACAAAGTGAATAGATTTAATGACAGTGGAATAGAATAAGTGATTAAGGGATTCAGAGAAAATGAAGTAATTATTTCTGAGAATTTCAGAAGAGGTGAGTTATGAGGAATGAGTGGCCGTTGTACAGTCTGAAAATGAAGGAAAGGGCATTTCATGGATATTGTAGGTAAATTTAGAGAGACTCTAAAGTGTTCACCTTTTAGGAGAAAAGCACGTTATCAGCATGGATGAACTGAAGTATGCATGGAAGGAATAATGGGGAGAATGATTAAGAAGACTGGAGAATTAGATAGACATTTTTGTTACATATGGGAAGTAGCTTTATTTAATTCTAACCTCCTTTAGTGTCCCTCTCTCTACTTCAGAGTCCAAAAACCTAAAAATCTGAATTTCCTGAATCTCTAGCTCTTTGTGGATGTTAAGAGGCTTTCACGGTATTAGTGATTTTCTGATCCTGTAATTACAATTACAGTAGTATATTTTGAAGTCAACAGTTTGAGTTGGAGCCTTGACTATCCGTGTTCTTGTTTGTGGCTGAGGCAGCAGTAGCTTTGGTGGGAAAATTCTGTTGTATCTCTGGGAACCATTCCTAGAGAACTGGGCTAGAGCCCACTCCTTCAGTTCTTCTAACTAATTTGTAAACTTCTAATCTCCTGGATTAAAATTCCATCTGTTTAAAATAGGTAGTATGGGTTCTGTTTCCTGCAATTCTCATGTAATTTTATCCTGAGGACAGGTGGATATCATTGAAGGATTTTCCAGTAGGAATGACATAACCAGACTTCTGAGCCAGAAAGCTTGGTCTGTTGACACAATGGAGTATGGATTAAATGGAAGAAAAATTGGATATGGGGTTATTAAGACATGGTTGTATATCATGAGGGTGATCAAGAAGGTGGTGCAAAATGCTAACACAGTGGTGTGCTTCCAGGAAGGGCCAGCTTCATGGACTTGTCACATAAGACTACGTGCATAGAAGCTTGGATTTAATATTCTGTTATCACTGTCTTAAAATTCTTAGTGATTTTTATCTTTGAGTTTGGGTTTTACAAGTGAAGTCTGATGAGGCAATAGAGCATAAAAGCCTCAAAGTTCTCAAAGCCTCAGCTCATGTTGGGTCTCCTCACTTTCCTGGGATAGGTCCTTGGCTGCCTGATCTTCCTGCTTCCTGGTGCCCGAGACCTACCCATTCTTTGCTTCCTCATTACTGCTCAGCTGCTGCTGCCACTTCCTATACTTACCTACCTGGGAGCCTGGGCTTAGGGAAGGTGGGAATCTGGTATGCAGAGTGCCATGATAGTGTGGTAGGCAACTTAAGAGGGTGAGCCTCCTGGCTACCTCCTATTCAGGTACTGAATGTGTCATGGCATGGAGGGTACAATATTCCTGTAGGAAGGGAAAGACATCCACATTTTCATTTTTCACTGGGCTCCACACATTATATAGCTGGCCCTGCCTCTAGGTGCAGCACTTACAACAAACTCTGACCTTTAGCATTGAATAATTCCTGGTTTGTAAAGGATTTGTGGTTCATTATGCTAAAAGAATGGTTGTCTCCTCTCCAGATTTGAGTTGCCTTATATCAGGACATTTCTACTACCAGAAACAGTGGGAGAAGAGGCAAATAAAATTCTTTCAATTTTATCTGTAGACTTTGTGTGTGCAGGGGTGTGCATGTGCATGTGAGGGGCAATATATAGAGAAAGATGGAATGAGGGAAAGGAAGAGAGAGAGAGGATTCAGGGGAGAGCCAGGTTCACCTCCTGTGCAAAGATGTAAAGGAGAAAAGGAACATTGGTCAAGAGCATGGGGGAAAGGTTTGCATATGGCAAAGAGATGGGGATGCTCCTTCAGAGAAAGAAGGGAAGGAAGTGATAATGGATGAAAATAAAAGTGCCTTTTAAAGGTAGCTGGGGTATATATTTTCTGTTTCTTAATTTTGGTTGCATGAAAGTGAGTAAGATTGGCAATTAGTGGATAGAAGAGAATGGATAAGTTTAGCTGTGGAAATGGGAGAAGGAACAAGCTGGAGATAAATAAAAAAGACTAGAAAGGATTATTTGCTATTTGAGGCAATTTTTTGATTTTTAAAGAAGGGGCCATCCTAGACTTACTACAAAGAACCAGTGCCTTTTATGCATTAGAAATAAATTTGTTTCAACAGATTCCATGTGATACCACTTCCTTTGGAACATCTATTGATTAAAGCAAAGAATTTTTTAATTTTATGTTTCTTTTTAAATTTCACTTGGTTTCAGTGGATTCCTAATTTGTACTTTTGGGATCTCAGCTTTTCACTCTTTGCTTTATCTTGTGTTTTCCTTGCTTGAATTTCCAGGGAGTGTAGGTCACAGCATCTACTAACAGCTTCCTTTGGCTCATGAGGATTGCTTGTTAAAAACAAACTTAAAACCTTTAGTTGATGTAAGTGGGTAGAACCTTACCCTGGCTTGGCCATGCTGGGAATCATATCCTGGAACTTTCTTATTTGTCAACACTGCAGCATTGACCCTTCTTACTCAGGCTCTATTCCTGACTGACTCTTCTAAATTGTTTCTGCAACAAAATAGCCCTTAGCATATTCTGTGAGGCTCTCTGAGCATTGCTCTGGAAGAGGACAAGCCTCTGCTTTTTGTGGCTATTTAGTGCTTCTCTTGGGTTCATAGTCCTATTGTTTTTGACCTTTAAGAAAAAAAATCTGTATTATATAAGACACTTGTTTTAACTTCCAGATGTCTACATGGGACCTTTTTTATACCATTAGGAAATCCACCACCACTATCTTTAAAAAGTCAATATTTTTATATGTTGGTAGAGATTGGTTTGGTTGTTTTTCCTTGGCCTTAGAAGGGTAGGTAAATAAGATAACTTCATAGTCTGTGTCTCTTTATGAATATTAGCATATCTTCATAGAAGTAGCATGGTGTCTCAGTTGGTACTCTTTGTTTTTAAGCATAAAACTCCCCTGCAGTTAACTGAGGGGAAAAAGGACATTTGTACCAAGAACACTGGGTAGACACCAGAATCTAAGCATATCACTCCCCAGTGGTTAACTCAAAGGGAAAGAGGATGTTTGTAGCAAGGAGACTAGGTAGAATTCAGATTCTAAGGCAGAATTGACTAGTTGCATCTTGTCAAGGACAGGATCCAGGATTGCTCTGTGAAACCAGGTATGAGAAGTTAAAGGACAGACAAACTCTTCTTCCAGGAGCTTTCATTAGGAAGGCTTACTTTCTACTGTTTTCATCTTTTATGACACACATGTTTCAGATCGCCAGGAAAGAAAGAGTGTGATTGACCTCACATTGCACATATAGCCACCCCTTGGCTGGGCACATGGGACAGTTTTATTGGCAGTCCCACAATAATTGCAGCCAGTAGGAGAGGTGACATTCCCAATTGAAAATGAACACCAACTAGTGTCAGGCATGTTTACATATGTTACCTCGTTTAACTCTCACCATGAGTCCACTCCCTATGGGGTGCATATTATCATTGCTTTCCAAAGAAAGAAATTAAAGCTATGAGAAGTAATCTTTGAAAGGATCGAAACAATTGATAAACCTTTGGCCAGATTCATAAAAAAAAGAGAGAGAGGACTCAAATACATAAAATCATAAATGAAAGAGGAGAAATAACAAGTGACACCACAAAATAAAAGCAATTGTAAAAGAATATTGTAAACAATGATATGCCAACAAATTGGACAACCTAGAAGAAATGGATAAATTCCCAGAAACATATAAACAAAACTGAAACAGGAAGAAATAGAGAATTCGAAAAGACTGATTACCAGCAATGAAGTTGAATCAAAAAACTCTCAACAAACAAAAGTCCAGGACCAGATGGCTTTCCAGGCAAATCCTACCAAACATTTAGGGAAGAGTTAATGCCTATTTTTCTCAAACTATTCCAAGAAATAGAAGAGGAAGGAAAGCTTCCAAATTCATTCTATGAGGCCAGCGTCACCCTGATACCAAAACCAGATAAAGACACTATAAACAAAGAAAATTGCAGGCCAATATCTCTGATGAACATACATGCAAATTCCTCAACAAAATATTAGCAAACCAAATAAAACAATACATTAAAAAAATCATTCATCATGATTAAGTGGGATTTACTCTGGGGATGCAAGAGTGGCTCAATATTCACAAATCAATCAATGTGATACATCACATCAGTAAGAGAAAGGATAAAAACCATAGAATCATTTCAGTAGGTGCAGAAAAAGCATGTGAAAAAGTACAACATCCTTCATGATAAAGACCCTTAACAAAGCAGGTTTGGAGGGAACATACGTTAACACAACAAATCTGTATATGAAAAATCCACAGCTAACATCATACTCATTGGTGAAAAACTGAGAGCTTTTCTCCTATTAACAGGAACAAGGCAAAGACATCACTTCTCACCACTTTTATTCAACATAGTACTGTAGTACTGAAGGTCTAGCCCCAGTAATCAGAAAAAAAAAAGAGAAAGAAAATGCATCCAAATTGGTAAGAAAGAAGTAAAACTTTCACTGTTTGCAGGTGACATGACACTATACAGAGAAAACTTTAAAGACTCCACCCAAAAACTACTAGAACTGATAAATGAATTCAGTAAGGTCACAGGATACAAAATCGATGTACAGAAATCTGTTGCATTTCCATACACCAATAATGAAAAAGCAGAAAGAGAAATTAAGAAAACAATACCATTTACAGTTGTACCAAAAATAATAAAATACCTAGGAATAAAAACGAAAGAGGAGATGTTGCCTGATTTCAAGCTATACTACAAAGCTGTGATCACAAAGAGAGCATGGTACTGGCACAAAAACAGACACATAGACCAATGGAACAGAATAGAGAACCCAGAAATGGACCCTCGGCTCTTTGGGCAACTAATCTTTGATAAAGCAGGAAAAAACATCCGGTGGAAAAAAGACAGTCTCTTCAATAAATAGTGCTGGGATAATTGGACAGCTACATGCAAAAGAATGAAACTTGACCACTCTCTCACACCATACACAAAGATAAACTCCAAATGGATGAAAGACCTCGATGTGAGACAGAAATCCATCAAAATTCTAGAGGAGAACATAGGTGGCAACATCTTTGACATCAGCTACAGCAACTTTTTTCATGACACATCTCCAAAGGCAAGAGAAACAAAAGATAAAATGAACTTGTGGGACTTCATCAAGATCTAAAGCTTCTGCACAGCCAAGGAAACAGTCAAAAAAACTAAGAGGCAGCCCACGGAGTGGGAGAAGATATTTGCAAATGACACTACAGATAAAAGACTGGTATCCAAGATTTACAAAGAACTTCTCAAACTTAATACACAAGAAACAAATAATCAAATCAAAAAATGGGCAGAAGATATGAACAGACACTTTTCCAATGAAAACATACAAATGGTTAACAGACACATGAAAAAATGTTCAAAATCATTAGCCATCAGGGAAATTCAAATCAAAACCACACTAAGATACCACCTTACACCAGTCAGAGTGGCAAAAATTGACAAGGCAGGAAACAACAAATGTTGGAGAGGATGTGGAGAAAGGGGATCCCTCTTACACTGTTGGTGGGAATGCAAGTTGGTACAGCCACTTTGGAAAACAGTGTGGAGGTCCCTTAAAAAGTTAAAAATGGAGCTACCCTATGATCCAGCCATTGCACTACTGGGTATTTACCCCAAAGATACAGACGTAGTGAAGAGAAGGACCATATGCACCCCAATGTTCATAGCAGCATTGTCCACAATAGTTAAATCATGGAAGGAGCCGAGATGCCCTTCAACAGATGACTGGATTAAGAAGATGTGGTCCATATATACAATGGAATATTACTCAGCCATAAAAAAGGATGATTTCTCAACATTTGCTGCAATATGGGTGGGACTGGAGGAGATAATGCTAAGCAAAATAAGTCAAGCAGAGAAAGACAATTATCATATGGTTTCACTCATTTTTGGAACATAAGAAGTAGGAAGATCGGTAGGAGAAGAAAGGGAAGAAGAAGGGGGTAAACAGAAGGGGGAATGAAGCATGAGAGACTGTGGACTCTGGGAAACAAACTGGGGGCTTCAGAGGGGAGGGGGTGGGGGAATGGGACAGGCTGGTGATGGGTATTAAGGAGGGCGCATATTGCATGGTGCACTGGGTGTTATATGCAAGTAATGAATCATGGAACATTACATCAAAAACTAGGGCTGTACTGTATGGTGACTAACATAATAAAAGAATATTATTAAAAAAAACCAAAGAGGTGAAAGACCTACTCTAAAAATTATAAAACATTGATGACAAAAATAGCTGACACAAACAAATGGAAAGATATTCCATGTTCATGGATTTGAAGAACAAATATTATTAAAATGTCTATACTACCCAAGGTAATCTACATATTTAATGCAATCCCTATGAAAATACCAATAGCATTTTTTCACAGAACTAAAAGAAATAACCCTAAATCTTCTATGGAAGCATGAAAGACCCCTAATGTCCAATTAAATCTTGAAAAAGAAGAACAAAACTGGAAGTGTCACAATCCCAGATTTCAAGATATCTACAAACTGTAATAATCAAAATAATATGGTGCTGGCACAAAAATAGACACATAGTTATCTACAGAACAGGATAGAATGTCCAGAAATAAACCCACAATTATATGGTCATTAATCTTTGACAAAGGAGGCAAGAGTACACAATGAAAAGAAGACAGTATCTTTAACAAATGGTGTCGGGAAAACTGGACAGCAACATGCAAAAGAATGAAACTGGACCACTTTCTTACATCATACACAAAAATAAACTCAAAATGGATTAAGGACCAGTGAGACCAGTAACCATGAAAGCTCTAGAAGAGAGTGCAGGCAGTAACTTCTCTGACATTGATGGTAATAACGTCTTTCTAGATATGTCTCCTGAGGCAAGGGAAACAAAAACAAAAATAAATTATTGGCACTACAAAAATTAAAAAAGCTTCTTCACAGCAAAGGAAATAATAAAGCTGAAAGAGAACCTGCTGAATGGGAGAAGATATTTGCAAATGACATATCTGATAATATCCAAAATATATAAAGAATTTGTAAAATAATAATAATAATTTGTACAACTCAACACCCAAAAAACAAAAATTCCATTTAAAAAATGGGCACAAGACATGAGCAGACATTTCTCCAAAGACATATAGATGGCCAACAGACACATGAAAAGATGCTCAACATCACTAATCACCAGGGAAATGAAAATCAAGACCACAATGAGATATCACCTCATATTTGTCAGAATGGCTAAAATAAAAAACACAAGAAGCAAATGTTGGTGGGGATGTGGAGCAAAAGGAACCTCATGTACCATTGGTGGGAATGAAAACTGGTGCAGGTACTGTGGAAAACAGTATGGAGGCTTCTCAAAAAATTAAAAACAGAATTACCATATGATCCAATAATTCCACTACTGGGTATTTACCCAAAGAATATAAAAACATTAATTTGAAAAGATAACATATACCCCTATGTTTATAGCAGCATTATTTACAATAGCCAAATTATGGAAGCAGTCCAATTGTCCGTCAATAGATGAATGGATAAAGAAGAGGTAATATATATATATATATCACATCACGTATATCACATATGTCATATATATTACATATATGTAATGGAATATTACTCAGCCATAAAAAAGAATGAAATCTTGCCATTTGCAACAACGTGGATATAGAGAGCATAATGCTAAGTGAAACAAGTCAGTCAGGGAAAGACAAATACCATATGATTTCCCTCATATGTGGAATTTAAGAAACAAAACAAATGAACAAAGAAAAAATGACAAACCAAAAAACAGACTCTTAACTACAAAGAACAAACTGATAGTTACCAGAGGGAGGGTGGATGGGGGGATGATGAAATAGGTGATGGGGTTTAAGAAAACACTTATCATTATGAGCACTGAGTAATGTATAGAGTTGCTGAATCACCTGAAACTAATAATATAACACTGTGTGTTAACTATACTGGAATTAAAATTTAAAAAATTAAAAATTAAAAAAAGAAATGTTAGATGTCTTACCTTAAAAATAAAATATTTCGGAGAAGTAAACTTCCCATGGTGACAAAAATTAAGAAGACTAGAACCAGGGGGGTGCCTGGGTGGCTCAGTTGGTTAAGCATTTGCCTTTGGCCCAGGTCATGATCCCGGAGTCCTGGGATCGAGCCCCGTGTTGGGGGGTCCCTCCTCAGCAGGGAGCCTGCTTCTCTCTATCCCTCTGCTGCTCCTCCTGCTTGTGCTCTCTTACTTGCTCTCTCTGTCAAATAAATAAATAAAATCTTAAAAAAAAAAAAGACTAGAACCAGGATTCAAACCTAAGGTGAATGACTACACATACTGGGAATGTATCACCTCATGTTACTAATTATTAATTAGTAGAGATGATAATGATGATGATGATGATGATGATGATGATGACTTTAGGGCCATTATAAATGTTCTTCTCTCCTTTCAGATTTGATTGGTTACTTAATAGGAGGCACTTACAAGTGTTTACCTGCTGAAATGGTCCTTCTTCCTATCAACTAAATGCATTATCACATGCCTTTTTTCAAAGAAGAGGTCCTTAAAGCCTCACTCTGGGTCCCTTTACATTTGACATGATTCTAGAAGAACCAAATTTCAACTTCATAAGTGGACTTAATTGAATCAGTCATTATCAAAACCTGATAAGAATAATAATTGCTGGCCTGGCAAAAAAATGGATAAAATCGGACACCAGAACTCAGAAGACAGTAAGAGGGAAACATTAAATCTAAGGGCAAATGTCATTTGTGTCTCATAGACCTAGAGGGATTCACTGTTATTAAACCACAAGACAATCACCATTGTTTTAAAGGAACATTAAATTATGCTCAGTGCCCTCCATCTAAAGTGCATGCAAGGACAATATTTATTCCCACCCAAAGTGGAGGTGCCACAGCATCTCCCCAGTGTGCTGCTCTGAGCTGAGCTCCCACATGGAACTACCATCACAGAGCATTACTATAAAGATGACCTTTCAATGAGTTATGCCCATTTGTCCTCCGCTGTCATAGGAGGGCCAAGCCCATGATAATATACTGTGGTTTTTGTAAACACACAATGGATTTTTAAAAAACATGTATCTTTCTTTTTTAGTGTTGAAAGTACTCTGTACACATACCATGAATTTATCTTACTTCAGAGGGACTGAAGATGAGGTTTCAAACCTTATTTCCTATGATCTGAACTTTTTTACTCTCTATATATCGTTTTTAGTAGTTCCTCATCTTTTAGTGAAAGACTTTGGCAATCTTTACTGCATTCTTTCTAGACTATAAAGTTACTTGTGAGGAGAGATCACATTTTGGCCATCTTTTTTCTTTTTTTTTTCACTGCTCGCTTACTTTCCTCCCACATATTTCCTTCTCTGACTACTGCCATTATAAGGCTTTTAAATATTGTCAGTTGGCCTTGGGGAACAATATAAGGGTGCCATTGTGACACAGTTGTCAAATATTCTATTATATTGTAAAAGGATCAAGCTGATCACCTGGGTGGTTCAGTCGGTTGAGTGTCTACCTTCAGCTCGGGTCATGATCTTGGGGTCCTGGGATGGAGCTCCATATCCAGCTGTCTGCTTGGTGGGGAGTCTGCTTCTCTCTCTCACTCTCCCTCTGTGCTCACTCTCTGTGCTCACTCTCTCATTCTCTCTCTCTCTCTCAAATAAATAAATAAAATATTAAAAAAAAAAGAAAGGATGATGCTTTGGGATGGGGTGAAGCTAAACATGAGCTAAGTAGGAGGAATGGAGGGAGCGATGTAGAAAACACTGGCCTTAAGGGAAATGAAAGCAAATGGACTTGGGAGCCTGGAAGGAACTGTGGCAAAGGCAGAAGAAAAGGAATAGGAACATAAAAGTCTTCTTAGATGAAAACATGACAAAGGGACTCAAGTTTAGTTGGTGCAAGTTATTATGCCAATAGAATTTCAAGAAGCCATAATGAGAGCACAGTAGATCAAAGTCTTTATGGCTACAGTAGCTGGGGTAGACTACACTGCTCAACAAATAGATGCCAACACAAACTGGCCCAGGCAAAGTAGAAGATTATTTCCTGCATATGTAACAGGCCAAAGTAGATATATGAGTAGGCAAAGAGCTCCTCTCCATTTGGCAATTCAAAGACCCAGACTCCTTTCTTCTTGTGGCTCTACCATTCATCCTCTGGGACTGACTTAGTTATTGTCTTCATTCAGATAGTGAAAATAGAAGGAATGTGAGAAGTCTTCCTGCTCACTTGGAAACTCCAGCCCAGAAGGGACACACATGACTTCTCACATTCCACTGGAGACAACTGAGCCATTTGGCCTACATTTGTAAAGGGGGGCAGGGAAATGTAGTCCAGCAGGGGCTCAGATGAAGTCCAGGTATTATGGAAGAAGGGAAGAATAGGTTTTCATGGACAGCTTATGGTTTTTGCCACTGTGGCTCAGCAAGTAAGATCATAGCCATCGGGTTCAATAGATTTGGTTAAGAATTCTTACCTGGTAACATTGGTCAGTCGTGTAGGCTCTGTACAAACCTCAGTAACTTCATTAATAACATGGAGATAGCAATAACATCTATCTCACAGGATTCTTATGAGGATTAGATGAGACAATTAGTATAACACATTTAGGACAGTGCATGACAAACCATAAACATTCAATAAATGTTTGCTATTATTCTTCATAGCTATAACTCAAATAAGGGAGAGCAATCGACATTTATTGTGTGCCTACTTTAGTTCCAAACTGATGATAGGCAATTAACATATGTTTACCATATAATTCTCAAAACAGTACCTTGAGATAAGTATTATCTGCTTGTTATAGATGAGTGGCTTAAAGCTCAGAGAGGTAACATAGCTAGGACATAGGAAAGCAAGATTTGATCCAAGGTTTATTTAATTCCAAACCTCATGTTATTTCTACTAAGCATACAAATGGAGGGGAAAAAACAAATGCGGGGTGGGGTGACCAGATGACAGGAAGAAACAGCTAAATCCAGGACAAAAGAGTGGAATTTATTTGAACTCAGAACAGGGGCCTTAGAGAAGAGAGATCCAAACCATTACCATCAACATCTAATCTTAGTATGGCGACTAACACAACATAATAAAAGATTATTATTAAAAAAATAAAATAAAACTGATATGTTTAAAAAAAATCTAATCTTAACCCATAGTTTAGTGGAGGGACCTTTAAGTGAATAAGGGAGGAAGAGTATGTGCTTTAATAAGAGTTAAGACCCACACAAAACTAGCACACAATTGTATTTGTGTTTGTATTCTTCCTCTAAACTGTTCAATCTACTGTCTGAGACTCCCAAATATGGGTCAAGTTTAACGGTATGCTTGAAATTGTCATGTGCTGTCATTATTAGGACCATTTTCAGAGAAGATGCAGCAGAGGAAGTTGGGACCCAGATGTGTAGTCATTGAAGGGGAAAAAATCTCTCAGGCACTTCTGGAGGTAAACGGATGGGTTCCATCTTCATTTGTCAAAAATATACTCTCCCACTTCATCTTTAGGGATAATAATTAATATAAACGTGTTATACTAATTATCTAATAATTCCAGTTTTCTGGAATTCCCTTTCCCATAGCCCTTATAAAAACCCCTTTAAATAAGTCAAACCCAAACTGAACATGTTCTTTACTTCAGGGCTTCTCAGAGACTTTGCTATGCTAACTTGTATTAGAGAAATTTACACTGTGAAGCTGTAGCATGCAATATTTCCCAAATCTATTTGCCATAGAATATTTTGCCACAGGGACTATTGCTTCAGGGAGCACACTTTGGGAAACACTGCTCTAATGTATTTCACTGGCTGGTGGTTTAGAATGGCCTATGTTTTGAGATCTTTGAAAAGGATTTGCTGTGTTCTTAGAAAAATACATTTTCTAAAAGTTTGTGATATTTCTTCTACAATACTACCAAGGCAAATATCTTTAAAACACGTCTCAAGTTACCATATATGGGGCACTAATTGTGAATGCAGCATTTTCTCCTCTCTTTTCCCTTGTTAGGTCAGCAGTATGGCCTCTTTAAGGGGATGAATCATGAAGAGTTTAGTCAAGTAGTAGCAGTCATCTTTCCATGTTTAAGCGTGATCTAGGGGTTGGCATAAGACTCTGTTCTGGCCAATACGGCAAAGATAAGTCTTCCTGGGTATCTGCAAAAACATTTTTTTTCACTAAAAAGATAGATGAGGGAGGAGCAAATTCCATTTCTGCCTATTCCCTTCGTCCTGCCTTGAACATTATTAGGTAAGCATGTGCAAGCATCACAGAACGGGATGAGATGTCTAGGAGAGTTGAAGACATTGCATTGATAACTTTGCTGTATTTGATCTAATCCTAGAACCATCCACTTGGATGAGATACCTGTCAAGTGGAATTATATAGATCTGTTTTGTTTAATTCACTTTTATCTGGGCATTGTCTTACCTGCAGCAGAAAGAATTCTGATACTTAAGATATATGTGGGATGACAAGCTACACACTCCCCAGGCACAGCTAGGGATGTGTTGATACCTACAACAATAACTGCAGGTCCTCTTCTTTTTTCCTCCCCCTTAAAAAACTATATTAGAATGAAAGTGAGAGTAACACTATTGCATGAATCACTGCACTTGCTCTAATTTAAAAACAAGAAAATTATTGTTTGCGAATTTTATTACTTTAAATACTACAAGTGACAAATGATGTGGGACACATCTTACTACTGAGTGTAAACATCAATGCATTATAACATTGTGCTTGAAAACCTCTGATACAGACAGTCACCTCATAGATTGTGCTCGTCAAATTAGCCTTGTAGGTAAGGATCTTAAATGGTCTAGTCTAGAGGTTAGCAGACCTTCTCTGTAAAAAGCCAGAGAGTAAATATTTTTGGCTTTGATGGCCATATAGTTTTCTGCCACAGCTACTAAACTCTGCCTTTGCGTTGTAAAAACAGTTACATACTATCGTTAATGGGCATGGCTGTATTCCAATACAACTTGATTTACAAAAAACAGTATGCTGATTTTGTCCCATGGGATATAGTTTGCTAACCCCTTGTTTAATTTGCCATTTTTTCCTCCTTACTACTTCATATTCTCTGGCTGGTATTTGAAAAATGGTCCTCATTGTATAGATGAGGTATTTAAAGCTTAGAGAATTTAAATGACTTGTCCCTGGACAAGTCATAGGAAGTTCAGGATTCAACCCCAGTTCTGGTTGGTTCCCAAGCCATCCCTCATACCCTGTTACTATACCACATGTGGGCCCTTCCCTACATATTAGAACAGGCCCATGTTGGAACCAGAAGTCCACTTTGGTCGTATAGCAAAGACACCCAAAGGACTCCTTGTGAAGAATGAAATTTCAACCTGCTCATTGAAAATTGAAGAGCTAGATTACCGTCCTTCTTCCTCCACCTGAGAATTATTTTCTCAATTTATTTCTAGAAATAAGAAGGCTGTCTTTTTTTCTACCATGGACCTGCCTAACTAGTATCTTTTTAGGTTTGTCAAATGCTGACATGGGCTTTGCCTTTGAGTCTCAGCCCAAGGAAACCAGCTGTCCTTGCATGCTAACAAGACAACATTTTTCTTGGATCATCTGTTCTCCAACCTGGGCCACCTCTGAGCCCATTTCTGACAAAGACTCTCCTTCCCCACAGGCCAGCTCCTATCCTAAAAACTCTGAAAGGGCCTCTGAAGCCAACACTGTTTACCAATTTGTTCTTAAAAGTGTCAGAACTGTAATCAGATGAGGTCAAGCAACAATTCTCACAGCTGTTATAAAACATTGCTAATTGCTCTACAGGCTTAATAGAAAACACAGCACTGCAGCCTGGAAATGGTAATTATTGTGACTCAGGTTTCTTGGCCTAAATTCTCTGGCTGCATGTTCCCTTCCAGCCAAAGGGGGGGAAAAAGAGAAAAACACTAAATATCCCAACTTTAATAATAATAATAATACAGAACCATACAAAGTATTCATGACATAAAGAGTCTCCCTGATTACTGAAATTGGGATCCTTTGTCAAGAAGGCAGTATAGATCTCATGAGTGGAAAGAAACTCTGAAGATTTGGATTCTCTACCTCATGTTAAGAAATATTGATTGCAACCCACAAGAAGGCTTTCACTTAACCACATTTTAAAAAGCTTTCATAAATATTGCAATAAAGTGAAATTCATTGCTAGTTAAACTCTAACACCAGCATGAGCTTATTTATCATCCAGATGATGGAGCTGCTGGGAAGAGGAAACAGAGGGACAGTAGGGGATTTATATAGCACATCTTGAAATATATTTCTGCAAGGTAATAAAGGCCGTGCTCCACATTTGAATCTAAAGGCCGATAAACAATTTTCAGAAAAAGAAAAATAAAGATGGTGGAAATAGAGTACACTGGGAAATTCTATTTACACTAAAGTCAATTCTTGCAGTGTTCAGCTTTATTATAAACTTTTTTTTCCCCATTAAGCATGACTTGTCAGAAATCCTATACCAAGGGAATAAAATGTCAGGATGGTGTCCAAATCATTATAGCATGTTCCTCATAACAGATTCTTACTTCTAGAAACTCTAAATGATTTGTGACAGTGTTCATGGCATTTGAAAGTAAAATTAGTCAAGTGAGATTTTTTAATGAAGAATCTTTGATAAGAAGGGCTGTTTGAGTTAAGCCTGCTGACACATATACCTGAATTTTTTTCCTGCCACGCTTTCATTCACAAAGTGAAAAGTCCTGTCCAAATCTGTGCCATGTGTATCTTTGAATAGGACTCTGATTTAATAGAGTTTATATCCCTAAAGTCATCGAATAACAAAAGTTTAAAAGGAAAGAGAGGAAAAATCATTGGTAAAGAATAGAATTTCCATTTCATTTGAAGTGACATTAACTTTTTAAAAAAGCTTTTATTTATTTTATCTGAGAGAAAGAGAGAAGAAGAGAGAGAGCGAGCAGGGGGAGGCGCAGAGGGAAAGGGGGAGAGAGAATCTCAAGCAGACTCCCCACGTTGGGCACGAAGCCTGATGCGGGGCTCGATTCATGATCCCGAGATCATGACCTGAGCTGAAATCAAGAGTTGGACACTTAACCAACTGAGCCACCCAGGTGCCCTGAAGTGTCATTAACTTTAAAGGTGAAATGAAAAATAGTTGAGGAAATCAGGTTAGAGGGAAAACAAAGACAGAAAGATATAAAACAGAGAGAAGTTGATATACAAAGTATACATGCTGTACATTCATTTTCTAGAGGTCACAGATTTTGCTTTGAGCTTCTTAGTTTCCCAAACCAAAAGGATAAATAGTCATGTGATTCTGGGTTATTGAAATAAATCATATAAAGCAGTTGTGCATAATGGACATAAGTTTTTGGTAGTATGACAGAATGGTGAGAAATTTTTCCTATGAGATCTGATAAAGAAACTGTTGAATAATAAACTGTACCCTCAAAAACATTATGGCAGTCAGCATAGTAAAGTATCTCGCCAAGCTTATTCTCCTAATATCTCTCAGTCTAGGTCAGTGGCAAACTGGCACAGCACAATTCAGCCAAAACAACTATACAAGAGGAGGCCTAAACTGTTGCTCTGTAACTGATGAGACTATGGTTTCTCTTTGTTCCTGTTGCTCTCTTTTTTTCTGTCTGCCCTATTACCTGGTGTCTCATTTTTCATACTTGTTTTATACAGTCCCTTAGGCTTACCAAACAGAACCCGCCATAGGATATACAAGTAGAGAACCCACTTTCCTTATAGAGTTAGGGTCATGTTGGGGCCTAATTTGCATATGTATAGATATGTTGTGTGTGTGAATATATACTCTGTGTGTGTGTGTGTGTGTGTTAATGTGTGTATCTGGAACTTTAAGAGGTCAAGGTAAACAGCTAGGGTTCTTGGGAATATAAAGAAAGTTTAGGCAGTACAGTATAGTCCAGCTTATGCCTGTCATCCTGGTGTAATTACAGTAGTGCCCTCTTTCATGCTTAAAAATATCCCAGTTTGGAAGCTAAGTAATATTGTCACCCTACCTCTGGATGCACTAGAATCAAAGGAGGGAAGCTAGTGATGTTGCCAATTAGTTCCCTCCCAGGCCAATGGGCCAATTACTGGGGAGCATGGCAAAAATTTCATGACAGAGGATATAGTTAACCTGCAGGATCAAAGCTACCTTTGAATGAACATAAGAATTGGAATCACAGGGCAGCCATATTATCTATATCATATCAGAGGATAAGTCCCTTTCCACTGGGAAGATGGAATGTCTTTGATGAGAGATTAGAACTTGGATCCAGTAGTTTATTAGGAACTGCAGCACCATTTATAGCATCATCAACACAAGAGGACAATGGTATTGAGAGGTGTTTGAGACAGACATGCAATCTCATTAAATGTGGTGGCATTTAATGTTTGAAAGCAAGATCAGAAAGTCCATGTGCCAAGGGCAATATTATGGGAAGAGAAGAAGAGAATCTTTCTTGAAACTATATACATCCCTAATTACTATTAAGGTAAGAATTATAGCGAGTCCCCCGGATTTGAATGTATGTGTGTGTGTGTGTGTGTGTTATGCATGCGTGTGTGTGTGTGTGTGTATGAGAGAGATTGAGAGTGAGATAGAGAACAAAAATGAAAAGAGAAAACTGGGGTTGGAGCAATGACAGTTTTCTGGTGACTAATTTGGAGACCCAGGAAAAACACTGAGATGGGCAAACATCTCTGTGACTACAAACCAGACTGAAGGGAATAAATGTTAGAAACATACCTGACTTTAAAATCAGTTTAGCAAACAATGCAACAAAGCTCAAGAGGAAAGAATTTTACTATTTTATTTAGAATCCTGTGTTAAAATTCTGTTTTTTCAAGTGTAAGTTTATTGCCTTGTTCTCAACTAGCAAAAAGGAAGAGAGAAGTAAAAACTCAAATGATAAGTAAGACAGGTATAAATATAGACCATAAAGATGGGTCATGCTTACATGGGGACAGATGACCTTGGCATAGATAAGGCAAAGGACATGGATTTCTGTCTCATACATAAGGACCAAAGCCTCAGAAAGTTACTTAGTAAACATCTGGAGAAGTAGATGTTTGCTGGGCTTTCTTTTGAGGGGATTTATTGTGTCAAAACAATTATCCAGTAGAAATTAGAATCCAAGGCTTCTAGCCTGGGTGAACAAAAAGTTTGAATTTCATAGCTCATGTGGTAAATAAACTCCAGACAAGAAATTAACATAAAAACATACCCAAGAAAATTGATAAGTTAGGGATCCTGGCAGAGGGAAGTGAGAATGGCCCTATTAGACATACTCATAGTACAGGGCTCATAGGACTCCCAAAGGTAAGCAATCCATAGTGAAATTGAGTTCACAATAAAGAAAACCTAACTAAATCTGAGTTCACAAATGGTATGAAAGAAGATAATCAACACCTAACACAAAGGACGTATTGGAAAAGACTATACATTAATACACTTAGAATAAAGAAACAAAAGAAAGACTAGAAACTATAATAAAAATGAGTGCAAAATAACAAAGTATACAGTAAATGAGTAGGCAAAAAAAAAAAACAGTTTTGAAAGAAGCTAAACAGAAATTGTAGAAATAAAAAAATACTATTTGAAATTAAGAACTCCGTGAATTAAATGACAGATTAGATACAACTGAAGGAAGATTGAGAGAATTGGGAGATCAATATGAGGAAATCACCTGCAGTACAAATCTCAGAGATAGAAAATTTGGAAAAGCAGCTAAAAGATCTGAGGGAGAGCATGAGAAAGTATAAAGTGAATCTAATGTGAGTTCTTGTAGGATGGAACAGAGAGAGTGAAGAAGATCTTCCCTCCCTAAGAAATAACATTCTAGAAGAAATTTTCCATATTTGAAAAAATAATTGAATTCTCCAATTGACAGGGCACCCTAAGTCCTGAACAGGATAAATAAAAAGCTACACACACTGTAGGAAACTAGAAACATCAAAAAGAAAGATCTTAAAATCAATCCAACGAAAAAGGAATTTTCTCTGACAAAGGAATCATAATTAGGTATACTTTTTAACAGTGGCAATGGATGGCAGAACACAATGGGATAATATCTTCCTGTTTTCAAGGGAAACTCTATACCTCACTTAAAAATGAGGATAAATGAAGATATTTTCAGAGAAAGAATTAAAGCATTTACTATTTATAGACTTTAACAGGGAATTACTAAAAATCACTCTTCAGTTAAAAAAAAAAGAAAAAAAAAAGGAATGAACCCAAAAGGAAGGAGTGGCAAACAGGAAAAGATAGTAAGCAAAACAATTGTAAATATATGAATAAATCTAAATAAGTGTTAAGTACAAAAATGGAAATCTTTTAGGAGATCCTCATTTTAGGGATAGAAAACTAGATGGAACCAAAATATTAAACAACAACATGGAACAAGGAGTAATTTGAAATGAAGCATTCCTAAGTCCTTGTATTATTAAAATGGGGAAGAAGTTAGTGATTAGTTTTAGACATTATTGAGTCAAATAAACATTATTGACTCAAATTATGAGTCAAACATGAAAAAATTAAGGGTAACTCAAAATAAAAATAGAATGTCTGTTTTAATACCAATAGAGGTGGTAAGAAGGAGAATAAATAAAATTTATTTAAAAATTCATTCCAGCAGGAAGATTGGAGAGAAAGAAGTAGAGGAAAGAAAGTTAAAAGAAAACATGAAATAATTTAGCAATCACAACAACGCAAATTATATGAATTCATACGTTAAAAGAAAATGTCTTACGTTATTCAATAATTGAACATAAAGAAAAACTAAATCAGTAGTAAGATGTTTACAAGATGCAAGTTAGTGACACAGATGGAAACAAAAGGTATAGAAAGATCTGTGAGGGATGACAATAGCTTTTGCTTGGCTATTCAGCAGTCATTTTACTATTATTATTTTTGAGCTATTTAAATTCACTTAATTAACATAAGGTGTATTATTAGTTTCAGAGATTAAGTTCAGTGACTTCATTAGTCTTATATAATACCCAGTGCTCATTACATCACATGCCCTCCTTAATGCCCATCATCCAGTTACCTTATCCCCTCCCTCCAGCAACACTCAATTTGTTTCCTATGATTAAGAGTCTCTTATGGTTTGTCTCCCTCTCTGATTTCATCTTTTTCATCTTTTATTTTTACCTCCCTTCTCCTATGCTCCTCTGTTTTCTTAATATGATACTTGTCTTTCTCTGATTGACTTATTTCGCTTAGCATAATCCCCTCTAGTTCCATCCACATCATTGCAAATGGCAAGATTTTGTTTTTTGATGGCTGAGTAATATTCCATTGTGTGTGTGTGTGTGTACACACACACCACATCTTTATCCATTTATGTGCCAATGGACATCTGGGCTTTCTCCATAGTTTATGTATTGAAGACGCTGCTGCTCTACACATTGGGTGCAGGTGCCCCTTTGGATCATTGCATTTGTATCTTTGGGTTAAACACTTAGTTAGCAGTCATTTTAGATGTCTGTATCAGCCCTTTTCCTTGATGTCAGAGACCTCATCTCACCTTAAAAGATGTAAATACTGGCTTTTCAGATGACCAGTCTCTTTCAAAACCTGTGCATTGACGTGTGCAGGTCTCCTGGTCTTCATGCATATAACTCTTACCTAATCATTAGGTAACCTTGTCCAATCTGACATTATGATACTTCTCTCCTCCTTGCCCCATTTTAAAAAGTGGAGTTCTATGTTTACTATAATATTTTGCTACCAAAAATTTGACATTTATTTTTAACTGTGCTATTTTATTGTAAATGCTTTCATTAATATTGTAGTTGCATATGTTTTCTATAGATGGAGTTTCTAAGAAAGCCATTGTTTTTCTGATGTAAAGGTACAGGTTCGGTAGGCAAACCTTCTTCCTATTTGGAACACAGGTGCCTGTAGGTGGGGGTCACTATTTTGTAACTGTGAGGATGAAAGCCACATGCTAAGGATAGTAGAAGATGACGCTAGAAGGAGCCAGTGTCCTTTTGAATTCCTCAAGCAATGGAACTAGTCTTGAGCTGTCTGCTTCTGGACTTGTTAAGTGAAAAAAAAATTTTTTATCTGGTTTAAGCCATGCTGGTTGAGTTTCTCTTATATTCAACTGAATATAATCCTAAATGATAGAAGCAATATATTCTAAACACAATTAAGCATTAATGAATAACAATAATTTGCAGTTTGATAGAGCTCAAGGACTTTCACATCCCTCTTTAAACTTGATCTTCCCCAGAACTCTGAGCTGAGTGCAATTGTTGGTACTTTTCTCATTTAAAAAAAATATTTTATTTATTTGGAGAGTGAGAGAGCATGAGTGGGGTGGAGGGAGAGGGAGAAGCAAGCTCCCCACTGTGCAGGGAGCCTGGGGCTAGATCCCAGAACCCCAGGATCATGACCTGAACCCAAGGCAGATGTTTAACCGACTAAGCTACCCAGGATCCCCTTATTCTCATTTTCTGAATGATATCATTTAAGTTTTGAGAGATGAGTGATTTTTCTCAGGGTCCCATAGCCAGTCTTTGGCAAAGTGACACACAAACACACATGTCCAGGTTTCTAGTACAGTGCATGTCCACAACACCAACTGATAGGGTGGTATGCACATTTGCAGTTAGGCAGAAGTTTATCCACATGCTCTCACCAACTCTGAGCTCAAACCCATGGAAAGTATAAGGCTCATATGACTATTGAGATTGGCTTTTCATATCCAAATATAAATAGCCACCCAGAACAATAGGTTTCATTCTGGTCTCCTTTACCAGCAGGGTTGCCCCTGCTTGGGTGGACCAATTCCCAGCTACAGCCTTAGGGGGATACATGCACCAAGTGTGCGAGCTGTGTTGGGGTTTCTTTCTTCTCTCCTCTCCTCCTTATAGATCATGGTCTCTATTCAGGTGAGGTGATTCTGCTTAACAGAATATTCTTGGTGTGGTTTTCAAATAAACCAGTACTTCCCATGTAAGAAGAAAAAGGAATCATATGGAGGAGTTTTGGTGGGGCAAGTTGTTTGCAAATGTAAAATGTGTCACTAAGATTTTAATATCAAACATTCAAAGCTCTTTTCAGAGTTAGAAAGTTTTCTTTAAAAGAGAAACACACAGTTTAGGTCAGTACTTTTCAACATTCAGCATACAATGGATTCATCTGGAGGACTTAAGACAGGATGTTGGGTCTCACTCCCAGATTCCTGATGCTGTGGGCCTGTGGTGGGTCCAAATATTTGCATTTCTAACAAGTTCTTAGATGATGTTGATGCTACTGGTCTAGGCAGAACAGAATTAGACCAACCAAAGTCCATCCATGCCAGAGTTGGAGGAAGAATGTTGTTTCCAGCTCCCTCTTAGATATGTCAGATGTTTTGCTCAGGGTTATATGCCAAGTTAGTGACAGACTCTACCTTAAACAATAATTTTTGTAATGCCCACTTAGACTGGGACCTTTCTACATTTATCACTCTGCTGTTCAGCAAATTTATGGATTTGATTTATTCTCTTCTAGAATATAACAATAATTATGGTAATATATAATATATATTATATATAAATATATGTAGTAATGTTTATATACATACATAATGTATGTACATGTTTGTGACTTTTTAGCAAAATATATGATTTGAATTCAATTTGAGCATATTTTGTTAATAAGAAAACAAATAATTCAGTGGCTCAGAATGAGTTTCAAATTCTTTTGTGTTTTGAAACAACCTAGTAAGAAAAATAGTTTCCCTGTTTTTTTATTTCCATCATTATTCATCTGAACAATGCTCACCTCTGCTTAGTGTTGCTGTCTTGTAATCCTGTGCTCCTAAAAGATGAAGAGCAGGAGTATCTTAGATGAACTGATGTTTTTACTAAAGACACTTGAGTAATCCAACCCCTTTTTACTACCCTGAACATCGCTGGACTTCTCAGAAGGCAGCAAGTGATTGCCTAAATCAGGGGTCAGCAAACTTTTTCTGTAAAGCACCAGATGGTAAATATTTTAGGCTTTGTGGGCCATGCTGTCTCTGCCACAGCTACTCAACTCTGCTGTTGTAGTGTGAAAACAGTTATAGACAATACATAAATAATAAGCATGGATGTGTTCCAATAAAACTTTATTTGTGGAGACTGAAATTTGAATTTCATATTTTCACATGTCACAAAACAATATTCCTTTTTTGGTGTTTTTTCAAGCATTTAAAAATGTAAAAGACATCCTTAGCTTATGGGCCATACAACAGGCAACAGGCTATAGTTTGATGACGACCAAATCCAAGCTCTTCTTTCCTCCCTCCCTCTCTCACAACCTCTTCCTTCCCCTAGGGGGTTTAGGGGCCACAGTACCTTTCTTTTCTGCCATCCCATTCCTGATAGTTAACACGTAAAAGAAGATTCAACCTGAAATAAACTAAAACCACAAGATGTCACACCAATCTGGCAAAGATAATGTATAGGAGAGGTTATAATCAATACTATATCAGGGACACTTAAAAAGTGCTCTCTTATATTGGCGAAAATTGGTACATTTCCAGAAAGCATTTCATTTATCTCTATGCCTCAAAAATTTAAAGAAGTTCATACTCTTCTACTCTTGTACCCAGATTATTTCAGAAGAAAATTCATCCTAAAGAAATAATCAGGAATAGGGACAAAGGATAGTTGTTTCATAATGAACAAAAATAGGGGAAAATATGTTATAGAAGTGTTATTTATAATAATCAAAAATTTGAGTCTAATGTCCAACCATAGGTGAGACAGAGCAGGGGTTGGACTAGGGTTCCCTCAACCCTGACCAAAAAATCCAGTGTTCCTTGAGTGTCTCCATAAAAAAAAAAAAAAAAGAAAGAAAAGAAAAAGAAAAAAAAAAGCGAAAACTCTACACCTCTTTAGTAGCATATCTTACAGGAATGGAGAGGGAGGATGCTTACTACAAAGACTCGCAAAGACCAGACCAAAGCAGCTGGCACCAAGATGGACCCCAGCACTGACCTTTCAAGGAATTTTTCCCTCATTATAATACTAAAAATTACATCCAGGGTGGAGATATAACATGTTAATTAGACATGAGATGCAGGAAGAAGCATGACCTTTAAATGCACAGGTGATAATAAATCCCACCTCTATAGGTTTAGGCATCACCCTTTTCCCAACTAAGTTTCTTTAAAAAACTCTCCCTGACCTCTCCTCATAGAGTCAGGCTGGGAACAATTTCCTTCCTGCTGCCTCCTTTGTGCTGGTCATATGCCCTGATAAAGCCTTGCCTGGAACTCTGTTTGGCCTCTAGTCAATTTCTATTGGTTAGAGAGCTCAGAACCCAGTTCAGTATCATAGGGAACTGACTAATAGATTTTAGTTTATCCATGGAATATTAAGAATGACAATCTCTTTGTGTAGTATTAAGGGTAATGTTTTTTTTCTTGTTTACACTTTCCCATTTTCTTCAGGTTTCCCACAATAAGTATACATGGCTTTTAAAATCAAGCAAGATTATAATTAGTTAACAAATAACAAAAAATTCCAAATAATAATCAGAGCTAATATCTTCTGTGCCTTCAACTTTTTTGTTTGGGTTCATGATGGCTAGTGTGGATCTGAAGGCCGCCAAAGTTCTGAATGTACGTCATCCCATTGGCACATATGTGAACCTTTCAAAATGTTACACTTGTTTTTACACCTTGAGGTCCCTTCTCCCATCTTCACAGCTTTGCTCTAGCAATTCCTGTTGCTTATGGCAGGAAGCACCTTTTCCTCACCAGGGGTACAATTCTACTGGGAATGAGGTGCTCTTCTATTCTCAGTTCTTAAAATGCTCCTGGTGTTTGCAACTCTTTTAATTTGAGCTGGTTCTTTCATTTCCTATAGCCCTTGTTTTTTGAGGAAATCCAGTTCCCTGTCTTGGGTCAAAGGAAAATATAAGTATCCACATAGTTCTGTATCCAAATGATCTCTTCCCTCTGCAATTGAACATTCACTCTCTACTGAACATGGTCTCCTCAATTTACTTGTTCTATAGAGGGCAGGATGCCTGTCCAGCTTGGAACCTTCCTGAGAGTTAAGTGGGAGTCTTTGCATCTCCTCTTTATTTCCCCTAATATTTTATTGTGTTATATATAGAGAGATCTGGTTAGGTTTCCATGAAAATGAGTCCCTCAAGGGAATAATTGAAAAATAGAGTTGAAAGGAACTTTAAATCAGTGTTTTCTAACATTTTTTCACATTATGGCAAACATATAAAATGATAATTTTACAACACACTGGAATAAATGGAGAAACATGCTTGAGGTTGGAAATGCCTAGCCTAGAGGCTTTTGCTGTCCAAGACCATGACCAGTCATCATGAAGGTTGGTGAAAGTCCTGTAACACTTGTGACCTATTTGAAACATAGCAGAGTGCCATGGTACAGCAGTTGGGATGCTCAGCCTTAAAGATCAGCTAGTCCCTCCACTCTCACTCCCTCTGCTTTATAGATTAAGAAAATGAGACTCATTTTCAGACCTCAATGGCGCCATGAGGCTGGGTCTTTGAGCCAGTGATCTGGGGAAATGGAAGAGCTGGGGACTGGAAGGCACTCTATCTCTCCACCTTCACTCATTCATTTAACCTTCTATTTAGAATTTTCTTTTTTTTTTTCCCCTTAACAAATAATGGTCTCATTATAAGGACAGACTCCAAGCTGCTTTCAAAAGGAAGTAGGGGAAAAGTGGATCTAACTGTTAAATCCTATAGTGTTCCTTCTGCTAGCAAGGTAAGGTAAAGCTGTTGTGCTTTTTTCTTATAGATTTGGTAGCAGAAACCAAAGATTTGTCTCAGTTGTAGATCTTGGGTACTTATACAAAGTATACAGTTTATGCAAAATATGAGATGATCTTCCTGTGAGAAGAGAAAACTAAGGATCACCCATTTAGGATTACCAGGCTCAGAGGGTTAGTTAAAAAGAACAAGTGCCCTCTGCCCCCGACCAAAGTGCCTGCTCTCAGGAACCTGAGGAAGGCACTGAAAGTAGCTGAGAAAACCCCCAATGGCAGTTCTCAAACGGCTATTAACGCCTTTTCCTGTATGCTCTGGAAGACACAGAAAGCAAAGCTTAAAGCTCCAACTCTCCTCTATGGAGATCCAGTCACTGAACCAGAGACTTTGACTTTTGCAAGCATCACTTGAGGTTTTTGAAGTACATTTCAGATTCTTTGCCTTTAAAAATAGACAGATGATAGGCAGAGGGAGAGGGGAGGAGGTGTGAGTCTCAGGCTTCAAGCGAATGAGATCATTCTTCAGCCTTCCCATTTCCCAGACTGCAGATGTCACAAGGTGAGAATGAATCCTCAACTTGTTCTGGTTTCCAAGTTACAATCCCTCTGCTTTTTCCCTACTCCCCTTAGGGAATCTGTGCAGTCTGCAAAACCAATTGACAGACAATCATTCTTACAGGCAGCAGACACACACACATTACCCCACTGAAACTCTCTTACCCAAGAGTTGAAAGCTCTTACGCATAATAGGTTTAAGTATAAACATGTGTTTTTGCCATTCATTACTCCCCCACCACCCCTTTAAAGAAGCCATATGTGATCATATTCTGGGAGGCAACACAATCTACAGCAGGTGGGCTCTTTAATTGGCCTGCTAGGGGAGTAGCTGAAGTTGGGTTCAAAAGGTATTGACCTTCTGGGTTTGGTTAGCAGGAGTTTGTGAATGGGGTTATAAAATCTAAACAGAGAGCTGGTCTGCCTCTCAGACCCATAGGGGAACAGTGGAAGCCAACATGAATACTTCTGGGGAAGTGATAGAATGTGAAGAGGTTGTGATATTGAAGGCCAAAATATTTAGCTATAAAAATACTCCTATTTATCCCCACAACAGTCCTATGTATGGCCCCATGGATTCGCTCTGGACCTTTACATTCTTTCACTCATCTGCCTTCTGGGAACACGCTAGGGCAGGGCTGACAGTGACTGAGCATGTGGAAGCTTGGGGGGTTTCGGCTAAGCCACCAAGGTTAATGGCAGAGCCAGTACCTTTTTGCTCTCATATCTTGGTTGTTCCTGTTTTGATCAGAAACTAAATCATAAAAAGATAATGTCAGGGCAGTGTCTACACAGCAAAGGAAAGTTGTGATAAGGTGATGGCTGATAAGTTTTATCAAAAGCAAACCCTGTAATCCAAGGCCAAATTATCCTTTTAGGTAGCCTACATCTTTGAAATTAGCTGGATGATGAACAATTGGCTTCGTACTCTTGGAGAATCAGCTTATCTGTAGTGAATGCTTTCGAGATGGGATTCCTAAAACTCATTAATTCAGCAAATTTGTATTGAGTGCTTGCTCTCTGCAAGGTGCTGGAAACAAAACAGTAAGGTAGATTCAGGCCTTGCTCTCAGCAGTTTATGGTCTAGAAAAAGAAACAGATTTGTTAAAAGGTCATCTAGATTCTGATAGTTGTGATGGGAACACACAGGAAGAATATTAAAACCAGTCTTGGTTGCGGTGGTCAGTGGTGGGAGGCAGTAGTTCAGGAAGGTTTTCTGGAGGAATAGCTAAGCTGAAAGATGAAGGATAGTAAGAGTTACTTGGTTGAAGAGAGAGGAGAAAAAATATTCTAACATTGGGAGTCTGTTCAAATGTCTGGGGGTGTAATCAAGGAGGATGCCATTCAGGACCTGCTGAGAGCTCAAATATGTGAGGCAGAAACAGTAAGGGACAAAATCATAAAGGATCTTTGTGTCCAGTAGTTGGTTCCATTCTACTTAGACTGTAGACTCATCACTTTTAGACTAGAAAACTGCATTTGGAGTTTACTACATATTGTTTCTATGCCATGTTTTTAAAACTCTGTCCATTATCTTAGTGTAAGGAGATATGCATTAATGATCTGGGAAAAGGAACATCAATTAACCACTTTCCCCCCAAAAGAAAATAAACAATGGATGGAGACACCTGAAACAAAGATATAGGTGAGAGCTTTTGGGTATCCACATTGTACTGAGACGGGTGGAATTTCTCAGGATGAAACAGCAGAAACTTTCAAATTTTTCATAAGCAATCATTGTCAAGAATTTAGCTCAGTCCTTTATTTTATTTTCAGTATCACATTTTCAGATTACATGCTGGTATTAATTTCTGCAGGAAAATATTAAGGATAAATGATAAGCTTTCCAGATGGTTATAATGGTAATTGGCATGAGTTTTATGTAAGTGAAGCACATTTTTGCAGTTTTCTCCTCCTGCTTTTGTTAGTGCTTTAGGAATAATAATCATTGTTATTGTTGGCAGATTTCCCAGATTCTACCTTTAGTTTAACAATAACAACAATAACAACAATAATAATACCTGACATTAGTAGAACAATGTACAGATTGCAATATAAGTTTATCAGCTAGCATTCCAACATCTCTCATTTCCATGATGCATGTCACCTACATGTACATGTGATTAAAAGATAAGTCCTAGATCTAGTTTCTCAGAAAGTGTCCAGGCCATAGTAACATATTTAAATGTGCCTTGGATTTTAAAATAAGGTCAGTGATTTTTATTTTCTCACCTAAAAGTTCTGTTTCTCATTATGGCAAATTGTTGGTTTCCTCTGTTATATCTCTGAGAAGTATCAGTTTCTACTATACTGCCATTAGTTGCAAAGCTTCTGATTTACTCAAGAGGAGTAGAAAGGAAAAGAACAGTTTAAAACTTCTGGGATATCAAGTTGTTTTTACCAATATCTTTGAATTTTCTGATTCCTTACTACGTCTACTTACATAAACCTTGCAACCATCAAAAGAACAGGAAAATAAAAGAAATCATGTTTTATTATTACTATATGTGGACCATTTATTGAACTATATGTTAGGCATGTGAGAGAGATTATTTTAATCCTTACAATAAGGCTGCAGGTAGTTCTGTATTTCCATTTCTAATGAAACACTTTCAGAGATTAATTGCAGACATCTATACTGCCATCATTATTGACACATGTGGTTTTCAAGACTCTTTCCGCCATGCCATCCTCAAAGGTTTCTCACTCCAAGGTGACTTGTTTCAAATTATCCAGAGCATTTGATGTGCTAAAACCTACTGGAACCGCTAAACATCAGGTTGGAGGCTGCAGAACTAGAGCAAAGGGAAATGCAAAATCGCTCTATTAAAATGACAAATATTCCAGATGTAGCTAATTAGTATGATAACCTATGCGTAAAAGAGAATTGTAAAATTAGTGAGATCAGCCTTGCAATGCCATTAACCATATTATAACTCTTCACATGATTTTCCCCCCACCATGAAATGGTCTTGCAAATGCCTGATCTCAATTTGCTTTATCATATGGTGCAGCTCATCAGTGCTACACGCTACTGTGAATACCGTGGTTCTCACAGTGGGGTATTTTTTATCTCTGCAAATTGGTAAATTAAAAATAATTTCACCTAGGGCGATCCTGTATCAAAAATATGCTGGCGACCTTGACAGCAGCTCTATTTTTTCCCTTTCACTTGCTTTGCCGTAATTTTCTTTTTCATTTCTGTTCTGAATCACTTATTCTAGGATATAAAGACTCAGGCACATTAAGGGGCCAGTCCTGTTTATCCTGAAAGCTTTCTCCAAGAGGTAGGCTCCCGGAAATGGAAAGGAAAGGAAAGGAAAGGAAAGGAAAGGAAAGGAAAGGAAAGGAAAGGAAAGGAAAGGAAAGGAAAGGAAAGGAAAGGAAAGGAAAGGAAAGGAAAGGAAAGGAAGAGAGCTCATTTGATGGAACGCTGATGTCAACAGACAGCAGGTTAGACTTAAGCCATTACAGTTCTTCTAAGAAGGAACACTTGGGGGCCAGCAGATTTGGAAAAGCTGGGAGAACAGAAGCACAAAGTACCTCTACAAATTAGGCTAGAGATAGTGCATTCAGTGGTTGCCATGAAGCTAACACGAAGGAAGAAAGGAGCAATGTCAGGTTCTGTGATTACAGAGAGTGTTTGGAGAAGGTGACCAGTTTGATCAGGTTGGCTCCAGCAGATGACCGCACAACTCCTTTGAACTCTGTCTTCCACTTGTTCTTCATCACTCATCTGAATACTTCCTTCCTCTGTTCTGTACATTTCTACCTTGAAGCCTTTTATGGCAATTCTGTCTTCTGAAAGGATTTCAAATTTGAGCCAAGAAAGCATGTGGTGCTAGAGGCAAAAGTTCTAATTAATGAACTTGGGTTTTGTGAAGTGCGTGTGGGAAGAGGAATTGATTTATGTAAAATACGTTGTTGACCCATGATAGCCTGTGATGTTTGCCATCATGTTACATGTTTTCTGATTTTACTTTGAGTTGAATTTGGTTTGTCACAGTTCAAGAGGACAGAATACGCACAGTATCTGATACAAAATGTCAAATGACGGAAAGATAAATGAGTAGATAAATTGATCATGCCTGAATGTAATTAAGATATGCTAAAATAAGCTGAGATCTTGTTTTAATCATATATTAGGAATAAAACATAGTTTGCAGGGGAAAGATACATGCATTCATTCATCGACTTACTAACTCATCAGATCATTCACTCATTCATTTTACACATAGTATTCATTTTATAAAAACCTATTTTGCGCGAAGCCTTGTGTTAGATTCTGAATATAGAGTGGAAAGTGAAATAGAGATGGTGCTTGCCCTTGAGAGCTTATATTCTAGTGGGGACAATCAGTATCAATTTATAAGTTGATAAAAGTGAACACAATTTTCAGGGTTCTTAGATGGGTGATACTGACAATGGGTGATAATGCAGTTATTAAGAAAGACCTGTTTGGGGAGACCTGCAGGAAAAGAAGGAGCCATGCCAGGAGACAGAGGCAGAGAGTTGTACAGAGGTGGATTGTTTGGACAAATGCTCTTAAGCAGGTGGTGTTCTAGGACTGAAAGAGGAGAGCATGACAGAGTGGGCTGAGCTAGGAGAGGCTGGCCTGGGAGGGGTTGGACAGCAGAACACACACCAGATTGTGCAGGGTTGTATAGAGGGACCCCACTTAACAGCACATTGTATTGTCAAAACTCATTTGTAAGATCATTACAGGGAACTTGGAAGACATTCACTCATAGAAAGAACATTATATATGATCAGCTGGACAGCCTGCAAAAATCCACTTAACTTGTAATATCACTACAGACAAACCATCAAAGATTATAGTTTCAGTAGAGCAGGCATTGTACAATTTGTACAGTGAGGAGACTCCCTGTCTTTGTACTTCCAAAAGCTACAGCACAGACCCCCTCAATAGTGATTACAAATATGAGTTGACTGTTGTTCAGATCAATATTCATCGTGCTTATCATGCTAAAGCCTGCCATTCCTATTCTACCAGTAGTTTTTCTGTTCTTTTTAAAAATTTTGTTCTGTTTTGTTTGTAATCATTAAGAATACATTTGGAGTCTTACCAAATGTCTTCTTTTTGTAATTATTAAACTGTAATGGTGGAAAACTTTTTATTAAGAAAATGGGGATGGTATGTTATTTCAATAGCTATTCTCCTAGGTTTCTTATCCCTATGCCCCAACTTCCTTCCATGGGCTGAGGCCCCCTCATCTTTGTCTGTGGCTCAGCCCATGTCTGGGCTCAATTACTAGTGTTGCCAGATGTAGCAAACAAAAATACAAAATGCCCAGTTTAATTTGAATTTCAGATAAGGAAGCAATTTTAAAATACATGTCCCATACAATATTAAAAATTTACTAATACTAAAAAAATTGTTTATCTAAAATTCGCATTTAATTGGGCATCCTGTCTTCTATCTGGCAACCCTAGGTAATTATGCTCTCAGGTGGATGTAAGACCTAGGCCAGGAGGTTGGTGGCTTAGCTTTTCTCTTGCCCCTCTGGTGGGTCACTCAGTAACTGGACCATGCCTTGTCCCTTCTTTCTTGAATGACTCTTGATTCTTTACATAATGTTCTAGCTCTATGAGAAGTTGGGGTTGGCCTTTCCTACTCGTGCCTCAGAGACTACAATTGTGCTGTATCCAAATAAAATCCCTTGGATGAGTCCCTATCATTTGCCTCCAGGCCTTCCTGATGCTTCATATGCAAGAAACTATAGTGTTAGTTCAACGCAGAGAAAGAAAAGAACAGGTTTTGGAGGTAAAGGTAAGTTGAACTTCTCCTGCCTCTGTTTACCTGTGAAAACCTGTATTTAATGTCTCTGAGCTTCAGTGTTTTTAATCAGTACAACGGAGTAATTGTAATAAGGTTATAGGATTGTTATGCGAGTTTCACATTGTTGTTGCTCAATAAATGTGAAAGATTTTCCATCTGCCGTGATTAGACACTGGTTTACTGCTAGATCACTTTATATTGTTTACCTATTGGACATTTTTCTTTTGACAGAAGCTGGGGATTCCCTAGCACCCAATAGATTTAGGGTTCTATGAAGTCTCTACAGGTTTGATTGTATTCCTCAGTATTGAGAATAAATATTTGTTAAATCAGTGAACAAAATACCTCACCCACTTATCCTGTTTGTCTGCCTGGTCTCTGGATCCCAGCAATCTAATCATTCCTGTCTCCAGATATGATCTCGTTCAGCCCCATAATATCTCAGGTTTCTGTGGGGGTCCTATAATCCCTTCCCTCCTCCACTAGTCCTTAGTGATCAGTGGCCAGTTGGAGAGTTGGTCAGGATGGCCTTCCTACAACAGGAGGAGTCCTTATTGCCCTCCCAAGACTTTCCCCAAATCCAGAACAAGTCTGCCTCATTGCTAGATTTTTGTCTGCCTCTTACCTGTGTACCGTTTCAACTTCAAGTTAATTCTGCTAATGTCTGCTCAGATCTAAGTGTCCATCTGCCATACCTTTGTGGCCCCCGTAACTAGGTCTGTAAGCCCCTCCTCATTCATGTGCCATGCTTGGCTGAGAGGGTCCAGCAGGCAGCAGCGTTTTCCTTTTTTGTGTCCATTGTAGATGCTGTAGGTCTTTAGATGCTCCATGTCCAACACTGCCCTAACGCGATTCTGGAATGTGCTTTATGACCAACTATACCTAATGTAGTTCCTAAGAACAGGAACTATTTGATGTCAGCTCTCTGAAAACAACCATTGGCATTTTAAAAACTCGAACTTTTATTCTTGGCTCTGAGGTCCTACTCTTTAACTCCAAAATTCTCCCCTAACCAAGACAACTAGCTATTAGTGGTGCTGGCTATGTGTCTGTCAGCTTGATGCTGTGTTCTGAAGCTAGGAGAGTCTGGAGAACATGAGAGAGACAACTTTGGCTATTTATCTCACTTTAAAATCTTTCTTAACATCTTCCCCTTCCTGGAGAAAGAATTCCCCAGTGGGAAGAGAGACTTACTACCTGCTCTTCAGCTTTTCCCATTTCTTACCCCTTACTAACTTTTTTTTTTAATGTGATAGAAGCTAAAGAAAAGAAAAAAAAAACAAAAAACAAAAAACCAAAGCATCACATTACAGCACTGGGGATTAGAGTATAGAAAAATAAATCCCACAACTCCATCCCCCAAAACAAGACAATAACTTCAAACTAAACTTCTTGTCCTTTTACTTCCCAGTCAGAAGTAGCTAACTTTCCAATTAACGTTTAAAACAGTTAAAAGTTCCCCCTTTAGGCAATTCTACCCAGAGATAGCTTCTAGCTAAGTGAAGCTGGTAATCTGCATATAAAGACTACTTTTAATTACTCCCTAAAACCTGCAATTTTAACAAACTCCCTCTTACATAAGCTGTTACTGTATCCTATTGTGAAAGAATCCTGTGAATCTAATTCTAGGGGAATCAGTGTCCTGATCAGGAATTTCCCACATAAATGTCAACCCCCAACTGCCAAATTCCTTTCTTGCTTTTAAGCTCTTCTGAACTTCTCGGATCACCTTTTCTAGCTCCTAGTAAAGGTCTTTACACCTAGAGCAAAACTCACCAACAGGTTTGCTTGGATTGGATCACAGCCCTTTTCTTTTTCCCATGTCCTGTTTAATAATAGTAGTTCTCTCAAGGTCTCTCCACCTTGGCATCAATGACATTTTGGATCAGATAATTCTTTATTGTGAGTGTCGAGGGGAGGCTGTCCTACACACTGCAGGGTGGTTAGAAGCATCTCTCGCAAGTAATGAATCATGGAACTTTACATAAAAAACTAGGGATGTACTGTACGGTGACTAACATAATATAATAAAAAATTATTATATAAAAAAAAAGAAGCATCTCTCATCTCTGGCCACTAGATACCAGTTTCACGCCTCAGTGGGAAAACTGAATATGTCTCCAGGCATTGCCAAATGTCCCCTGGGGAACCAAATCAACTCCTGTTGGGAAATACTGGTCTAGTTGGATCTAGATTAAGTTGAATGGGAAGAATTATAAAGTGGAAAAAGGGAGAAAGCCCATCTCTCAATACATATATTTGCTTTACCTTCTTTGTAGTTTTACTCCTCCTCTCCGCCTTCCTTATCTTCAATTTCTCTGTTCTTAATATAGCAGAAATGAATACCTGGAGATACTAGGACTTTTTTTTTTTTCTTAAGAGACCAGAAAAATTAAATCCAAAGAATACTTCAGGATGAGAATTATAGAGTCTGGAATAGAAACAGAGGATGAATACATCCTCTCAAATTTTCTGTAATTTACCTACAGCTTTCATTGGAAACCCATGTTTAGGACAGGTTTACAACCCTATGCAACTAGAGTGAGAATAATGTGTCTTAATTAAATGAGTATGTACTATATTCTGAATTTTCTTGTCACTTAGGTTTTATCAGTTAATCTTCTCAGTAGTAAACATTCAGGTGGGTTCAATTTATACCTATTTCACAGAAAGATGAGAATGAGGAGACTCAGAAAGATGAACTAACTTGTCCGAGGTCACCCAGATGATAGGTGGCAGGGATGGGTTTCAAATGAAGATCTTCAGATTACAAAAAAAAATTTTTAATACTTCAACATGTTCTTTATTGTGCTGATTTTTACTTTCTCAAGCCACAGATAAAGATTTCTGCCATCTTTGGGACTTTGTGTAAGATAGTTTTATAATAGTCAGCTCTCATCTTAATACGCCAGGAGATAATATATGCATATCCCTATGCCAGCTCCCCCCCCCCCATATTTGTAAAGTAGCTTTTGAAAGCTACTGAGACTTTGTGGCTGTCTGGTTAAGGGCCCTTTTGGCCTACATAATTAAACTGTTTTTCCACAGTCAGTATTGTTCATTATTTTCTGCACTTGTTGGAATTAGAATAAATAACTCCAAATAAAGATAACCTCATAAAATTTGCAGCGAGGATATATGTTTGACTGAGAACATATGTTGGGTGAGGTGTGCCTGCTTATTATCCAAATGTTTAAGCAATGATAATAAAAGAAGCTGCTGTTATGTTACTTTGCTGGAGCTAATGTTCATCGTGTTCATTTCCAATGGGGCATAATACAACTTGCAAATAAGAAAAGACTATTTGCCAGCCTTCTTTTTCTCTGCAGAATTATAGTGAAATAATTATACTCCTCCCCTTTGTGTCAGACAATTTTGAATAAAATTATAGAATCAGAGAAGTTCAGAACTGCAAGAGTAATCTGCTTCACGTCCAGTTCAGTCACCTACAGACTGCCCCACCTCAGGACAGTCACTTAATTTTTTGAGCCTCAATTTTCTCATTTTAAAATTGGAATAATATACATTTCTCATAAATCTGTTGAAATGAACAATGAGTGAATGAATGTGAGACTACAATGTAAATACTAAAATGTTACATGATTTTAAACTCAGCAAATATATAATGAGCACCAACTATACATATTGCTGTGCTAGAGACCCAAAGATGAGTAAATAGAAATCCCTGACTTTGAGGAGATCTTCCTCTAGTGGAAGAGGGAGACATACAAACAAATAACAGTATTGTAAATTATGCTGCAAGCCCTATAAGAGAGGGCAACAGAAACAGAGGAGAGAGTGACAATGTCTGATGTTGAAATGCTTACGAAGGAGGAAGCATTTGAACTGGGTCGTGAAAGATGATTAGGGTTTGGACAGGCACAGAAGGGAAGATGTTAATCCAGCTCAAGAAAATGCAAAAGCAAAAGCATAGGCATATGGGAATGGATGGAACACTTAGAGACTGAAATGTGTTTAGTGTAGTTGGGCGATAAGACTCAAAGACAGGAAATGAGACTCATGTTTGGAAAGATCACTCCAGTGGCAGGCAGCATGGTCATGTGTAGAATAAAACAGGGGAAGTTGTCACATGTAGTAACCAATTGGTTGGTCATTGTAATAATTATGTTGGAAGAAGATGATGGTATCAGGATTTGTTGTGTAGATGAAAAGCTTGAGTAATTTTGGAAATACATTTTGGTTCTGGGCTATGTTTCTCTGACCACAAATACACCTGAGATTAGACAACGTGGTCCAGATTCACGAGGATTATAGATGTGTAGGAGTTAAGGAGATGAAGGTAGTGGGAGGTGGGTGTGGGGTGTTTAAAGGATATACTGGAAAGAAGGAACTACATGGGTGGATCCTCTGTTAGTAATAATGAAACCACAAAATCAACAGCAGAGCATAGAGAGAACAGGGAATGAGTAGTGAGAGAGAAGGATGGAGATGTTGGCAGGGGCTAGATTACACATGGTCCTGGATGTCCCAATTGCGAGGTGGGTCAGTGTCAGAAAGAAGGAGGGTCATGCTTTGCTTTGAGGCAGGGATCAAACCTCTAGGTCACTGAATGATGGCTATTCTTTGGACCAAAGACCTTCAGTAATAACCACTAAATGTGGTAGTAAAAATCTTCTAAATTCTAAATTTAAATCTAACAACCACTTTCCAGAGCATCACATGATTGTGCCAAAAAAGGTCAAATGTCTCTGCTGTGATTGCTCAGGAGTGTTTACTTGGAGATTATGTCACAGCCATTCTCTCATACTCCCTGCCTCTTCCCCAACCAGAGCTAGTACCCTCTGCAAAGGAAAGTCAGATGGCTTGAGCTGGCTCCAACCTATCCCCTTCCTTCTTACCTTTCTTTGTGCTTTGCTGTTATTTTCAAAGTGGTGCGTGAGGGCAGGATAGGGTGTCAGTCTCCCCTTGGAACACTTGCTGAAAATGGAAAATAAGATGCACTGTGACATTTTCGCTAAGAGACCTTTCTCTGGCTTTGGGAAAAGACAGCTGAACAGGCACTCATTGTCACACGGTCGGAAGAAAACCACACAGTCCAAATGTCACCTCAGAGCTTGTTTGCTGTTACATTTTCAGCATACGTTTGATTATTCTTCCTTTTTATTTTTAAGGATAAGGGGTCAAAGCCACTCCAGCTCTGCCTTTCTTCTCATAAAAGTCTCCCTCCCTTGTCTCATAAAAGCCGCCCACATGAGAGCAAGACTTGCATAGCTTTTTCCTGTTTCAAATTGGCAGGAGTACATTTGCAAATGCATCTGTACCTGAATGGTGTGATTCACGTAAGCTTATTCATATTTTTCAGAGAAATTGACCAAAACTACCAAGGAGATAAAACCACATTTTGGGCATTTCAAGTCTTTTGCTCTAAGCAATAACTTCTAGTGCTCCCTTTCAATCTTTTACTTCTCATACCTTTTAAAGAGGCAAGATGATAGGATGGGAAAGAATAAAAACTTGGAACACATTCCGACCTGCCTCTGCCTTGGCACCCTCCTTTACTTGCTCATGGCACAGGTCAACTTTGTTAATCCTCAGTTTCCTCATTTGTTAAATGGGGATAATAATAACCTTTGCCATATGGAACTATATTAAAGATTAAATAAGAAAATGTATGTGAAACTTCTATCCTACGGCTAGTAAATGTTTTCATAAGACCTCTAGACCTAGTTCAGGGTAATCACATACAGGCCAGGGCTTCTGACAGAACATGAGTGACCCTGTCTGGATGGAAGTGGAGGGCTCCTTTGTATTTTGGCACCACTGTGGCTGGAGGAAGCACGGGAGGGTGTCAGAGTAAGAAGAGCATGATTCCCACTTGAGTTCTAGGCAGAGACCTGGGCATAAAGCAGGGATCCAGGCCATCAGGGTCCTGCCTCCTTGTAGGCTTATGTTCCTGTGGGCCTCATGGAGACACTATGTTTGCTCAGGGTGCTGGGAAGGATCTGAACTGAGGGTAAAGGCATTACCTCTCAATTCTGGTGCCCCTGGCTTCATTCCCAGTTTGCCATTTAGCAGCTCTGTGCTGTGGGCAACACATTTAACCCCTTGCGTCCCAGCTACCTCATCTATAAAACAGCCAGCAGATCTATCTAACTGGGTTGTTGAGAGAATTAAATGAGGCAATATTAGCTAACATTTAACAAGAGCTAACTTTTTTTTTTTTTTTGTGGGCTGATCATGGGCCAAGCACTGTTCTAAGCACTTAACATGCATTAACTAATTTAACTCAGGACAATCCTGTGAAATTGGTGTTATTAGTATCCTAATTCTATAGATGAGATCTGAAGAACCAGAAGTTACCCAGGTCACTCAGGGTGTAGTTGGAAGAGGCAGAATTCAAACAACCTAGTTGGCTTCAAAGCTGTACTCTTGTCTGCTGTCTAGACAGTGGCTCTCAAAGTGTGGTCCCTGGACTGGCCATCAGCATTGCCTGGTAGCTTTTTCAAATACAAGTGGCATAAAATATGTGTCCTTTCTTGTGTTGGGGCTTTGGCAGAACTCCAGAAACCCTGATTGGAGTGCTGAGGTTTATCTAGTAAAGAGTCTTCATACCTCCATGCCCTGAGTGTGATTCATCTCTGCATTTCCCTAGCATATTTCACACAGGAGGCTTTCAACAGTGTGATCCTGCTTGACTGGTATTCCCAAGAAAGCTGTGGCTAAGTTGTCTCCTCCCACAACAAAAGCTGCCTCAGGAGTTTGTGGTTGCAGACTGAAGCTTGGCTGTTTCCTGGTTGGTTTTTGACTCTTCGTTGTTCCTTGTTTGGCCCCTCCCCTTTGAGAACAGGTCATTCACTGAACTTTAGAGGAAGACTTAAGAAGACGTTTCTCCATGCTCAGAGCTGTGGCTTCTTTGGCTTTTCTTCTCTCATTCAGGATCTCCCTTAGCTGTCTAAGAATACTAGTTAGCTAAGGGCTTGGCTGCAGACACTTGGCGGGGCCACTAGGCAGGGACGCAGACACCTGGCAGGCGGGTTTCAGAGAATTCACTGCAGCAGCTGCGTGGCCTGATTGCTCCAAGCCCATTATTCATTTTGCATAATTGTTGACCTTTCTGTCTGCACTCTCCGTGGAGAATTTCCAGCCATTTTCAAGAGCACAGATGAATATCTGAAGTGCTCAATAGCACAGGATGGTGTCAGCATCCACCTTATAATCCCTCTCAGCAGCAGAGTAAGGGAGACAGGAGAGGCTTACTTACCAGGGTAACTCCAGCTCCAGTGAGAAGCTCCAGCAAGTCAGGCAACTTCAGAGAGATTAGACAAAGGAAGCCCACACATGCCACTTGTAGATGTTGCCTGCATTGTTTTCAAAGTCAGGTCTGACCATGATATCCTCTGACGACCAGATGTACAAAGCCCTTTATAATTGGATTCCAAACTGCCTTTTTAGCCACAGCTCTCTGTGCTTAGTGTGATAACCCATATGCAAGCCACAGACTCTTGGTGATTCCCCAGAAGATCTATGCTGCCTCATGCCAATGGGCCTTTGCATAGGCAATTTGCTCCTCCTAGAATGTTCCTTCCTTGCCTGCTAAACTTCTTTACTGACACTTTTCAGCTGAATTAATCTCTTTGTTCTGTCTTCCGATAGCAACGTCCTCCATCTCCCATGTTTCATTATATTGTATACCCTCACACCTCTCTCTTACTCTTCTTGAGGGCCAAGATCTGGGTAATATTCATTTTTTTATTCCCAATTCCTGGTACTTAATAGGCAGACTGTAAACACTTAAAAAATAAATGAGTGAGAAAACATGTACTGAATGGGTTCTTTTCTTAGATGCTACAGACTTACATTGTATCTGTGAGGACTCTTTATGTTTCAAGCAAGAGAAAATCAAAGTAGTTTAAGCCAAAAGTATATTTCTTGGTTCATGTAATTGAAAAACCTAGGGAAGTTAGGCTTCAGGAGTAGCTTGATTCAGGGTTCCAACCAAGTAGCCAGCAGACATATGTGAGCTCTTCTTCCTCTAGATGTTGGCTTTATCCACAGCCTAGTTCCCCTTATAGAATTGAGGCTAGAGCAGACACTCATTACACTGTGGCCTGAGGAAGAGAGAGTGTTTCTTTTTCCTCCAAAGCCTCTACAAAGGTCTCATCAGCTCTGACTGGGTTATGTGCTAATCCCTGTGGCCAGGGGCTGGGCTAGGCAAATTGGCTCAGGTCAGTCAGGGTTTACCTTTGTCAATCTCTTTCCATACAACAATGGCAAAAAGTGGGAGAAGAAGCGAACGCCACAAAGGGAAATCAAAGTAAAATTGCTGCAGAAAGAGAATGTGGATGCTGGCCAATCAAACAAGCAATTTTCACTCTATATATCCAGTCCCATAGGGCCAATTCAAAAGAAAAAATAAACAAACAAGAACTTTTCAAAAGCTTTAGCAGCCATATCCAATTTTTGTGAACTAAATCCAAACCCTAAAGCAAAACATACAGTCAAATCTTAGGCTCTAGAGTTTAAAAAGCCCTAGTGAAGCCTCCTTTTCATAAATCACATGGTTGGGTTTTTTATTATCAAATATTATTTTTTATTACAGTAGACATCAGATGTGTCATTCTTTCCTTTGGTCTAGGTGTATTTTCCCTTGCAATAGTTCACAATTTTATGATTTGGGAAATTGTGTTAAGGTCCATGAGTAGAGAATTATAAGTTTCTAGACGTAGATCTGTGCCTCAAATTGCTGACTGGGGTTTTAATCTTTTTCTTTTTCTATGGCAAGTATCATCAATTGGGAAGGAAAATAAATCAGAGCTAACATGAAGAAATTTTTATCTTTTTAGCAGTAGTATGAAAATTCTTTTCTGGGGAAAGATGAATAATGTCAAAAAGAAGGGTTAGGAAGCACATGCTGGGTAAAGTCCGAGTGATACACAGGTCCCTAACATCCAGAAGAAGGAAGGCACTTTTAAAATACAGGTAGTAGAGGGAAGAGGAGTCAGGCAAAGCCAGCAGAGGAAGAAGGAGATCCAAGTACGCAGAAGAGAAGAATTTGCCTAAGGGGCGGAATATAGAACTAGTGACATAATATTCTCTCTTAAGAAGTCTTTAGTAAAATCAATATTGTCCATAACTCTTATGTACAAGGAAGTATTAGGAGGCATTTCCAAAAAGAGCTGATGAATTCTTCAAGCTTGATACAACTTTCTTCTGTAGATATATATGATGACAAAGAAGTTAAGTGTAATTAGGAGTCAAGAGAATGCTCAGAGAAATATTATCTGTAAAAGTCACCAAGAACCAGTTTTCAGGGTAAAGAGTCTTTACCAAAGTTAAAGGCAGATTTGACCCCCTACCCACACACAGTTTAACATCTGGAACCATTTGTATAGAGTTCATAGGTCAGGAACATACCCAAAAGAGAGGATAACAACTTGGAGCTAGTCTTCCCAAGGTGGACTATTTCAACTTCAGAAATATTTATTTTACAAACCAAGTAAAACCAGTAGGACCAGCCCAGTAAACCTTAGAAGAAAAGAACATTAAGAGGATGGGGACTCCTTTCTTCACCAATGGTAGTGTCAAAGACATTAGACATCTTCTTTGTCCTCCTCCTTGTTCTTTTGCTGTTTTCCAGATAGTGAGAAGAAAGGGAGAAAAAAATTCTTTTACAGAAGCCACCTCTGCCTTTGTACGTCATTAATCCTTAATAATCCAGGATCAAAATTGTCTGTTGGCTAAAAAGGAAAAAACAAACAGACATCTTTGATAAGAGTTTTGAAATTGAAGTTCAACTCAATGGGCATATTGTCTGTATTGGGGTATTTTGGAACATCTCTCCGGATAATTGCACCATACAGATAACTACAACATCTTTCCATCCACTCACAACTTAATTCGTCTGTAAGTTGGAGAGAAGTCAACTTTGAATCTAGAGTACTGAAGACAGACCGTGCTGCCCTGTTCTCAGTTCATCTCCAGTGATGGGTTTTCACTTTCCCTCTGGAGGGAAAGTACTGCCCAGGAGAAAGAAATGAGTTTGGTTCTTTCTGAAGTCATTGTTCATTTGTTTGTTTCTTTCTTTTATTTGTTTCTTTTCTTTCTTTTTCTTTTTTTTCCCCAGCGCCTTCAAGATATCAAAGCTTTAGTCAGTTTTGCCCAGAGCTCTGGGCTTCGAACACAGGTTTCCTTTGGTTATCTCTCTAGGTGGAGGATGAAGGCTGCTTCTGCCTCTGGATTTGGAGATGGAGCTTAAACTTCTCACAGGCCAGTTGAAAGTCACTTCCAGAGAGAATTACTCCAGCAGTCTTATTCATGTTTCCCATGAAGAGATTTCATTTCATTAAACTCTAGACTTGACTCTCTCTCAGGAAGGTCAGGAAAATGTTACCTGCAGCACTATTCCTCGACTCCACTAATGCCACCAATGTTTGATTTATGGCAGCTGAGCCTTTGTGAACCTCAAAAGGGTCTTGCTGAGAAATGCCTCCTTCCTCTGAGATTAAGGGGCCCTGATAAAGAGCTGGATGCGTGTTTGTGAGTGAAAAACGGAACCCTCCATCCATCATTTATACTGGGACTGGGACATGTGGGCCAAGGGAAGCTGCTCTTTTAAAAGACCAAGGAAATCTTTATAATTTTGGTCTCTTTGTGTATGTGTGTTTTACATTAAATCTCAAGCTTGAGATTGTGTGTTTGTGTTTAATAGAGTTTACTTTTTAGAGTAGTTTTAGATTCACTGCAAAACTGAGAGGAAGCCTCAGAGATTTCCCACCTACACTCTGCTACCACACATACATAATATATTTCGATATACAGATCTTGAATTCTAACCCTAGTTATCTCAGATAATTGGACAAGAAAAACATGAAAACAACTGTGGGGTATGGTATATGGTTCCTGGGACATTGGACCCCAGATTTCAAGGCCATAACGTATCTCTGAGGAACAAGTTATTCGAGTTTCATAGAATCCAGGCTTCATTGTGGCCGAGTACCATGCCTGTGTTTAGCATTTCTAAATTTCAGACAGATATTAATCTTCAAGATTTTGGAAAGAGAAATCAGAATTCATAGGCATTTTCAGGTATGCTTAAAATCATAAGTTATTCTTAAAATATATCTAATATTTCTCATACTGTTTACTTGTTATTAGGAATATTTACCAGGTAGTTTAAGAAATATTTTAGTATCAGTTACCAAAAAATATAACCTGTAATGAATAAGCAAATGCTGGAAAACACCAGTAACATAATTAACATGAAGTATTCAAATAAAAGTATCTGTGTCTCCTAGCAGCATAAAGAGTGAATTGCCACTTAAGGACTTATTTTGCTTCCACAATTTATTTCTTTGAGCACCACTCATAGGATTTGTATAAACTGTACTGACCATATAAACTTACTAATATTTATTTTCATGCAAGCATAACTTATACTTAATGAATATTAAATAAGTATAAATATTTGTAGTATTTATTTTGATGTAAGCAGCTAGACGTGATACACATTCTGACAACATGGTCAACAGCCTCAAGCAGGACCAAGAGTATAGATTTTGACCTTTCTTGCCCATGTATTTTTCTTCCAGTTCCTAGAAACACCGATTTTGACTTTTGATTCCATGTGTCAGTGGATTCCAGGGAAAAGTAATATCTCCAAATTAGTTGTTCAGCTTTAATTCTCACAGAAGAATTACTATACTTTCTCCAATTTTCCCAATTTATCTTGGGATTTGATTTTTCTTGGGATTTGACATTCAGAAAAGTATAAATTTCCTAAGTAATGCCAGGAAGGAGTTCCTGCATGGACACACTACTTGGGTAGTGTCTGTTTTCTCCATCGTATGTAGAGCCTTATATAATGTGACATACACATTCCCCAAAATTGCTGTGATGTGTAAAATCATGCAAGCAAAATCACAGGGCTTCTGTGGGAGAACAGGGACAAGGATATAACACTCAAAAACATCAGTGACATACAAAAGAAAGATAACCAAATAAAAGAGTAACACAATTTTATACACAGTTAAATAATAAAGATATAAATGTAGATACTACATATAATATACTACAATAAATTATATAAATATTACATATAAATGCTACAATATATATGACCCTTTACTTTGAAAAAGACAAAAGGTTTGCTTCTGAGGTTGGGCATTTAGAAGAGTTGCAGCTATGAGTTATGGAAGTGATGGAAGAAAAGTGATTGGAAATAGGATGAAAGTTGTAATACCATATGTGTTTGGGTGTGGCTCATAACACACGATGAACTCTGATAGTGAGCAGATGTTTGAGGAGTGTGTGTGTGTGTGTGTGTGTGTTGTGTATTCCTATGCTTGGTTCAGCTAAGTACAGTTTTCTGCACTTACCTAGTGTTACTTGCCTATAAAGTCACACATAAACAAATGTGAATTTCATGTTATGCTCAAATAGTTCCTGATTACATCAATCACCTTCGAAGAAATTTGAGTGTTCAAAGCAAGGGTTTTAGTAGAATTGGTCGTACATGTAGAGTTAACTGAAGTTGCTGAATGAAGGAACAGCTCTCTAGGCTCTTCTCCATCTATTCTCAAGTCATCCTTTGGGTTGCAGAGATGCATTCCCTCAGTGGAGATATTCATCCCATCAGTGCATAGTTGGGTCAAGCATGTACTGACACCATGTCTTTGATTTCTCTTCTTTTCCTTTTTTCCTCAGTCTGAAGAAGCAGAGAGACGGAGTATGTGTGGCCAATGGGGAGCCTGCTCTTAGGGTATAATTTGAAGGGATCCAAAAGTCCTGCTTAAGAATAGCAGTCCTGCCAGCTTCCTACAGTAGCTCGAATCACTATTATTGGGAGACAGGTCATTGTGATTTTTGTCAAGAGAAGCATGTGACACTAGAATTGGGCACATTAGTACTGTCCATAGCACTTGATGGAAATATCTACTGGATCTACCTGGTAGGGAAAACATACTTAATAGTAAATGTTCCTCTTTTTAAGTATTTAAAGTGCCTTATATATTTTTATCCATTATGAAAAGTAGTATTCCATCCCCTCTGGCAACACTTCCATGGCAACATTCCATTTCCTTCCAGTCTAGGAGTAGTAGGTTTTGGTGATTGAGGAAGAGAAGAAAATGGAGCTGGTCACATAGTAACATTTCTTGCTGATATCTTTACTTTATTCATGAATGTAAGGACAGCAGCTAAGCACATGGCAACTTCAAAATAATGCTTTCTACTCTCCTGGCTGCTCTTTGTGGTACAGCTTTATTGCCCGTGATGTCCTAAACTTTCCAACCAGCTACTGGCCTCAGCTGGCTTTGAGTACAGTATTGGTTTGGCAACCCAGGTATTGGATTTATATTCTCAGCTCTTGAATTTGGCTTGTGCATTTGACTTGGCTAGTTGTTGAATTTCCCTCTTGGCTTTAGGAACCTGGCTTCTACTAGCTTCCCAGCTTATGGATTTAGTGTATGCATAGACTTGGTTTTGGTTTTGGATCATGCCTTTGACCTGGAGTGAACTAACCTGCACCACAACCATAGTTATGAGCTACCTGACTACCTGATGGGGCACGGCCACCACCCAGTTCCATTGTTAAGGGAAGATTGCTAATGGGGTCCTGTTATCAGGGACGGACCCTGGGCAGCCTCAGGATGACATACACAGCCTCCTAAGGTTAGTATTACAAAGCTTCTGACCCTCAGTACTCCCTGAAGACTTCTTCAGCTTCTGAGCTCCATGCTGTCCTCTTGGCTGGGAGTAGGAGGTAGGGCAGAGTTTTTTTATTGTGCTGTTCAGTGAGTTTACAACCTTTGCCAGAATACCCTAATGTCCGTTGACCAAACCACTGTGATTCCTTTGTCTAAATCTTACTGGGACCAGATCCTTCTGGGAGATCTGTGCTATAAAGCACCTCTAAACATGACCCAAACTAACTGGGAGTTCTGTTGATTCCTCTGCTACTCAATAGACTCCTAGTCCATGGGTAGTGGATGCCACTCTCTCCCCATGATTATACCTTGTCTACCTGTCTCATTTAGACTCACAGCTCTGGGTCTGAGGAAATTGTCAGGGTAAGGTAGATTGATCTTTGACCACAATGTTATGCTCAATTAAAGTAGGGACATATTATAATCCAGGCTTGGTAGAAACATTGTAGTGTGCTTTGGTGAGTAAGCCACAACAGAAGAATCGTAATGATGATGGTGAAATCTTGCATTTGTATAGGGCTTTACAGATTACAAGACATGTCCATGTTCATGATTGCATTTATAAAACTCTAAGGAGTAGTCAAAAGGGGATTGTAATGTTCAGGTGACATGCCAAAAGATGCACAGCTGGAGGAAAGGGATCCAGGTTTCTGAGTCAGGTCTCCTGATTCCTAGTCCAGACTTCATTCTATCATTGCATATTGTAGTAGACTATTCTATCAGCCCTTAACATGAGGTTGGAATTATAAACTGAGGACCAGGGCAATTTCTCTCCTTTAATATACTCTGATACAGGGCAGGTAACCCTGTGAGACCCATAAAACTACTTAAACTACCTTTAAACTGGCTTATTCACTTATTTCTTATATATTATCAATCTTTTTTTCCTAAGACTCACTAAATTTTAGAAGTACAAGGAATAGTAGTCATCCCACTTTATACATAGAAAGATTGAGGCTCAAGCCAGCCTATAAGTGGGAGGGCTGATGATTGAACCCATTTTATGAATTCCCATCCAGTTCTGTCTCTTACCTTAATCTATCTGGGGGTTAGCAACCATCTTCACTGCTTCTTTCCTATTTACTTCTTTCACTCCATCTACAAAGCAGACTTACTGTAGTCTTAAAGGGCCTGAGGCTCCTCAGGGATCTTTCCTGGGTTAGTGCCCTAAACAAGCCTAGATATTTGGATAAAAGGAGGTCAGTGGGCCTTGACTTTTGCCTGACAGTGAGTCCATATGTTGGTAGCTCATAGAGTTGCATGGTGCGGCTGGCCAAAACCTGAACCTCACACTGGCCCCCAGGCTGTTGTGGACTATGCATGGTTGTGTCTACTTCTATTTATGGAAACATTTCTTTGCCATAGTCACACTGGTGGGAACTTGCAAGCCTAATTCTGGACCTGCTTCTTCAGAGCTAACATGGGTCATGGATCCCTGGATTCTTGGGACCCAGAAACTATCAAAGGAGGGAAGAGCATGGAGTGGTTTTGCCACTTTATGACCCCTCTTCATCTCCCTCAGACAGCTCAGCACTTAAGTTTTTATAGAACTTCAGAATTAGAAGAGAAATAATCCCCACTGTAAGTGCAATAGCTGAGACAATTTGAGCAGTGCTGGCTGACTTTCTGCTGTTTTCTCATTAAATTCTCATAGAAACCTCCTCTTCTCTCAGGTGAGGAAACTGAAATTCAGAGGGGTAAGTGACTTGTTTTGCTTTCCTTCCTTGTGAAGGTGGGTGCCATGATTTGAACTGAAGCTCTGCCACTCCAAGTACTGTATTCTTGCCACTACAAAGGGTAGTGCCTGGCAGCATTGAGATTTGTGGTAGAGGAAAGCCAGGTGTCATGGAGCATGTACCCAGGGGAGAGGGCATGAGGGGTGGGGACCTGGTGGAAAGCTGTGGAATTGGGTGCAGGAGGAGGAGAGAGCAGATTGTTACTCTCCTTCTGACTGAATTCTCCCCCATCAAAGATACTTGGCTTTTTCTTTTAGAGTCCCTTAGTGACATTTTATGCAGGCAAGGGAACTTCTTCCAGGGTCTGTGAGCTTAGCATATTGTAAGCATGACCTTTTTTTCTGTTATAGTTAACAGGGTTAGCTGCCCACTGTTTATGCTTTGTAGATTTTCCCAAAAAGGAATCCTAGTTCATAATATTTTGATGGTGTCTTTACAGTTGTCTTTTTCACAATGCCAATTTACCCCTTGCCCAGGAAGGGGCTCTTCTTCATCTCTTGTTCTCAGTGATCATTCCCCCATTATGAGTAAAGGCAGACCCCAGCACTTGCCTATGCATACCCATTCATGATGCTGTTTTGATGCACTCAACTATCGAGCAGTGGCATGCAAATAGTCCAGCCAAAGAAGGCTGGATGGTCTGCCCTGAGTGACACATGACTCACTGCAATAGGGAGGATATTTGGCAACCTGAATTTCTTGAATAGTGGGCTGAGGTGAAAAAAGTACATTTACTGTGTAATTTGGGGCAGGTTTCTTAAACCTCGTGAGTTCCAAATAAAATATGAATAACACATTTCCTTACTTCACAGGGGAGTTAAAAGGACTAAATGAGGAATGCAAGTAAAGCTGGAACTAGTCAGCTTGGTACAAACTAGGTACCCAGTAAGCATAGTTCCCTTCTTATCCCTGCTTTCTTCTTGATTTCTTAAAGCCCTGAAAGTAATCTTAGGAAATTCTAACACATTTAGGAGGAGTCTTTGGCTGGCTGAACAACTTTGTCATAGACTTGGTGTTTCTGTAGGCCAACCTCTTCCTGTCTTCCTCAAGAGAATCTTCCACCCTGGTAGGGAAGTCCATGGGAAATCCTCAGGTTTCCATGCCCCTGCCCTGGCCCATGGCTGTTCCTCCATTGAGTGCAAAGCTTCCTTTCCACAGGGAACCAGAGATGACTGGCAGTGGGAAAGCCACCGACAGCTCTGCTTCCCTTTCTTTCCCCACAACTGCTCCCAACCCACCCTTCCCAGTGTGAGAGCAGAGGAGCTAGGAACTGTTTTGTCTTACATGAAGTCAGACGTGTCTGAGGAAGCTATCCTTTTACTCCTGGGGAGAAGAGTGGGAGACATAGCATCATAGACATCATCAGCAAATGGTATTTGTGACCATACATTTGTATGACCCCAGTGCAGAGTAACATTATAGGGAAGGAAGAGAAAAGTCCTTTAGCTCTGTCCTCTGGGAGTAGGGCTTCCCAAACAGACAATGCACAGGCACAGATTTTGACACACCCTTCCCTTCTCATCTCCTGCTCACATTCATTTCTGTTTACTCTCTTATCAGCCTCTCAGACCTGCTCCCTTATCACCTGTTCCTTTGAAATAGGAAACACTTTAGAACTGAGAGGGTGGAACTCACAGGAAGGAAGCAGTGGCTCAACCGAATGCAGGTGGGATTTGGTGCAGCACTGAAAAACATTTTAGCATTTTAGCGAACGTGTTGAGTGCCTAGATGTGCCAGGACATTTCTCTTATGTGATTTTATTTAATTCTGACAGCAGCTCTGTGAGACAAGGCACATTTATCTCATTTTATAAGTTTGAAGCTGAGATCTGGTTATGTGATCTCAGGGTTGTCCAGGGTTATACCACCTGTCAGTGTCAGTGACTTCTGGTGACCACTCTCAGCTCTAACTGTCCATTCCTCTACCTGGGACTTCACAACTGTCACTGGAGACACAAACGACTGAGACATAATCTCCAGAAAAGAAAATTGCCACAATTTTCACCAACCATATGCTTTATTTTCCCCAGATTTATTGAGATATAATTGACAAATAATATTGTAAATTTAAGGTGCACAATGTGATGATATGATATATATAATAGAGAACTGAAATGATTACTGCAATAAGATTAGCTAACACATCTATCACCTCAAATAGTTACCGTGCTTTTGTTTTTTGTTTTGTTTTGTTTTTGCTTTTTTTTTTTTTGCAGTGAGAACATTTAAGATCTACTTTTTCTAGCAAATTTCACATATGTAATACAGTATTATTAACTATAGTTGCCATGCTGTATAGTAGATCCCCAGAACTTATCTTAAAACTGAAAGTTTGTACCCTTTGACCATTATTTCTGCATTGCCTTCCCCAGTCCCTGACGACCACAAATCTACTCTGTTTCTATGAGTTTGAATGTTTTTATTTGTTTATTTATTTAAAAATATTTTTTAAATTTATTTGAGAGAGAGAGAGAGAAAGATAGCAAGAGAGAGCATGAGCAGGGGGGAGAGGGAGAAGAAGGCTCCCCACTGAGCAGGGAGCCTGGTGTGGGGCTTGATTTCAGACTCCAGGATAACAACCCAGGGCAGACGCTTAACTGACTGAGCCACACAGGTGCCCCTCTGTGAGTTTGAATGTTTCAGATTCCACATATAAGTGATATCAAACAGTATTTGTCTTCTTTGTTTGACTTAATTCACTTAGTGTAATGCCCTCAAGGTTCATCCATGTTGCTGCAAATGGCAGGATTTCCTTGTATCTTATAGCTGTATTAGTATAAATATAAATATATATATAAATAAAAATCTCATATTTTTCTCTATTCATTCATCAATGGAAACTTAGGTTGTTTTTCATATCTTGGCTATTGCATATAATGCTGCAAAGAATAAGGGAAGTGCAGATATCACTTAGAGATAGTAACTTCATTTCCTTTGAATATATACCCAGAACTGGGTTCGCTGGATCATACGCTAGTTTTATTTTTGATTTTTTGAGGACCTTCCATACTGTTTTCCATAGTGCCTGTACCAAATTACAATCCCATCAACAGTGCACAGGGTTCCTTTTCTCCACATCCTTATCAGCATTTGGTATTTCTTGTCTATTTGCTAATAGCCATTCTAACAGGTGTGACGTAATCTCTCATTGTGGTTTTGATTTGCATTTCCCTGATGTTTAGTGAGTTGAGCACCTTTCCGTGTACCTTTGGCTATTTGTTTTCTTTGGAAAAATATCTATTTAGGTCCTTTGCCCATTTGTAAATCAGGTTGTTTGATTTTTTTGCTTTTAATTGTATGGATTTTTTAAAAATATATTTTGGACCTTAACCTCTTATCAGACATGTGGCTGGCAAATATTTTCTCGCATTTTATAGGTTGCCTTTTTGTTTTATTGATCATTTCTGTTGTTGTGCAGAAGGTTCTTAGTTTGATGTAGTCCCACTTGTTTTGCTTTTATTGCTTGTGATTTGTACATCATATCCAAAAAATTATTTCCAAGATCAGTGTCAAGGAGTATTCCCCTATATTTTTTTCTAGGGGTTTTATAGTTTCAAGTTTTACATCTAAGTCTTTAATCCATTTTTTTTAAAGATTTTTATTTATTTATTTGACAGAGATAGAGACAGCCAGCAAGAGAGGGAACACAAGCAGGGGGAGTGGGAGAGGAAGAAGCAGGCTCATAGCAGAGGAGCCTGATGTGGGGCTCGATCCCACAACGCCGGGATCACGCCCTGAGCTGAAGGCAGATGCTTAACCGCTGTGCCACCCAGGTGCCCCAGTCTTTAATCCATTTTGAACTAATTTTTGTATGTGATGTAAGATAGGGGTCCAATTTCATTCTTTTGCATGTGATTAATTATCTAGCTTTTCGAACCCCATTTATTGCAGAGACTATTCTTTCCCTATTGAGAATAGGGAATACTCATTCTTGGCTCCCTTGTTTAATATTAGTTAACTGTATATGCATGGGTTTTTTTGGGGGGGGGCTCTTGATTGTATTCTATTGATCCATGCCAGTACCATGCTGTTTTGATTACTAGGGGTTTATAATAAAGTTTGAAATCAGGAAGTCTGGTGCCTCCAGCTTTGTTCTTTCTCAAGATTGTTTTGTTTATTTGGGATCTTTCATGTTTCCATTCAAATTTTAGGTTTTTTTTCTATTTCTGTGAAAAATTCCATTAGAATTTTGTTAGGGATTGCACTGAATCTGTGAATTACTTTGGATAGTTTGGTTATTTTAACAATAATTCTTCTAATTCATGAACACAGGATATATTTCCAATAATTTGTGTCTTCTTCAGTTTCTTTCATCAATGACTTACAATTTTAGTATCTTTCACTTCCTTGGTTAGATTTATTCCTAACTATATTGCTGTTTTGATGTTATCGTACATGAGATTGTTTCCTTTATCTCTTTTTCAGATAGTTCATTGTTAGTGTATAGCAATACAACTGATTTTTGTATGTTGATTTTATATCTTGAAATTTTACTAAATTCGTTTATTAGTTCTTACAGGCTTTTGGTGGAGTCTTCAGGGTTTTCTATATGTAAGATCATGTCATCTTCAAACAGACAATTTTGCTTCTTCCTTTCTGAGTTGGATGCCCTTTTTTTTCTTGTCTAATTGCTCTGGCTAGGACTTGTACGATGTTGAATAGGAGTATCAACCATGTGTGTGAATCCGAAGGTACACTAATGGAGCTTATCCTAAAACACTCATCTTTTGTATTCTCAGTACAGACTTCTCTCATTGGGACAAGCCAAGGAACTTCTTTCTCTTTGTTACTTGAGTGCCCTGCTTATGTTCTTGGAGCAATGGATTCATCCCAAATAAAGAGATGTCCACTGGGGTCAAGAACAAACACATCTACCTGCTTTTTACCTCTCTTCTCAGCTTAGTGACCAGTAGATCATGCCTGCCATTCAGAAGTAGACCATGCCTTAGATGCCGAAGAAAGGTCAGTGACCAGAGAAAGAAAGCACTAGAAGAAGAAAAGGACTTTGTTAAACGTTCCTTCCCCAGCTGGTCCTGGGGCTGCTTTGGTCCAGTAACAGAGACTACTGCGACTCTGGGTATGAGAGCCTTTTGATGAGGGCAAGTTCAGTGACCTGCTGTAACCCAGCCCAGTTCAGATTTGGGTAGTATTTATCTGAGGCCTACCTTTGTGACCCTTGAAAGACTGGTGGAAAAGAATGTGATTTTCTTTCTTCTTTTTTTCAGCTCTTCCAGTTTCACTCTTTCTTTCATTCTGTCTTCTTTGTCATGATGACAGCACAGATCTTCCAACTCATGATGTTGCTGTCCAATGGCAAGAAAACAGGGGGAAAAGTCAAATGCACATGAAGATAAGGTTCATTCATTCATGTTCATTCCACAAAAAGTGATTAAGTGCTTCCTATGTGTCAGGCACATAGATCCTGGGGATACAACTATGAGCAAAACACCTTCACTGTTCTTATGGAGTTTACATTGTAGTGGGGGATACAGATACTAAACAAATAAATCTACAAAATATGTTTTTATTTTGGTCCTCCAGAAAACAAACCCTGAGAAAAAGATTTGGATGTGAGTAGTTTATTTAGGAGGTAACTTCATGAAGCACAACGAGGAAACAGAGAGTGAAGCAGAGAAGGTGGGGAAGTCAATAAAGAATACATTAAGGAGTGAGTTACCACTGTGGGCAACTGGGGCTGAATCCCACAGAGGACCCTCAGGAAGTCAGTATGTAAGGCTTCTCAATGTTTTCCTTTCAAGGGACAAAATGTTGGGGACAAAACTCTCATCTCTCTTTCATTCCTAGGGTACTAATTGCTCAACACTTCTGGCTTGCCTTGCACATAGGCTGAATATATTTCCACTGCTAGAGAAAAGCAATAATACCATTAGTCAGAGAGACAAAGAAAGCCAGTAATGAATCATGAAACTTTACATCAAAAACGAGGGATGTACTGTATGTGACTAACATAATATAATAAAAAAATATTTAAAAAAAGAAAGCCATAGGCTGTAAGGGAAGTACCTGTGGTGACCTCTGGGGAGGGCCAAAGGTATGATCAAGGATATAGGTAGGACGTCATCAACCACTGCCATATTAGATGGGAATAAGTGTTAGAAGAATAATGAAGCATGTAGAGTAATAGCTGGAAGATGGAACTATTGAACATAATGTGGTTAGGAAGAAGTGATATTGAAGTAAATGCCTTGAAGAAATAAGGGAATGAGCCATGCATATATCTAGAGGAAGATTACTGCATTAGCAAATGCAAAGACCTTAAGGCAGGAGGGGCTTGGATCTATTTTGAAGGTAGCTCTAATAGGATTTGCTGATGGATTGGGTGTGCGGTGTAGAAAAGTGGGGGCATGAATCATTTTAGGGGTTTTGGGCAGAACATCTGGTGAAATGGGAGTGCCTGGGTGGCTCAGTCGTTAAGTGTCTGCCCTTGGCTTAGGGTGTGATCCCAGGATCCTGAGATCGAGCCCCGCAACCAGGCTTCCTGCTCTGCTGGGAGCCTGCTTCTTCCTCTCCCACTCCCCCTGCTTGTGTTGCCTCTCTCACTGGCTGTGTCTCTCTCTGTCAAATAAATAAATAAATAAATAAATAAATAAATAAATAAATAAATAAATAAATAAAATAAAATCTTTAAAAAAAATAAAAGAACATCTGGTGAAATGGAATTGCTTTGTGTTGAGATTATGCAAGTACAAGGAGCATATTGGGAAAGGGGATGTATCAAAGTGTGATTTCAGACGCGTTAAATTTGAGATAACGTTTAGACATCCAAGTGAAAACGTTGAGCTAGTAGTTGTATAGATTTGTCTGAAGTCAAGGTAGAGATTCGTTCTGGAAGTACAAATTTGGGAGTCATTAGTGTGTAGATGGTATTTAGAGCCACAGGATTGAGTGAGATTACCCAGAAGTTGAGAGTAGATAAAGAGAAGAGATTTGAGATCTAAGCCTCTGAGTATTTCAATCTGTAAAGGTCAGGAAGATGAAGAGAAACCAGCCAGTGGGTCTGAAACCAAAGAGAAATAGTGTTATACCCTCAGGGGGTGGGAGTTGGTGAAGAAAGTGTTTCAAAAGGAGGAAAGAATTGTGTTAAATGCATGGGGAGAGCTATGCTGAGTGGGAGATGAATGCCTTCGGACCGGACCATGTAAGTGCCCAATAGAAGGACATGATGGATTCCATGATATTCATGCAGTCAGAAGGCATTCATGATTGGCTTAGAGCAAGGCTGAGATGGCTGAACAGTTGAGGACAGAGGGATGATCTCTGAAAGCCAGCCGTAATGGGCTGCTGGAGTAGTTCAGTAAATAATAGAAGCATGAAAATAAAAACTTCAAGGGGAGAGAAAATGTCTTCCTGGACATGGAGACTCAAATTCTCACTTAAGATTTAGATTAAAAACAATTATAACGAAAGAAATAAAGTGTACCCATTCATGTAAATGAGTGAATTTAAACTACTAAAACTCTACACCTAAAAGAATGAACTTTATTATATACAAACTATGCCTGATTTAAAAGGTACTAATCAACTCCTCAGTGGTGAGGTTCCTCCCAACCTCCATCCTCAGATCTGGCTAGTGAGGCATTTGGACTGAGCTGTGCATTACATGTGGGCACAGCTCTGTTCTGAATGGACTGCCCTCATACTAAAAGGAGTTTATTATTACAATGGCCTTCGATCAAAAACTGGTTTCTTTCATTCCTGTATTTCTTCACTCCAATGCATTCTGTTGTCTGTTGCCGGTTTAATCAAATAAATCCTGCTCGAGAACAGACAATGCTTCCATTTCCTATAGCAAATTCTTGTTTTTCTTTCAGGCCCTCCAAAATTTGGCTATGGCCTAACTAGCGCACATTATTTTCCCAAAGTATAGGCCCTTATTTTACTCCAGCTAACTCTATGTTTGAATTCTCTCTTTGCCTCAGTTTCCTCATCTGTAAAACAAAGGTAATAGCATCACCCTCACAGAGTTGCTATGAATTGATTACTTATAGGCGCTGGAATGTGGCCTGGAACTGACCTCCAGTTTTATCCTAGAGACATCCCAGATGGGATGAACTTTAAAAAATTACTTTCTTTTTCCTTAGGTCTCACCCTTGTACTTTTTGATCTTATCCAGATTTATAGAGTAATTATTATCTGGAAAAACAAGTTAAAATTTATATTCCTCTTACATCTTACTCTGCATATACTAGTTTTTCATGTCAATTTGAAAAATTCAAGTATTAACTTAAATACTACTGTATACAGGATATTAATTATTCTCTTTAATCAAATCATATGTTTCTTGGAGACAGGGATCATCCATTTCTTTTTTGCTTTTAGCACAATATACATTACTAAGTACGTGCTGGTTGTTCTATAGATTGTTCTATAGATGTTTTGGCTAAATGAGTGTTACCAAACTGAGTCTCTTTAATTTTGCTTAGACTCTCCAGAGATGGTCTAAAGTCAGATATGGTCTAATTTTATATATATATACATACACACACACACACATACACATATACACTTAATAAAATGATATAAATGATAAATTTATATAATTAAATCATATTAATATAATATATAATAATTTATAATATAATAATACAAAGTATAAATTATAGTATGTATATATTTGTGTTACAAAATAAATTACATTAAATTAAATTACATTTTGGCTTATGAATGCTATAGTAAAGGTTTTTGCATTGTTTTGTCTTGGCAAATTTAAAGTATTAACCATGGTCATAACACAGTGTAATAAAACGTGGGCTTTGAGAAGAGACTTGGATTCAAATTCTAATCTAGGCTTTCACTGGCTGGGTGATTTTGAGCAAATTATTTGGCCTCTCTGAGCCCAATCTTCTCTTTAGTTAAAAAGGTGGTAAAAATACATATGCCCTGGCTTGCATAGGCTGAGTATAGTGTCATGTGAAAGTGCTTAGCAAAGTGTTTGGAAAGTAATGAGCATAGAGCACATATTTGATTATATTTCTCCTTCTGTTTCCGTTAAATTGAATTTTTCACTTTAAACTGCAAGGATCAAAAGAAGTCGTCTGCATGAAACCACTTTGAAAACAACAGAGTTTTGAACACCTGTAAAGCATTACCATTATTATTGTAAGCAAGGAAGGCAAACTATGATAGTACTCTACTCTTTAGAGGGCCAGTCTCCCTATGAGGCTGTCAGCAAAGTTGTAGATCTAACTTTCTGAAGATTCCTAGATCAGATCCTGTAACATTCCACATCCATGAGATATGACCCATGGCTGACTGCCTATAATCTTCCTCTGGAAACCCCTCTCTCCCGACAAGAAAATTTGAGAATAATTATTTGCATTAGTCCTAGCCATCCTTTTATTTCTCAATATTTAGGACAATGAAGTCTTTCTTTTCTCTCTTCTTCTTCTTTCTTTCTTTCTTTCTTTCTTTCTTTCTTTCTTTCTTTCTTTCTTTCTTTCTTTCTTTCTTTCTTTCTTTCCCCTATTCTCTTATTCCTTTTTTTCCTCCTTGCCTTTGATTAGAATTGATGAAGAAAATATAGGTAAATGTTGATTTTCCTCTCCAACCCTTGGGGATACTGGTCTACCAGAAGAGAGTCCAAAGACAAAAGTTTCATTAAGTGACCTTGTTGTGCTTTCTGCTATTGTCCTCAATTTCTTCCTCTTCCAAATTGTTGTAATTAAGAGAGTGCCCATAAAATGATTTCCCTTTGTCAGATGGATTATGTTTTATAATGGAGCCAAGTTCTATACTCATTATGATTCTCCAGACCAGTGCCAACAAAATGTCGGCATCTTTTCCCTGACAGCAGCTGAAACAGCCGAGGAAGGTCACTTAATGACAATTTGGGAGGAAACCAGTATAGCTCTCAGCCACTGGCCTCCTATCCTTGAATGTCAGTAAGGTGTTCTTTTTCAACTCAGGGCTTCTGCTTTTTATGAAATAGGGATTTAAAAATGTGCTTGTATCAAAGTATTTCAGAACAACAAACAGCCAACAAATCTCAAACTAAAGTGATGTTGAATTGACCCACACAGACCTGAAAAATGTCTCACTCTGGGGATACTGGTGGGTCAAGACATCCATCATCCTCATGCTGTGTTCTCATGCTGTGATTGCACTTCTGGGTCACTGTGGCCAAGCTCCCTAATGAAAAGGAAATGATCCCATCAATCGCCCAGATGTTTGGCAGAGGGTAGACTAAACATCTGGTTGATTGACTGAATGGTTTTCTCTCTGGCCAGATGTTTGGTATCAACTAAGCACCATGTGAGTAGACCCTTTAAAAGGACATTCTCCTAAGGCCCCCAATCACATCTAGTTTATAGGAAGTTCTTCTCATATTAATACAATTTTTGATTCTGAGATGGAATTCTGCTTACTTTGCTTACTCTGTAATGTCTTCATATACCTGTTTGATTCCCTTTTATACAAAGACATCTTTGTAGATGCTAGTGGTGGTAGTAGCAATGCAAAAATAGTGTTAGCCTGAGCACAATATTTAAGTGTGTTTTCATGGTATGGAATATTCCACAAGGTATTCCTGCATTGAGTTTTCTTTGGAGCATATATCACTTATCAATTAGACATTCTGGATTCAAGATATAACAGTGGAGATTTTGTGCTAGCATGGTAGTGTCCTTTCTATCATCTTTTACCTAGTCAAAGAATTCTCCTTTGTCCAATTGATGTTTCTTGGTAGCACTGAGCCAAGTATTTGGGGTCTGAAATAGTAGAGAGTGGAGTCAGTAGTGTGCTATGGTGGTAAGAGCACTGGACTGGGAGTCAAGATTTGAGCACAGGAGCCAGTTCATTCTAATGCTTCGAATTTCTAAGCAGCCTGGGTATCAGTTTAACTCTCTAGGCTTCCATTTCCTTACCTGAAAAATGATGACATACAACTGAGGTTCTAACAATCTGTAATTTGCTGAAACTCAGGAGGTGATCAATGAGATATAATCAATGTTATAACACTGAGTTCAGATTGTTACTTGAGGAAGAAATTACATACAGGTAAGAAAAGACCTTGCACAATGAATTAGTGGTTTTATTTACTTCCAAATGTTTCTAGGATGGTGATGTATTACATATGATAGTGCCATTAATATTCTGAAGTGAGTTTGTTAAGAGATTTAACTCTTACGAAGAAGCACATGATGAATATGGTTTGTGAGTGGACATAAGAAATATGTTTGTTAAAAAAAGGTTTGAGATGGGAAAGGTGGTTCTATGCACTGCCATAGTTAGGGGGGCCCTGGTGACAGACACTGGGTAGAGAGGGATGAAAAGGAGATGGAAAGAGAATGGAGGGACCCAGCAGAGTAACTTTACTGGTATCACAACTTTGTTAAGACCAAGCCCCCTCTCTCTTTTCAATTCTACTAGATCATATTGTCTCAAGATTAGTAGAATCAGGGGCACCTGGGTGGCTCAGTTGTTAAGCGTCTGCCTTCAGCTCAGGGCGTGATCCCGGTGTTCTGGGATCGAGCCCCACATCGGGCTCCTCTGCTGGGAGCCTGCTTCTTCCTCTCCCACTCCCCCTGCTTGTGTTCCCTCTCTCTAAGGCTGTCTCTCTCTGTCAAATGAATAAATAAAATCTTAAAAAAAAAAGATTAGTAGAATCAAAGACCAAAAAAGCTCTGAACATTAATTAGGCATCAATTAGCTTAAATCAGCCATTACCTCTTCTTCTGAAATGGAAGATAACTGTGTGTGTCTCTGAGTCAATATAACGTATATTCTAAAAAGCCATATTTCTAAGACTAGGGGGTTTTAGAGAAAATAAATAAATCTTTAGGAAATGGTTTGTGAGGTTTCCAGATAAAATTCCTGACCTTCCTAGTTGTTAAACTTTTGAAAGCATTTTTATATTTGCAAAATGATCAACTAATTGTTCAGAAAGTGGGTTATTATCAGCCTTAGTTTGCTGTAAGCTGACAGAGCTATGAAGGAAAAAAATTCAACTGGTCTATCTGTGGGTATTCAAAAATCAGACTGCAGCCCTTTAACCTCTATGACACTAACATTTACTTAATAAAAAATCATACTGTGAACATTGGCTATGTTTCCATTATTCAAAGCAAGTTTGTTTTGTCTCCTTGTTGGAGGGTCTGAAGTTTTTTCTCTAATGGGTCTGGAGTATTCTACTCTGATTTTTCATCTCTCCTTATCCATCCCTGATTCCTCTGATCTCAGGGTCAGGGGAGACAGAACATAGCTAGAGTAGAATTCCCAGTCTTTGATCCAAATATTTTTTCTCTTGGAAAGAATACCTTAGCTAAAGACCCAGACCTTCAAAGAGAACTTTCAAGAGCATATTTTATCAGGGCAGCCAATGACTGGGAAAGGATGGAAGGAGGATGTAGGTGTTCTTCCATACCATATCTTTTACATGCAAGATAAGTCCTCATAAGGTGGGTTAGGGAGATTTACACCTGGAATCCTGGTACCAAGGTGACTTCCTAGAGGTCCCCCTGGTCCTGTAGCTCCTCAGAAATCCCCTACAACTGCTCAAACATATGTGGCATAAAAGTCCATATGGTTTCAATTTCCTTTACTACATGACCATTTTTGCTTTGTTTGTGCTCAGATCTGCCTTACTCAAAATTCCTGCTCTGCTGGGCCCTTCTGCCACAGAATTAGGAGTGGGGTGAGGTTAAAAAAACACTGAAATGGAAGAGAGCTCAACCAGCTCATTCTGTGTAATAAAATCCATTCTACTGTGGTCCTAATTTCATCAAGTAATACAAGTCAACATCGGACATTAATGAGAGAAGGTTTCCAATTAGATACAGTCTGACACTGGCCCTGCTTCTCAGTCACCTTCAATTGTCAGCAATAAAAAAGGACAGTTCAATATGATATGGATCATTCACTCCAAATCTCCACAACTCATTTATGACAAACACAACTAACAGAGCATGGGGAACTGCAGAATTGTTTTTCATTATCCTGGCACATTGGCTTCCAACTACAGCTGTAACAATCTTCAGTGGTTTTCCATACCACATTGTTAATGAATTGTCTGAGATGTGATGGTAACCAGAATTCTGATGGAGAATATCAGCAATCCTTTTGTTTTGAAAAGAACAAATGAGTCTCCAGAAGAAGAAAAGGAGAGAAAAAAGATTTAAAAAGGAAAAGTGTTTTGTTTTCATAAGTGACATGGGTTCTGTTGGGAGATAGGTTGGCATTCCAGAAGTATGTGGGGAGGAGGAAGAAGTTGGAGGGGTCAGCTCTGGAGCATTAACCCACAGAGAACCTTGGAAGTGACCACATAACCAAATCACATGGTTTAAAGAATGGGATAAACTAGGGTGTTATGTTTTTTATGTGTTTTTATTTTATTTTATTTTATTTATTTGACAGAAAGAGAGCAAGAACGCGTGTGTGTGAGAGAGGGAGCACACAAGCAAGGGGAGAGTCAGAAGGAAAAGTAGGCTCCCCTCTGAGCAAGGAGCCCAAAGTGGGGCTCAGTCCCAGGACTCTGGGATCATGACCTGAGCTGAAGGCAGACGCCTAACTGACTGAGCCTCTGAGGTGCCTGGGGCTCAGTCCCAGGACTCTGGGATCATGACCTGAGCTGAAGGCAGACGCCTAACTGACTGAGCCTCTGAGGTGCCCGTACGCTAGGGTTTTATGAAGGCTACTGCCAGGGTCTACATAATTCCAATATGGTAAGTAGGGACTAACTACTAGGATTTCTGGGAAATAATGCTATTTAAAGAGAGTTGAATGTCAATATCCCAGATGGTACAGTCAGGATCCCTCCAGTGCCTGAGGATATGGGACCAGATCCCCAAGATCTGGAGATATAAAAACTAGGATGGTTAAGCCTCAGTGAACCAAGCAGTCCAGAATTCATTCATTCATTTATTCATTTAACCAATATTTATTGAACACTCACTCCAAGTCAGGTATGGTGCTTCATAAGTATAGACATACAATATAGAGAAATATAGACACTGTCCAGGGAAAGGAGGAGTAAGCAGGTAGCCAAAGTCATAGCTCTAAGAAAGGCAGATGGAAGCCTTTCAAGCTTAGAACATGAAGAGACTTCAATATACTTAACTATTTTTGTTTCCTTACTTAACAGGCATATTGCTAATTCTTAGTTCTATTGTTTTTATTGCCAGAGTAACTATATCAGCTACATTTCGATATCAAATCACATGAGTACTAAGAGGTAGGGCAGAGCAGTAGCTGACCGCAGAATCAGGATCCAGAAGGACAGAGGTGTTGAGAACAAGATAAGGCAGGCCCAGGACAAGCAGGCATCTCATATTGGTGTGCACGGAAAACCTATGAACTTGGAACCCAGGCTAACAAACTAGGCAACATATGTAAAATACCAGCAAGGAGGCAATGATAGTGATACAACCTTTGACTGTGCCAGGGTGTTTCTTACATGCTCTTTGCTGGTGCAAGAGCTAGTCCTACTTGATTCCTCATGTGGGAGCAGGCAGTGGGTGACACTGAGGGAAAACAGGCCATAGATATCTATTACCTCAAGAAGCTACTACATTTAATTATCTCATTTATTTGAGAAACAGTTTTATAATATCAATTTTGATCTCCTCCTATTTGGTTGAGTTGGCGAACTCATCTCTAGGGCCCTGCACTGAACAGAGAAGTTATAAACACTCAGGGAGTCCATTATTCTTCCCACACACAGCTTCACAGCCTCAGTCTTCAAAATGAATGAAAACCAAGGCAATGTTGTGTAGTTCCAAGATTACAAAACTGAGATCTGGAAAAGCCCTGTGAAGGCATGAGCTCCAGCCCCTTGTACCCATGGAACATGACTTCTTGTGTCATTGGCTTAGGTATTTCAAGTCCAATCAGATTTTAGATATCCCAAATGACAAATTCCACCTCTGATCTTGGAAAAGGAATCTAGGAAATAATAAATCTCATTTTTAAGTATTTCCTTATGTTCAACTCTTATTTTTCCCTCTCTTCATTGGGTTTTATTAATCTAACAGTGTTAGCTTTCTCTCCCTTGCTTTTAAAATATTTTTGCTTCCTCTATAGCATTTGTACCCTTCAAATATTTATAGACTTCCTTGTCTTTCCTCAGTCATTAGCCAAGTCATGCATATTTAGCACTTTTAATCTTCTAGACTCTCTTCATAAATCAATGTCCACATTGCTGGTGTCATTTTCGCTTCTCTGCCTATTTGATGTATATCTTTCTGATTCAGAGGTGTTCAAAACTGCATTCATTTATTCCATTGCAAGTGTCACTACTATTGCAAATACCTTAGTGAAAATCTTTCTTTCTCATCTAACATTAAAGCCAGCCCTGAACTCTTCCTGCAAAATTTCATAACCAACCTGGTCCTATTTAATCATCATTTCCTTTCAAGACCATCTAGGAAGTTAACAGAGTTTGGTGAAGGCTCAATCACTTATCTTTGGGTTTAAATGCTTGCTTTGGAACTAATTAACTCCATTCTCCTAGGGAAAGTCACTTGCTCTCCCTAAGCCTCAGTTTCCAAATATGGTAAAAGAGGGGATTGGACTAGATGCTTTTAAGGAGGAATCAAGTTCGGAAATGCTGTATTGCCGTTGGATTCATGAATTAAAGAACCTTGTAGAAATTTCTTCCCCACCTTAACTTCTAATCTTCTCTCCTGAAAAGGGAATTATAATTCTTTCCTTGTTTACCACACTGAGTTGTTTTGAGGATCATGTATGCGAAAGTACTTTCAAAATTGTAAAGTGCTAATCAGACAGATGGCTTTATTATTTTTATCATTATTATTGTTGTTGTTTTTTTGTAGTAACAGTAGTATCACTGTGACAATTATAAGTGTCCTTACTACTTCTTCTGCTCCAAAATGTGATAATGTGATAACCTGTTCCTGGTTCTTAGGCTGGAAGTCATTCTTCCTGTTATTAGCGGCTTTACTCAGGGCGTTGATTCATATATCCTGGCACAGGATGGTTTTGCAGCTTCTTTAGTTATTGGTGATGGCAAATATGTTTTCGTTTTCTTAGCTTGTGTGTCTTGATTTTATGACCAAGTTTATTTTGCTTCCTCTGATCACTGGTATTTTAGATTATTGTCTCCTAGGGAAATATCTTCATTTCCCTCCTAAATCAGAACTTAATACATCTTTGCCAGAGAGTCTGCATTATTTATTTGTCCTCAGTGGTGTTCTACAACTTCCTAAAAAAAACATCAGATGAAAATTTCATCAGTGTGCTATTCGCTTTTTTTTAAAGATCACTAATGGAATTGATTAAAGGGTTTGGAAAAAAATAACTCTGAAGGTCAAAAGATCCAGGAATACTAATCTGAATGAGACAGCACTAATTGGTGCCTTAAAAAAAAGTTTGTATTAAGTTGAGAAGCAGCATGCCTGAGTGGAAAAATAAACTAAGTAGAATTAAAACTCAGATCTTTCAACTTTAAATTCTGTAAACTTTTTTTTTATTGTCACGTCTCCTTCTTTATTATATTTCCAACATGCCTACTTCTATGGCATTAATCTGGAATTGTCTTTGGTAGCTATTAAACAGTTGACTATTTCAGTGAGTTTTCACCTGAAAACTAAGTGTCCTTGGATCAGTAATGTCTTAACCCAAGAGGAATAGCAGCAGACTCTCTAACATGGCAGTAAGTCTGGAGAAGAACTCTCTTTGGTAGGAGGTTTTCCCCAAATAATGTTCCAAATAATTTACACAAATAATGTTCACAAGACAATTTCCATTATATCTACACAGACATAGGGCTGGCTCTTGCAATGGTGCTTATTAAATGAGAAATTTCCCAGAGGTTACGATGCCTCAAATTATTAATAATCATGAGAAGAGTACTATATACATTTATTGATATTCTTTCTGCTCTATTTCTGCTCTTGTGCTTGATACACTTTGTAGGAAAAAATGTTTTGTCCTCTTGAATATATAAGTGTCTGGTGAGAACCCAGATTTGAAAAGGAAAACAAAAAAACATTATCCAACTAAGAGAGTAGAGCTTTGAAAAATGTAAACCTTGAATCTTGGATTATGACTTATAAATTCTGGTTTCCCCTCCCATTCCCTACTTATTTACTCTGTTTCTTTGGAGAAGCCATTTCACTACTCTGAACTTCAGGTCTTTGGTGTAAAATGGAAAAGCAGTGCTTGCCTGGACTGCATTATAAACAATGCGATGAAAGTTAGATGCAATTATTATAAAATGCCAAGCCAATGAGGTAGTCATCCTCATTATTTCCACTTAGAAATGGTAGGAGAAAATGAGTAATTTAGTATGCTGCCAATTAAACTGGAAAATAAACCAAAATAAAATATATTTAATATGCATCTTTGGACAAAAGATGGTGGATTTTTAATTCTGACAACCAAGGACTCAGCATTCAGGAGAGCTGATTCAAGGACTTATTAAGAAAGTAAAGGACCCCAAAGTAACCCTTGTCTAATGTCAACTAAATTCAAATTATTTGATACAGCTAAGTCTATCAATGGTGAATATATTCTAGAAAGTTTGAATCAGAGTATGCATCCTTACTAGGTCTGAGTGAAAGTAGTTCTTTAAATGGTGATTGTTAACAGTGGCACTCTAGCTAGGCTAAGTAGCAATTGTGTATAAGTATTCAGATCATCAGATTTTGCTCAAATGGTATATATGCTGTCAGAATTTATGTATGCTATTAAAGTAATAAATAAGTACATAATAGCTTATATTTATTGATCACTTCATGTGTTCTGTGCTAGGTGCTTTACTGCAATAAATTATTTAATCCATACTGTAATCCTATGACCCATTTTCTGTTGTAACTTCCATGTTTCAAAAGAGAAAATGGAAGCACAGAAATGTTAAGTAATGCATTCAAGGTCACACAGCTATTAAGTGGTGAAACCAGGAGTTACATGCAAGGCAGACTAAGTGTGAAGCCAATGAACAGTGGTAGATCTGGGTTTTGTGGGTCCTGAAGCTTATACAATTGGAGAAGCCTCTTTAAAAAAGAGGATAGAAAAATTACTGATTCAAAATTCCTTGGAAACTTTATTTGGCCTCATTAGATTGACAGTGAATCTACATTGCCTCTTCGTGTATACCATTTCGACTAAGTAAAATTCTTGAAGAAATAACAATACTATCATCATTTTCTTTATTGATCCACAAACTTCCCCATGTGAATAATTAATAACTGAAATTCCATGTAACAATAGTTAGTATCTAAGATTTCATGTCATCATTCAGAATGCTACTAATACCCACTTCGTGACAGAAATTTTAGCTTGGTCCTAGAAGGTAGTAAAAAATTTATAGTGTGTGTTTTTTAGATCACAGAAGATTTTAGTAGGAATAAGACCCCTCAACTTTGGGATAAAAAGAAAAGCTTAAGAGGAGACAGTGTGGAGACCTGGTTAAGACTGTGGGTCTTGGAATCCATCCTTCTGGATCATGGAATCATACAGCCAAATTTCTCCCACTGTCTGTGTGACTTTGTGTAAGTCATGTGGCCTCTCTGACCCTCGGTTTTCTTATCTGTGAAACGATGATGATAAACGCCCACTTTAAAGGGAAGTAAGGATTAAATGAGATAATACATGAAGAATTCTTACCATAATATCTAGTAGATGAAAATAGAAGCAGTAATAAAAGCTAATAATAGTTGTTAATGTAGAGCTTGTGCAAAGTCACACAGATGTTATTGCCAGAATCGAGGCTAGAGTCAAAATCTCCTGATTTCTGATCAAACGGCCTTTCCAATCCTCCAAAAAGTTTCTTTCCCAAAGTGAATGCAATGATGGAAATGACACAGCCATAATTTCAGGAAAACCAGGCATTTCTAGGAGACAGGGGTGGTAAATGGGAACAAAATGTCTACTCTTTGGGTTCCCCAAGTGAATAGCTAAGCATTTTAAGAGAGCCTATGCAACTTAATGAGGTGTTATGTTACCTGGCAAGGCTATTGGTAGAAATTTAGTTCCCATATAATTCCAGCACTTCTGGGGAACTGGAACTTATTGGTCCCAGAGGGAGAAACTTCTTTCGTGGGAAACTCTGTGTCCAGCGTCCTGGACCTCCCTCGGTTTATCTTTCATTCTTACTATGGAATCACATGTCAGGAGAGCCTGGTTAGAAAGCTATGGTTAGAAAGTTACAATCTCATTTCTTGTGGAGTTCTGCTGGACTGACTCTCCAGACCTCTGGGTGAATCCACACTGTGTTTCTGACACTAAGCCAGGGACTTGGACATCTTTTGTGTTATTTTCATGGATGGCATCTCTAAAAGGACAGACATACGTAATCTCTTGGTTATTTTTCTCAATGATTCAAACAGGTTATGTTTTAATGATGGATACTTAATGAATATTTTCATACTTTGAGCTTAATTTTCTTCATCTTTAAATGAGTCCTACTTCATGTGGGTTTGTTATCACTTAACTAGGTTGCATGGTGTCTAACACATGAGAGGTTTCAGTAAATGCTAACTCCTATTTTTATTACTTTGTCCTCTTACACAGCATTTTGGGATTAATAGGTGTTCTTCAGAATATAAACTTAGTGGTTAAATAAGTTTGAGGAATGCTTATTTGAACAAAGTGAAACAGATTTCTTTACTATAGCATTGCTCAAAATCTTTGTGTTAAAATGCATATGAACCTCTAAGAAGGAAGTACAGCGTGTTGGGTTTCCCAAACTCAATTTCCACATGAATATGCCAGTGTTTTGTGGAACTCAGTTTGGAAAATGCTGTACCTTATCCATAATAATCTTTGAGAGAATGATCTCTGTAACTCTCAAATCAAAGTTCTTTTTTTTTTTTTAAGATTTTATTTATTATTTGACAGAGACAGCCAGCGAGAGAGGGAACACAAGCAGGGGGAGTGGGAGAGGAAGAAGCAGGCTCCCAGCGGAAGAGCCCGATGTGGGGCTCCATCCCAGAACTCTGGGATCACGCCCTGAGCCGAAGGCAGATGCTTAACGACTGAGCCACCGAGGCGCCCCTCAAATCAAAGTTCTGACTCTTAATGGAGTGTCTCAGAAGGTAAGCAGAATCATAGCAGGAGAAGTGGGTTTTATAGAAACGATAGATGAATTGGGAGGTTGTATTTTATGGTCACAGTTAGCTTCATTTTTGGAGAAATGGGATTAATTTCATGGAAGTATATTTCTTTATTGCCACTTCCTCAGTAAAGAGTCCTGTGTCAGGAAAGCATAATTGAATACCCATATTGGAGCTCTCTCTTTTAGTGGGCAAAGTTGTTATGAGGGAGAAGCTGTCTGGCCAGGACTCTACCTCCCACCTGCTTGCCTTTGGGAGAGGGCACACGACTAGTTTTTACCAATGGAACAGAAACAGGAGTGATGTGGGCCATTCTGGGCTGAGGCTTTTAAGCAGTGGGTGTGCCCCCATCAGGTTTTCTTTGCCTTTCCACTGGATGGGTAAAGAAGGTACTGTAGCTCCTGATAGTGGTACCACAATAGGGAAGTCAGGGTCTCTGGACCATTGCCTGGAGGAAAGCTGTGTGCTGAAAAGTAGACTTGCATTGGATTATTACACAGTGAGAAAAAAAATTCTACTGTGATGAGACACTGATGTTTGGGGATGTATTTTTTATAGCAGCTCGTATTCCTTAACTAACACAATCTTGTCCTCTTCTCTTATCCAGAAATATTTTCTTTCTTAAAATAATTCTACTAAGCATAAACTGTATTTAATCCTGTGTGTGACAAGGGATTAGGGGAAGGGGAAATGCAGAAGTTCAAGATACAATCTCTTTTCTTGGAGAATCCTACAGTCTGGTTGGAGAGACAATGACTCAAGGCACGGTTCATAGAGGTTCAGATGCCCTGTGGCTGGCTTCTCCCCTTGTTTTTGAGGTTGTCCTTTCTGCTGAAGAGCTTTCTAGGAGACATAGCCACTGTGGCTATGCTGTGGGCAGGATGGACATGGAGCAAATAATATGCATGTTAGGGTTTGTAATTCGCTCCACACCTAGTTTATCAGCAGGTCACCTAGAGCTGAAAAGTCTCCAAATAACTGGTGGCCTTAATGATGGCTTTTAGTTCCAGCTGAATATTTAAAAAAAAAAAAAAGAATGAGTGAATAAATGAATTAATGAATGATTTTTCCAGTTTTACTGAGGTATAATTAACAGAGATGGCTCTCCATAAATGTTTGTAAAAAACATCAATGGCATACTAAGAAGGTTGGGTTCTTTTGGTTTTTTAGTTTCTTTTTTTGTTTGTTTTGTTTATTTGTTTGAAGTTTTTATTTAAATTCCAGTTAGTTAACATATAGTGTAATGTTAGTTTCAGGAGAAGAATTTAGTGATTTATCACTTATACGTAACATGCAGTGCACATCATAACAAGTACCCTCTTTAATTCCCATCACCCATTTAAAGAAGGTTGGTATTAATCCCAAAAGGGACTGGAGGCCATCAAGCATTTTTAAGGAGAGGATTCAGATATACAAAGAAAAATGCAGAAGATGAATTTTTAAAAAGCATATCATTTAATTATGAGACAGTCTCTTGGAAAACTACAGCTGCAATATAGATTTTCATTATGGGCAGTAGAGATGAGGAGGTTATAATGTTGTGCCTTTGAAATCTTAACTGTGACATTATTTGCTACTACCTTGCAATATCGGGGAAAAGAACAGGCCCTAAGGCGAGCATTGAAGAGCACAGAAAATAAGACTTAGTTGATGAGTTACTTATCGAGAACATGTGTGAATGGGAAATGGGATGTTGAATTCCTATGTAAGCTGAAGTTGTTCATCCTATTGTACAATCAATCCCTATTATGCTAGTATAAATAAAACCTTCAGAGAATCAGAGATGCCAGGGAGGACCTGAAATTTTGTTTGCATTCTCAACCACAGATGATGCTAAGAAAATAATGGCAATGAAATCATTTGGAGGTTGCAGGCAAGGATGGAAAACTTATTTGGATTCAAAACAAAAGCATCATTTTGAATTGGAGAGGAAATATGTATGCATACAGGCTAATGCATTTTGGAAACAAGGAACTAAAAATGCCAAAATATCACTATCTCTTCAGAGCCATATTGAACCCAAAGAAGAAGATCACTATTTCCAAATGGCACCACAGACCACAATTATGTTGGCGGGAAGTATAAGGTCCCACTGGAAGCAATGAACCTCACCTCCCACCAGGAAAATCTGGAGGTACAATAGGGTCATGAAAAGTATCCTGTGCCAACTATTTTAACTAGTATGAAAATAGTCCAATTTGAGGATGTTTAAGACTTTACGTAGCAGTTTAGCTAAGAACTAATCTGTCATCATCTCCGTTTTCTTTCCTTTATGGGGTGTTTTGGCAGAACTTCCTCTGCGCATAAACAAGCAGGACTAGAGGGGAGATAATGTGAGGATCATTACGCGCATTCCCTCCCTGGAGGAAAGGTACGGAGAGAGCTCAGAATTCCTCATTTATAGTTCACCTTCCAACCTACTGCATCTCAGCCAATGTGCATCTTCTCTAATACCACCTGGATTTATAGGGGAGTCTCCCAAGGAATCTGAATCCAACATGATTCAGATTCCAAGTGCCTGGAAGCTTCCAAGGGGAGTGAATTTTCCCTGTTAAGGGTTACCACCATACTTGTGAGCATGTCTCTATCAGTAGGCTAAGACAATGTCTTTTTGGGAGTTTGTTCCTGAGGACTGGTGTGCTGAATAGTCTATGCCCTTCCAGATCCTCTCTTCACCTTGAGGTCTGTCCTGAAAGGCTGACAAATATTGACATCATCAACAGGTTCCTTTGCCCTGTGCCTGGCTAGAGTCTGCCATCAAACCACAGTTCTTGTCAGATGTCATGTCCACATGGTTCTCTTTCACTTGGTCCAGGTAAATGTTTTCCTCTCATCCTGTCAGGTCTGTGGTGGTAATAGTACACCACTTTTAACTGTCCCTGCAGTGCTGCATGGCCCTTGTGGTTTCCACGTTCCTGCCCTCATCTCGGCAAATAGTTCTTTTGTTAATCTCTCCTTAAATCATGCCAATTTGAGTCTTCCATTTTCTACCTTTTAATGTAGTACCATTTGATTCAACACATGTCAGCTTGGGTAGTTGTTACTGTGTCAATGCAGCAACTTCCCAACATTTTCTGAATGGTTAGGGAGAAGATATTTTATGTCCTTTAATCTCATGCAGCAGCTAGCATGGACCTAGTGTTTTGTAGGTGCTCACTAAATGTTGGCTCAATGAATGACTAAAATGTTAATTGACCATTTGAGTCTCAAATTTTCAGGCTAATCAGGAGTGGAATATTTCCAAAGAGATTAGAATACTTTTTATTATTAGAACATTTTTTAGGTGCCATAAAATTCTCCAAACTTCAAAATTACTTACAGAAAGAATAACATATGTTGAAAACATTTTTTTGAAGTCATGTGTTAAATACTGTTATATTAAAAAGTTGAGGGGAGTGCCTGGGTGGGGCAGCCAGTTAAGTGTCCCTCCTACTCCTGGTTTTGGCTCAGGTCTGATCTCACTCTCTTGAGATCAAGTCCTGTGGGGAGTCTGCTTGGGTTTCTTTCTCCCTCTTCCTTGGCCCCTCCCCATTGTGCACTCTTTGTCTCTCTCTCTCACTGAAATAAATAAATCTTTAAAAAACAAGTTGGGATGAGTTAGCAATTATCTTTATCTTTATCCACTTTTACATGATATTGTCAAAAAAGATTTCTTATCTCTGGGTCTCAGTGTGGATCATCATGAGAGTGACTTTCCAGAGTCAGGACAATAGTGTTTACTGGTTTTTGAGTTCCTACTATGTTTCTACTACTTTCTAGGCACTTTACATACATTATCTGACTTAATAATTGTAAATAGTAAATCATAATTAGCCCCGCTTATGAAACAGAGCTAAGGTTTAGAGAAAGTAGGTAAGGCATCAAACACTTGTAGAGAAAGATCTAGTCCATCAAAGAATTAAGCTTGAGCTGCAGAATGGGTAGAAGAAGGCAAGATTGTAATGTTTGGTCAGTAGGAAGAGGAATGGCCTCATCTGGGTAGGGAGATGGTGGAGGGTAAAGTCGAGTGGGGGAGACCTACTGCCCACTTGCATGGAGTGCCTGAAGTAGTACTGGCTGTGAGAATCCTGTGGAGGCTAATACTGGTTTCTACGGCAGCAATAATCCTGTATAACAGACCACTGCAAAACATAATGGCTTAACTGAAAGTTTGTACCCTTTGACCAATATCTCCCCATTTTTCTCATTACATATCGTAGTTAATAATACTGTATTGTATACATGAAATTTGCTAAGGAGGTAGATTTTAGATGTTCTCAACACACACACACACACACACACACACGCAAATGGTAAAACAAACACACAGTGACTTAAAACAGCAATCACTTAGAATTGCTCACATGCCCGCAGTTCTACTGGGTTTGACTGATATACTCTCTGCTCAGCTGTGTGGATCTACCGACTGCAGGTGTCCATCTTGGCTGGGGAGGCTGTGTAGTTCAGTCTGCAGTTACTGGCGCGGCTCTGTCCCACATGGTTCATCATATGTTTCAGACCAGTGTGCAAGGTGGAAGATGTTCTTTTTTTTTAAGATTTTATTTTTATTTATTTGAAGAGATAGAGACAGCCAGCGAGAGAGGGAACACAAGCAGGGGGAGTGGGAGAGGAAGAAGCAAGCTCCCAGCAGAGCAGGGAGCCCGATGCGGGGCTCGATCCCATAACGCCGGGATCACGCCCTGAGCGGAAGGCAGATGCTTATCGACTGTGCCACCCAGGCGCCCCAAGGTGGAAGATGTTCTTATGGCAATGCTAGAGGCATAAGAGGACAAGTGGAAATATACAAACTTTCTTAAGGTACAGGCTTGGAACTGACACTATCATTTCCCCCTCATTCTACTGACCAAAGCAAATCATGTATCTCAACTCGATGTCAGGGTTTGGGGAAATACACTCTTTTCTTTTAGTGGTAGACACCAGAAAGTTAAGTGGCAAAGGACATGGATCCTGGGAGGAGTGAAGAATTTGGGGAAATGATATGATTCACCACAGCTGAATGGTGACTTTCAGTTCCTTGATTTCAAATGATGTTAAGCATATTTTGATTTATTTGTATATCCTTTGTCCAATGTTCTTTGATGTTAATTTTCTATGGCCTTGAGAGCAACAGGGAGGCTCTGTGTGGCCAACTCTGCAATATGGGAATGACGTGCTGGAAGAGGCATCTCCGGGCCCATGCAGCCAGGCTCTCACTAGCTTATGCAGTGCCATTAAGGAAATTAGCAAGAGCACCTTGCATTGTCTAACATTAGGCATTGTGATCGTCTGGGAGGAGGGCAATGATGAAACTGCGTACTTTTGGTTTGTATATCACATAACTAGTGAGATTTAAAATTTTTACTTTTTATCAAATCATGGAACTATTTTCAATCAGTTTTGGAATTGAAATATTCACACAAGCTCTCCAGAGAGCTAGTCACTTCAGATGTGGGGCACAGACAAAGGCATTTTGAGAGAAAACTGTATGTGAATAAACTTGAAACTCTAAATAAATTGATTTAACATCATCACCTCTGTAGGATCTGTGGTAAAAGGAAACAGAAGCATTCCATGTTGCCTTACCCTCACGAAGTTCCTCTAGTCTCCACCCCCCACCTTTGTCACTCATTCCAAATTCAAGTGGGAGCTTGTGCTTATTAGCAAAATGTCCCCATAGGGTTTCTTCTTCCAATATAATTTGCTCCCTGTCCATGGAAACTGCAGGTATCATCAAAGACTGTGAGGCTAGATCTTCATCCTCCCTTAGGCTGCAGCAACTAACTTTTCCTACTCAATATCTTTTTGCTACAAATATCCTCTTTTTATGTTTTCTTATATATTATTTGCATGTTAATATTATATACAGAGTAGTAAACAGATATAATCTGAACTAAAGTGGGCATGTTTTCAAGAAAACAACAAATTTTGTTTGACCTGTCTATTCTATTTGTCTGTCCGTTTTGGAGACGGAAGTGTATTTCAGGTGTAGTAATGCTGATTTGCAAAACAGCATGGGGATTGCTGATATGTTTTCATGGGGAAAATAGGGAACAGAAATATTTAGAATTTGGATTTTATCTAAAAAGCCAGGAAGAAGTTTGCTATTCCTCTGTACAAAATGCTTGGCATTGTTTTGAAATCAGAGGAGAGGCTGCGCACATTCCCTTGTTCATCCCAAGCTAATTATTTATGGCATTTTTCTAGCAGTGATAAAACAGAGCCAGGGCATAAAAGGTCATAAGGAATGCTGAAAAGGAATTAGAAGTAACCCTTAAATATTGAATATTACCTATTCTTAGCAGCATTGAGTGATGTTGACCTTTGATAGGGATGTGTACGTGCTTGTGCGTGCTCATTACTCCAAATGGACTATAAGTTCAACTTACAAAGAATGATAAAATTATAACTGTCCAATTGAAATGATCTGAAATTCATGCAGCTAGATCAAAAGCCTCCCCCAGTTCCAAATGAGCAGTAACTGGAATGAATTACATTATGGAGCCTTCCCAACTGCAGCTTAAATCATTTAAGACTTGTTTGGTATGGCACCTGCTGCTCACTTATTTTTAGGAGAGAAAATGTACTTTCTTGAGCATAAGGGCCTGAAGAATTTTTATACCCAAGAAAAAACCTAAATGTGCCAAAATTTTGGGAGCTGAATTTTTAGAAGGGCAGTTAAATTTGCGACTCCTTAATGGGGCTTAAGGGGCTGAGATCACAGTCAGAGAGCTGCCAGCACCATGCCCCCCACGTCCTTCCTGCAGGAGCCTTAGTGGGAGGCCATTGTGAAGGCTGCTTCAAGCTTTTGATCACTTGAGCTGCAGGCTTCATTATAGCAGGTAGAAGGACGAGCTTAAGGAAAGAAGAAAAAAACCTGGAATTCCAAATATTTGCTTAGTTTTCAAGAGTTTCAATCCTCATGTTCCTTCAGGGTGACCTTTACATTTCAGAAATGGAAAACCCTGACCTAATTACTTTCTAAGTTCACTGGAACTATCATACCCTATGCAATACTCTATCACCTTTAAAAATAAGGGTTGGAGGAGCATGGTGAAGCGGTGTCTACATGTTGAGAGGCTTAAAGGGGAATGAGGGCATGCATCTGGATCAGTCACACCAGTTGTGAGAGCTTTGGTATATGCCTGTGAAATCTAGTGAAGTCCCTAACGGCTACATGCGACTATATAAATTTAAGGTAATTACAATTAAATTTAATTAAATATTCAATTCCTTAGTCACATTAACCACGGTTCACTAGCCACATGTAGTTAGTGTATTAGACATTGCAGATACAGAATGTTTTCATCATCACGGAAAGATTTTTGGACATCAGTGTTTTGAAAGATGTCTCCTCTATAAGGACTTAGTCTTTTTTTTTTTTAAAGATTTTATTTATTTATTTGTCAGAGAGAGAGAGACAGTGTGCGAGCACAAGTGCGGGGAAGGACTGAGGGAGAAGCAGGCTGCCCGCTGAGCAAGGAGCCTGGGATCAGGGCCTGAGCCCAAGGCAGATGCTTAATCAATTGAGCCACCCAGGCGCCCCTGTAAGGACTTTGTCTTAAGAGAAAAAGATTGGAGACAATAAAGCCTCTTGGAAATATCAAAAATCAATCAATCTTCTTTACAAAACATTGAAATAAACTCCTTGTTAGTACATGGCTATTTCCCATGATTCATTGAATTTATTTCTATTTTTTGATGTTCTATGATACTATTGCAAATATGTTTAAATTTTATCTTCTACTTTTTGCTAATATATAGAAATACAATTGATTGTTTAAAAAAAAGAGAAAAAAAGATTTGGGCAAACTGCTTAAAGATTCCCAAATTAAAAAAAAATTATTTAAAACTTCATATGTTTGTATGATTGAAGCTTTGTGAAGTTTTTGGTGCTTCCCACCTACACCTCAAATAACTTCTCTATTGTTCCCCAACACTGACTTTCCACTTGAGTCTTAGACTCCTAAGTGTACCCTGTGAACTGTGTTTATTCCTACCTCCTTGCTCACAGTGATGGTGTCTCAACACTGAAAAGCCCTTTCTTTTCCCTTGCTGCTTACCTCAAATCCATCCTTCCTCAAAGGCCTCATTTATATTCTGTCTCCTCTGTGAGGATTTCTCAGACCACTACAGGTAACATAATCACTTTCTATTCTGATAATTTGCCTTTTTTTTTTTTTTGGTCTGTATTACACTTTTGATTGTTTCCTATGCTGGTTTTCTTTCTTCACTTAGAATACAATGAATGTATTGTCTTTGAGAGTAGGGGCCCTGTCTTATATTCTGCTTATCAGAAATGACTTTTGCCATCATTCTGAACTCCATCAGATTGAAGAAACTTAACATTGATGCCTTTAATCTGTAGCTCATTTTCCAAGTCTGTCAATTGTCCCAATAATTTTTTTTTTTAACAGAGATTTTGTTTTGCTCTTCTGAGATCCAAGTCAGAATCAGGTATTGCATTTAGTTATCATGGCTTTTTTACTCTGGGACAGTTCCTCAGCCTTTCTTTGTTTTTCATACCATTGGAATTTTTGAAAAAAAAATGCAGGTTATTTTTTTAGTATGTCCCTGATGGTTTCTCTGGTGGTTCCTCATGATTAGAATCATGTTTTCCATCTTTGGAAGGAGCTATTAGATATATAATAAACTATATTATTCTCAGGTTATAACATTTGAAGTGACATCATGTCTATTTGCCCCTGATAGTGATGTGAATTGTGATGATTTGGTTAAGGTATTGCCCAATTTCTCCACTGTATAGTTACTATTTTTCCTTTTGTAGTTAATAAGTAATTGTGGGGAGATTAATTGTGCTATTAGTTCTTTGTACATTTCTCTTAAGAAATGTAAGGCATGTGTAATTTTGTTATATAATACTTTATATGCTTTATAATACTTATTTCTTTTTGCTTGGTGGCCATGAGAAAGTTTTCTTTGTCTTTAAAATCTTCTATATTTTTAGACTCTACCTCAAAGTTGGTCATTCCAGACCAACTTTTCAAGGTACACGGTAGACCTTTTCAATATACAGATTTTCTTTTTCTCTTATTTCTGAAAAACTTTCCCAGATTATGTATATGCTTTTCCTTTTAATAACTCCAATTACACATATATTGAATTTTCTTTGCCTTTCAACCATTTTCTCTCTGACCCTTTTTACTCCTTTTTCTCATTTGCATTCTTTTAGTTGTTTTCTTGCCTTTATTCATTGACCCATAAAACTGTTTGATTTTATTTGATACCTTGTCAGATTTTTCTTTATCTTGAAGATTTTTCACCTTTCCTTTAATTTCTTTTAGAAGTTCATTTCATTTCTTTGTTATTTTTCACTTTTATTCTTAATTTTTGAATTTCTGATTTTGGGTATTTTTATATTTCCAAATGCTTGAGGAAATTTAATTAAGTTTGGAATATTTGTTTATAGTTTTTATCTCATGGTCATTTTTTCTTTCAGGAGCTTATAATCAGCTGAAATGTTCTAAGTCACACTTTTTATTTTCCTTTTATTGTGGCTTTGCACAGAGTTAGCCTGAGATTTTGTTTTTGTTTTTTTTTCTATTCCAAAATATTTCAGAGATAGAGTTCATCACTGAAGAGTACCGTCTTGTGCCAGAATAGTGATCTGTTTCCTTAAAGGATAGATCTTTTGTTGGTGAAGGTGTTGGGGAAGGGATTGGTGCAACTTTTGTTTCTCTCTCTCTCTTTTTCTGTGGGATATTTAATTTTTTCCTTCTTGTATCTTCCTGATGCTTTAATGCCACATTGCCAAGGAGGCACTCCTCCTTCTTTAGTTAAAATCTTCTCCCAAAACGCTTTGCAGAGGCATCAGTGGAACCTCTGTTTTCACTCACTCTTAAGAATCTTTGTTGGCAGTACGATAACACAGTAAGTTCCAGAGCTATGTTCAGTATTGAGCACTTAGTATGCACTTTTTCTTCCTGGGAGTTATTCCTATCTGGGTTTTATGTAAATCTTATATACTCTTCTTTTCCTTGGAAACTCCTAAGGCAACTCTCCACTCTCCATATTCACAAGATTACTATGGCTGTGGAAGCTCTGTTGGAATTTGGTGTGTTTTTCTACTTATAGGTAATTTGAAATTTGTGTTATTAAATGTCTCCTAATAATTCTGAAAATGTGGTTTTGAGCTCCTTGTATTTGTATTTGAGTTCTTTGTTGATCTGAACTTCTTTGGGAGGATGTGCAGAAAAATTAAGATTTAGGAAGCTGCCCTTTGCTAGGGTTGAGCAGATTTTAAGTTTCTCTCTTTATCCTTGATGATTTGTATTTTACTATAATTAGTCAAGATGAGGATTTATTTTATTTATGCCTCTGGGCACTTGAAGTGCACTTTACATCTGAGAACTTAGATGTTCTATAATTTTGGAAAATTCTCAACTATTATCTCTTCACACACACACACACACACACACACACACACACACACACTTACCAATTCTTTCATTCTTTGTTCCTGGAGTTCTGATAGATATATACTAGAGCTTCCCCAAATCTTCCCCATATCTTTTAATTCATTAATCACTCTTTCACATTTTATTTCCTTGTGTTTTTGAACTGTATCTGAATTCCTTAGTACTATTTCCTATCTCACTAATTCTTTGTGTCAGTCTGGAATTCTACTTGTTGAATTTTTCATATCAGTGAGAACATTTTTTATTTTTATTTTTATTTTTTAATAATTTTTTCTTTTGTTATGTTAGTCACCATACAGTACATCCTTAGTTTTTGAGGTAGTGTTCCATGATTCATTATTTGCGTATAATACACAGTGCTCCATGCAATATGTGCCCTCCTTAATACCCATCACCGGCCTATCCCAATCCCCCACCCCCTCCCCTCTGAAGCACTCAGTTTGTTTCCCAGAGCCACAGTGTCTCATGATTCATTCCCCCTTCTGTTTACCCCCCCTTCATTCTTCCCTTTCTTCTCCTACTGATCTTCCTGCTATTTCTTATGTTCCATAAATGAATGAAACCATATGATAATTGTCTTTCTCTGCTTGACTTATTTCACTTAGCATAATCTCCTCCAGTCCCGTCCATGTTGCTGCAAATGTTGAGAAATCATTCTTTCTGATGGCTGAATAATATTCCATTGTATATATGGACCACAACTTCTTAATCCAGTCATCTGTTGAAGAGCATCTCGGTTCCTTCCACAATTTAGCTATTGTGGACAATGCTGCTATGAACATTGGGGTGCATATGGCCCTTCTCTTCGTTACGTCTGTATCTTTGGGGTAAATACCCAGTAGTGCAATTGCTGGATCATAGGGTAGCTCTATTTTTCACTTTTTGAGGGACCTCTACACTGTTTTCCAAAGTGGCTGTACCAACTTGCATTCCTACCAACAGTGTAAGAGGGTTCCCCTTTCTCCACATCCTCTCCAACATTTATTGTTTCTTGCTTTGTCCATTTTTACCATTCTAACTGGCGTAAGGTGGTATCTCAATGTGGTTTTCATTTGAATTTCCCTGATGGCTAATGATATTGAAGATTTTTCATGTGTCTCTTAACCATTGTATGTCTTCATTGGAAAAGTTTCTGTTCATATCTTCTGCCCATTTTTTGATTTGATTATTTGTTTCACATGTATTGAGTTTAAGAAGTTCTTTGTAGATCTTGGATACCAGCCTTTTATCTGTAGTTTCATTTGCAAGTATCTTCTCCCATTCTGTGGGTTACCTCTTTGTTTTGATGACTGTTTCCTTGGCTGTGCAGAAGCTTTTTGTCTTGATGAAGTCCCACAAGTTCATTTTTTCTTTTGTTTCCCTTGCCTTTGGAGACGTGTCATAAAAGAAGTTGCTGTGGCTGAGGTCGAAGAAGTTACAGCCTATGTTCTCCTCTATGATTTTGATGGATTCCTGTCTCACATCAAGATCCATTTGGAGTTTATCTCTGTGTATGGTGTGAGAGAGTGGTCAAGTTTCATTCTTTTGCATATAGCTGTCCAATTTTCCCAGCACTATTTATTGAAGAGACTGTCTTTTTTCCATTGGATGTTTTTTCCTGCTTTGTCGAAGATTAGTTGACCATAGAGTTGAGGGTCCATTTCTGTTCCATTGGTCTATGTGTCTGTTTTTGTGCCAGTACCATGCTGTCTTTGTCATCACAGCTTTGTAGTATAGCTTGAAATCAGGCAACGTGATGCCCCCAGCTTTGTTTTTCTTTTTCAAACACTTCCTTGGTGATTTGGGGCCTTTCCTGGTTTCACACAAATTTAAGGGCTGTTTGTTCCAGTTCTTTGAAAAATGTCATTGGTATTTTGATTGGGATAGCATTGAAAGTGTAGATTGCTCTGGGTAGCATAGACATTTTAACTATGTTTATTCTTCCGATCCATGAGCATGGAATATTTTTCCATCTTTTTGTGTCTTCTTCAATGTCTTTCAAGAGTGATTTGTAGTTTCTAGAATATAGATCCTTTACGTCTCTGGTTAAGTTAATTCCAAGATATCGTATGATTTTTGGTGCTATTGTAAATGGAATGGAATCCCTAATGTCTCTTTCTTCAGTCTCATTGTTCACGTATATAAATGCAACTGATTTCTGAGCATTGATTTTGTATCCTGCCACACTGCTGAATTGTTCTATGAGTTCTAGTAATTTGGGGATGGAGTCTTTTGGGTTTTCCATATAAAGTATCATGTCATCTGTGAAGAGAGAGACTTCAACTTCTTCTTTGCCAATTTGAATACCTTTTATTCTTTTTTGTTGTCTGATTGCTGTTGCTAGGACTTCTAGTACTATGTTGAACAATAATGGTGAGGGGCGGCATTCTTGTCGTGTTCCTGATTTTAAAGGAAAGGTTTTCAGCTTTTCCCCATTGAGAATGATATTTGCTGTAGGCTTTTCATAGATGGTTTTTATGAAATTGAGGAATGTACCCTCTATCCCTACACTCTGAAGTATTTTAATCAAGAAAGGATGCTGTATTTTGTCAATGCTTTTTCTGCATCAGTTGACAGGGTCATATGGTTCTTGACTCTTTTCTTGTTCATATGATATATCACACTGATTGATTTGTGAAACACCCTTGCATCCCAGGGATGAATCCCACTTGGTCATGATGGATAATCCTTTTAATGTACTGTTGGATCCTATTAGCTAGGATCTTGTTGAGAATTTTGGCATCCATATTCATCAGGGAAATCGGTCTGTAATTCTCCCTTTTTTTTTTAAAGATTTATTTATTTATTTATTTATTTATTTATTTATTTGACAGAGAGAGACAGCCAGTGAGAGAGGGAACACAAGCAGGGGGAGTGGGAGAGGAAGAAGCAGGCTCCTAGTGGAGAAGCCTGATGTGGGGCTCAATCCCAGAATTCCAGGGTCACGTCCTGAGCCGAAAGCAGATGCTTAACGACTGCACCACCCAGGCGCCCCTGTAATTCTCCTTTTTGATGGGGTCTTTGACTGGTTTGGGGATCAGGGTAAAACTGGCCTCATAGAATGAGTTTGGTAGTTTTCCTTCTGTTTCAATTATTTGAAAAAGCTTTAGGAGAATAGGTATTATTTCTCCTTTGAATGTTTGGTAGAATTCCCCGGGGAATCCGTCAGGCCCTGGACTCTTGTTTTTCGGGAAGTTTTTGATCATTGCTTCAATCTCTTCATAATTAATCGGTCTGTTTAAATAATCAATTTCTTCCTGTTCCAGTCTTGGTAGTTTATAGGTTTCCATGAAGGCATCCATTTCTTCCAGGTTGTTTAGTTTATTGGCATAAAGCTGTTCATAAAAGTTTCTAATGATCCTTCCTATTTCATTGGTGTTGGTTGTGATCTCTCCCCTTTCATTCATAATTTTATTAATTTGGGTCCTTTATCTATTCTTTTGAATAAGTCTGGCCAGTGGCTTATTGATTTTATTTATTCTTTCAAAGAACCAGCTTCTAGTTCTGTTGATCTGCTCTACTGTGCTCCTGGTTTCTATTTCATTGATCTCTGCTCTAATTTTGATCACCTGCCTTCTCTTGCATGGGTTAGGCCTGTTCTTCTGTTGCAACTCCAGCTTCTTGAGGTGAGAATATAAAAACTGCATTTTAGATTTTTCTATTCCTTTGAGTGAGGCTTGGATGGCTATCTATTTTCCCCCTAGGACTGCCTTTGCAGTGTCCCATAGGTTTTGGACAGATATGTCTTCATTCTCATTGGTCTCCAAAAATTGTTTAAACTGATTTTTAATTTCCTGGTTTACCCAATCATTCTTGAGCAGGGTGGTTCTTATTTTCTAGGTGTTCAAGTTTCTTCCAAATTATTCCTTGTGACTGAGTTCCAGGTTCAAAGCATTGTGGTCTGAGAATATGCAGGGAATAATCTCAGTCTTTTGGTATCAGTTGTGACCTGTTTTGTGACCCAGTATATGGTCTATTCTGGAGAAAGTTCCATGTGCATTCAAAAAGAATGAGTATTCTGTTGTTCTGGGGTGTAGTGTTCTGTATATATCTATGAGGTCTATCTGGTCCAGTATGTCATTCAAAGCTCTTGTTGCTTTGTTGATTTTCTGCTTAGGTGATCTGTCTATTGCTGAGAATGGAGTGTTGAGGTCCCCTACTATTAATGTATTATTATCTATATGTCTCTTTATTCTGGTTAAGAGTTGGCTTGTGTATCTAGCTGCTCCCCTGTTGGGGCATAGATATGTATAATTGTCAAATCCACTTGTTGGATACATCCTTTAAGTATAATATAGTGTCCTTCTGTATCTCTAACTACTGTCTTTAGTTTAAAATCTAATCTGATATGAGAATTGCTACTCCAGCTTTCTTTTGAGGTCCGTTGGCATGAAAAATGGTTTTCCATCCCTTCACTTTCAGTCTGGATGTATCTTTAGGTTCAAAATGAGTCTCTTGTAGACAGAAAATGGATGGGTCATTTTTTTATCCAATCTGCAACCCTGTGGCATTTCATGGGAGCATTTAGGCCATTCTCATTGAGAGTAATTACAGAGAGATGATTTTAATGATGTCGTGCTGCCTGTGAAGTCTTTGTTTCTATAGATTGTAAATTTCTGTTCTGTATCACTCTTGGAGTCTTTTTACTTTATAGAACCCCCCCCCCTTAGTATCTCATGTAGGGCTGGTTTGGTGGTTATGAATTCCTTCAGTTTCTGCCGATCCTGGAAAGTCCTTATCTCTCCATCAATTCTGAATGACAGCCTTGCTAGATAAAGGATCCTTGGCTGCATGTTCTTCTCAGATAGCGCTTTGAAAATACCCTGCCAACTCTTCCTAGCCTGCTAGGTCTCTGTAGACAGGTCTGATGCTATTCTGATAGTTTTTACTCTGTACATAAGGATTTTCTTCCCCCTGGCTGCTTTCAATACTGTATCCTTGGATCTAATATTTGCGAATTGCACTATGACGTGATGTGGTGTAGGTCTGTTGTCATTGACCTTGGGAGGGGTCCTCTCTGCCTTTTGGGCATGAATGCTTGTTTCCTTCACCAGATTAGGGAAGTTCTCAGCTACAATTTGTTCAAATATCTCTTCTAGACCTCTCTCTTTCTCCACCCCCTCGGGGATGCCAATGATTCTGACATTGGAATGTTTCATTGAGTCAGTAATCTCCCGTAATATACATTCTTGAGATTGGATTTTTTTGAGCCAAGTTTCTGTTTTAACTTTCTCTTCTACCATCCCATCCTTCAATTCACTAATTCGTTCTTCTGCCTCAATTACCCTGCATGTCAGAGCGTCTAGTTTAGACTACATTTGACTCATAGCATTTTTAATTTCTGCCAGATTTGCTCTCATTTCCATCCTTAGCGATTCTATATTCTCTTTAATATTTTCGTTAATATTTTTTTCAAGCCTACACATCTTCTTGACCATTGTTATTCTGAACTCAATTTCTGACAATTTGGTTATATCTATATCCATCAGTTCTGTGGCAGAGACCACAGACTCATTATCTTTTCTTTGCTGGGGGGGGATTTCTTCTTCTTGTCATTCTGATGAGGAGAGGTTGTGGGGATGCCCAGAGCCCAAATTATTGACCAGGACCCATGCAGTGTGCACTTGTTTTATAGGGACCTTAGGGATGTGGGCTTCTTGATTTTTCAGCCTGCCTTCTGGGGTAGGGGCTTGCCCCGCTGATAATACAGGCAACCCTGTTTGGGTAGAGTTGCCCCATACCCTGTGAGGGGGGATGGGCATGGGCACAATGGGAGCTGGTATTTCTGGGCTTTTGTTCTCTGGTGGCTCTACCTGGTGGTTTTCTGTGACTCTTCTGAGAGAGCAGCCATGGCCATATCCTAGTCTCTGTCTCAGAACAGAGAGATCGCAGTCTGCTCTCCACTGAAGTCTCTTGGCCACTTTAACTCTGTTTCTGTTGGTGCTGCTTAAAAACCCGCAGTCCCGGGTTGTGCACCCCACAGCCACTCTCCCAGCCCTCACTTCCAGGGCCGGCATGTCTCTGTCCTTTGTACTTCTAACACTGCCAGCGGCCCCCAGTTCCCACACGTGCTCCCAAGCTCGCTGTTTCAGTGTGGTTTGTGCGTGCTCTGGAGTGCCGGTTTTCTATATGGTCATGTGCGCTCCCGAGCTCTTGGTTTCAGTCTAGTTAGAGTGTGCACTCTGGAGCTCCGGTTTTCAGTTTGGACGCACACTCCTGAGCTCCCAGTTTTAGTCCAGTTCCAGTGAGCGCTCCAGAGCTCTGGTTTTCAGTCTGGTCACACACGTTCCCGGGCTCACAGTCTCAGTCTGCTTTCTCGAGGGTGCCGGTCCAAGAGCCTGGCCAGCTCTGCAGTGCAGGTGACTACTACCTCCTGGAACCTGAGTGCGTCGACTCCCTCCCCCTTCCGTTTATCTTCTGTTATTTGTGCGAGGATTCAGGCTCCCCATTTCATACTTCAATACTCAACACTGGCAATGTTCGTGTGTAGGGATCCAGATGTATTTTCCTGCATCTCAGGCTGATTTCGTGAGTGTTCAGGATGGTCTGGTAGATATCCAGCTCGATTCAGGGGACCAGCTGAAAAAGGGGTCCCCTATTCCTCCACCATCTTTTCTGCTTTTTTTCTGAGATGTTTTCTTTCTTCTTCCATAACACCCTGCACTAATCTGTCATGATGTCCTTGCTATTGTATTTTAATTACCAATTTACATTTTTGTCTCTGCACTAGATTAAATTCTCCATGAGGGCAGATATCATGGCTTGATTATCATTTTAACCCCTGTGCCTAGTACAGAGTGTGAAACACAATATAAATTTAATGTATATTGGTTAAATAAATGAATGTGGATTTCAACCTTTTTCCCCTAGCTTTACCTTTCTAAGAATTTTTATGGGTTGTCATTCATAACCCCAGGGTTGCAGATTAAGAAACATTTGTGAGCAGCATCCCAGCATGAGGCTGCAGTTTGAGTAGTTTTCTTCTATAATATACTAGCTTTTCAGAGTGCCTGGCGTGACACCACTATCATTTTTGCAGAGCACCAATAAAAAATGATTTGATATCGTTAAAAATCATTTCTCAAATGTGTTCTTAGGAGGAAAGGGAAATGGGGAAATGGATCAAGGAGATTTTAAAGAAGTGACTATTATTCTTTTTGAGAAAAGAAATGAGGATGGAGAAATAAGGAAAAAAGGAGCACAAATAAAGGGGAAGAAAGAGTAGTAGCCCTACATCTAAGACAGGCAGTATTGCAAAGTGGGAAGATCATGGGTTTTAGAGTTGGAATTAAATTCAAAGCCTGTCTCATCTATATGTGAGCTACTGGGCAAGTCAACCTCAGTATCCTCCCTCAAAATGAACATAGTAACAGCTAATTTATATAGAGTTGTAGAAGATTAAGATATTCTATATTAAGGGCTAACTCAACATGTGATATATGGCAGATGATTAACAAATAGTTGCTACATATTTACTATCACCACAACCACCATTACCGTAACTGTGGAATTAACCAAATGAGGAAGAGGAGACAGGGGCTTTTGAGTATCTTGTGACATCCTGAGTCTAGCTCTCACCCAGTGGGTGATATTAAGCTACTGCTGATACCTAATATTTAGTGAGGTTTTTTTTCCATTTTTTTTCACCTCAGGTGTAAACAGCTGAACTCTATCGTGTTGTCTTTTTATAGTTACTACACTTGCTAGTTTATAAGCAAATTCTTCCTCTTGTAATCTAAAAAAAAGAAAAAAAATACTAGGACGCCAGGAAGGGAGAGATAGGTGAGAAGGTAAAAACAGTAGGGGTGATGAGATGGAGCCTCCTTGGTCATTGATCCAGCCCTGAGGACATGGGTTAGGGTAGTCAGAAGGCAGATAAGCCTGGAGAGTGAGATGACTCATGGCTCCTTCCTCATAAGACCAATGATTCGTTTGGCTGTTTTGAGCAGAAAGCATGTTAGTGAGTAACCGGAAGACACCATACAACATAATTTATGTACCCTATCTCACTGTGACACAGATATTTTACTACTCATTTTGTAGATTGAGAAATAGAGACTTGGAGAATCTAAATAAATTGCTCAAGCCCACCCAACATAACTTGTAAAGATAATAATTGGAATTTAAATCGAGATGTATTTAGCTACAAAAACTACAGATATTATATTATATTACAAGAAAGAACATGTGATGCAGGAGAGAGGCCATGTTGGCTTACACATGGAGTTGTTACTCTTTGATGATAGGGTAACAGAGAATTATAGGTCCTATTATTATAGACACAGGGCAAGTGGAAAGATGCTTAACTTAACTGCCAGAGCCACCCTATAGGAAAAAAAAAAAGGTAAACACCTTGAATATAATTTATTTTCTGATTTCTAAGGAGTGGAGTTAAAATTGTTCATTGCTTCAGCTGAATGATATGAGTCAAATCTCTTTGTTTCTTTAGCTTATAAGCTTGCATATGGTTGTGCTAACATTGAAAACATATTTTCAATGATATTGAACCTCAGTTTCCAAATCTCAAAGTTTTCCAACTCCTGGCTTAAAGAATGATCTTTGGAAATATTTCTCCATTTGAATTTCCATTTTGTAATTCATATCTATGTTGGGCTCAAGCATGTTTCTTAATTTCTTGGAGCCTCAGTTTTATCATCTGTAAAGTGAAATCATACCATTGACCTCATTTAGATTACTGTGAAGATTGAGAGGACATATGTGCAACACATATACACCACAAAAACCTACCTAGCACATAGATATTTAGCACTCTATGAAAGTTCATTCATTTTCTTCCTTTACCTCTTCTCATTTTTTCCCTAAGACTAATTCTGATGAGAGGATTATAGCTAGGACAATGAGGGGCTTGGCAGGTTTTATCTGAGGGTAGATATTGGAAGTGGGAAGAAAGGTACTGAGTTTCAGGAGCAATCTCTGGAGCTGAAGTGAGCTTTCACCACATGCAGTTGTTTCTGTTGATCCCTTTGTGGGAAGTTGGGATTTAGGTAAAAAGAGGACATGGTAGTCAAAGGAAGTCTAAATGAGGATGACATATTTATTTATTATTCATGGCAAGAAGGAGTCCAAAGTTCCCTTCCTCTATTATGTCCTGTACCTGATCTTTTATCTTAGAGATTTTTAAATGAAAAATAATAATCAGGATGGTCTTTGTTGGGAATGGGGTCCTCAGGAGGAGATTTCATCATGTGTGGGCTCCATAACTTCTATCGGGAAGGCAACCACATTTGGCCACTAGAAGGTGAGTGCCCTCTAGTGTTGATGAAATAGACAGCTTGACTGAGTGAGGAGGGGGGAAGCAGGAGTCTCAGGGACCTCAGGCAGATAAACTTTGTGAGACTTCCTCTTATTTCCCATTCATTTACAATGTAGGGATATTTTGCACAAATGGTGGGAGCCAGGTGTGTTTCCTCCTTTGCACAGCAGGAGACAAAGGAAACTTTAGGAGAACTAACAGTGCCTTTTTACTTACATTCTGGCTGCTGAGTTTATAGTGCAATGAGCATTTCCTGTCCTGATTTAAGCTACAAAGCTCAGGCTATAAGATCAAGTACTCACTGGTTGCTTGATTGGTTGGTTGGGTTTGGATCATGATTAACTAATGCTTTTTGGGATTAGAGTTCCTGATTATGTGGCCAGGTTGCCAGGAGTACTGGCCATCACTGCTTAGGTTAGCCTTTACTCAATAGTCCTCCATCCTCGGGCTTAGCTATTCCATCCCCTCACACCACCACCAACACCTTTCTTGGATACCCTGAAGAATGCTGAAGAACACTTTTCAAGTGAACTCACAACAGTATTGTCAAAGGGCAAGTTAGCAACCCAAAGGGTACCTTCAGGAATTTTTAGGACACTTCTACATACACTTATTTATTGGTCAGGAAAAGGATGTGAATTTTGATTTCTGTGCTTAAATTCTGACTCACCACTTCCAAAGGGGCCTTGGGCAAGTTTGAATTTTCCAGGGCCCAAGTTTTCTCACTGGCAAGGAGATAAGAATAATACTTACACTGTAAGATTGCTATGATTGGTGAGGGGGAAAACGTACAAAGTGCTATTGCAAAGAGTGATACACATAGATGTTCAACATGTGCTTGCTAGAAAAATCATTAGGTCGAGGAAAGGCAAGAAGTTTGGGGGACAGAGGCCGGGTGTTTGTTTGGGAAGAGTAGCAGGTGATGAGGTTGGGAGGTAGGCTGGGGAGAGATTTTTAAAGACGTTGGATGTTCTTGAAAATTTGGATTTTAGTTAGTGGATATTAGATCTACTTCCATTAGATCAGATATTGGAAAAGAGGTTTCTAATTTTGAAAGAAAAATCTGCTATGAAAGTATAGGCTAGAGAAAGAGATGCTGTTAATTGAGAGACACTGACTTGACCAGGCAGAATTGGGTATGTAGAGACAAAAGAGTATATGATTCAAGAACTAGGATGCTGGAATCCAGATGCCTGAGCTTAAATCCTGGTGCTGCCATTTATGAACTGCGTGGCCTTGGGAAAATTTGCTTTAACTCTCAACATCTCAGTTTCCCTACCTCTAAAATGGGTGTAGTTATAATGCCTTCCTCATGGGGTTGTAAAGCTTAAAGCAGTTCCTGGCACACAATAAGCATTTTTTAGACAAAAACATTGTTCATAATAGAAAGTCAGTTTCACTTGACCAGAGACTGGAAATGCAGGAGGAATGGAAGACAGATTTGAGGCTTCTTCTCAGAAAACTGAGTGCAGGCCGGTGTCATCAACTGACATAGGAACACAAGAGGAGGAATATGTTTGTGTCATGGTGGGTCTTGGATGAAGATGTGATTGGGGAAGTGTATCCTGGAAAATAACAGGACTGGATGAGTTCACCCAATGAAATTAGACAGCTGGAAAAGAAGAGTGCTATAGAAACTTGTAATACATTTATATTCTCCAGGTGGGTTGAAGACTATGATTTGAGTAAGGAGGGAGCTGAATGACAAGAAGAGAATCAAAAGATATTGGGGTGGTAGAAGCCAAAATTAGAGAGAATTATAAGTCTGACAGGGTGGTCAACAGGGCCAAAGGCCAAATGTTTTATGAATTTATCTTTGTACAATTTGCCTCCCAATGAGCCATGTCTCTAATGTTTCTGGTAATGAGTTCTGTCTTTTTGCCCCATGAATTTTCAGCTGCTTTTGATTTTCAATCATATAATGAATCCCAGACTCATGCACAATCAGCTGTACAGCAGAAAGGAGAAAGACTTCCACATACAACAGCACACATGCACACACACACCACAAAGCCTAACCTGGGAAATGAATTAATTTGGCCAAAGAGAATTGTTTGTCCTTAAGTAGAACACTAATGGTTCTCTGTAAGTTAATGGAAATGCTGCTAATCAGTTCCTCTGTTGTACTTTCCAGACCTCCCTGATCTCAACCAAACCACAATGCCTCTTGAATGGGCTTGTTTTTGTATTTTGCCCAGACAACTCATAAAGTCATACTGAGATGTGGACTCCATTAACTCAGCTTGCAGGGTTATCACTTACATCTTTAAAGCCTGAAAGACTGGACTGCAGAACTGGCTTTCCCTCACCTTGGCCTCACCAACAGTGTGGTGGGCAGAATCTTGGGCATATCTGATAGGAAGGGTCAGCTAGCTCATAGTCATTGAGTTTGTCTTTCTGCTCCTGGGAAGGACCACATCTCTAATGCCCCAATAAAGAAAAACTTAAATTTCCAGAGAATGTATATTTCCATTGAAAGAAAAGAACAACATGCATTGAGTACCCACTGTGGACATATTCCTGAGCAAGCAGCTGAGGGTGCCACCACATAGTGTCCCTGTCTTCCAACTTACAGTCAGGAAGGGGAAAGAAAAGCAATAACAAGCAGCATTAGAAAGAAAGAAAAAAGTGCTTTGGGGGTTTGAGGAGGTGGAACAAATGCAAGGCAATTGTGTCTATTTTCAGAATGCTAATGAGATGAAAAGATTGAGAATAGGGAAGTAATGTACTCTTGCCCCATGGCATATTCCAGGGTTGTTTTTTGGGGGGTGAAAAATAGTGGGAATTGGAATATGGAATGACAATGTTGGCAAAAAGAGCATTTATCAGAGCAATTAGAAGAGGTGAGTTTGATCATTAGTTAATTAATTCAACATGTATTTATTACATGCACACAATACAGAAGGAACTCTGCTAGGTGCTGGGGAGACAGCTGACCTCGTTAGGTATGCCAGGTAATTATCATCATTTCCTGGAAGTATTCCTGTCCTTCAAAGTGAACATGAGGGGAAAGGAGGCTGTGAAGAAAGGGTTATATCTGATTCTGTGTTGTTCACGCTCTTACAGGACTCTTTTGAACCATGGCTGAGTGGTTGTTTTGCTGATGTATCAAGCATTTTGCTCCTCTCACTTCCACCATTAGTGATGAAAACCAAATGGGAGGGAATAAATTGCCCATTCCACAAACCATTTTAGAGATGTTTAGTTAATGGATAGAAAAATACATGGTAGTTAAATGTTAATTAATTCCTTTTTTAAGCAGCATATTCATTTTATACTATTTATGAGGGTTGTCTTGTAAACAGATTCCTATTACTTTGGTTCAACCATTGAATTTCCCTAAGTCACTTACCCTAAATGTTCATTAATTTCAGCCAGCTCTAGAAACTGAATTCTTACTGAACATTACCACAAAATGCAACTCAAAAGCAAGGACCGTGTCTGTTTTGTGTCCTAAAAAATGCCCACTAAGGAAGGAGAAGTGCTTGAGGGAGCTCCAAAGACAGGATTTGATGAAGATAATGATGATGACAACGATGATGATGATGATGATGATGATGATGATGATGATGATGATGATGATAGGCAAATGGGGTTGTGATGATGGTGATGACAATATTGGATCTATTCCCTGTTTTGATGCCAAATGAAGATGAGAACTGTAGTGTGAATAACTTTATTTCCAGGTATTCTAAAGATATTTTGTGTTTAACAGGGACACAAAAGAAGATGCTTGCAAGGGAGAGCCTGTTAGACATTTCAGCTAAGGAGTGAATGGACAAAATAGATTTATCTGTATGCCAGGAAAATGAAGTAACCCCTCAGCCAGTGTAGGGGAAGAATATGAAACCAGCATGGCCTAATACAAATCCGAGGTCAATTTTGTGAGTATGGGTGGTCACATAAATGCCAAGTCTCCCTTTCCTCGTGTGTAAATGGGATGCAATTCCCTAGTTCTCAGGGCTGTTGTGAAGATTATTGTGTAATGTAGTGAAGCTTCCACACAGGTTCCAATGCATACAATAAAAAAAGAACTATTTTCATTCTTCTCATCTTTCCTATGATCATCACTTTTCTCACCTGTAAAATAGGATAATAATACGTGCATCAAATGCGATGTATGTGAGAACACTTTGTAAGGCAGAATGTGTTATAAACTCTCACACATTAATTATATACTGGTGAAATATGGGCTACTAAGGGTGAGCAGGTACTTTGGAAAATCCCTACAAATCTCTGGACTTTGTCAAGATTCAAGACTTGGAATCCAAATCCAATATTGACAATGTCAACATCATCCTGCAGTGGAGAGCAATAACCATCTCTTTGAACCGTAGCTTGTGGGGAGGCTGGAAGGTGGAAACAGAGGGTGGAAAATGGAATTGTCCCTTTGAGATTGAGCTCTGCCATCCTGGCTGTGGAAGAAATGCTGAGTCCATGGATAGTCAGTTGTGGAGAGAAATCAAGAAATGGCGGCAATACAGAGTAGCTGCCAGGAATCCATGAGGCTTTGCAAAGTTCATTTGTTCGATTGTTGCCACAAATGGCAAAGAGAGCTAGGCCTCAGCTATGGAGAGAGGGGCCACTGGGGGGAATGTCACTGCTAGGCCCATGTGATGCCCCTTGAGAATGGTTCTGAATTGATCACTTTTCTTAATGGCTCAAAAGGGCCACCTGCTCAATGGCCAGCACATAAGCTCCCACCCTATCCTGCCCATTTCTCCGTTGGAGAAAGCTACATCTTTGCAGCTCCCTCATATCCAACAGAGGGAAGGGAAGAGACACTCTTCTGCTTGGCATCAGGAAGATTTGTCTGCACTTTGGCTCCTCACCAGCCCCATCAGCATGCAAATAACTCCCTTTGTTCCTGCCAAACTTCTTTATTGAAAAATCGAAACATCTTGTCTTTATTTTAAATTTTAAACAGGCAAATTAATTTTATTAGTTAAACCACTCTGGAGGAAGAAAGAGCTTTTTACTTAGATGCCATGACATCATCTCATCTGTCACCTTTTAAAAGCCCCATGTTTGGAATCAAGCCTCTTGGCAGCCTCTGTGTTGGGCAGCAGCAGTTCTAAAAAGAGAGACAGAAAGGGGGAAAAAGCCATAAAGTGAACTGACTTTTGGAAATTTAGTGACATGGCTACAAAGCATCAGACAGGAGTGGCTGAGCTGAAACAGCTGCTCCAGACTTAAGAGTTTGAGCTCTGGAGGCAGAGCTCCCAACACATCATACACTATGACAGATGCCGACTGCAGCAGGAGCATTAGTGATTATTAGAATGGGGACAAAGCTTGAAATTGTGTTGGGGGCCAGTGTGCTCAAGAATTACTATTCCTCTCTCCTATTTAAGCACTAGGGAAGTTGGAAACATCTAGTCCAGAAAGGGATTAGTGAGTTTCTTTCATCAATTCTGCATATGGTCTCTTCTCTCATCATTCTGGGGCCCTTAGGCCTTTAAAAGTTCAGTCAGTGCATTTCTCTCCCTAATATCTACCACCACCATGGTTGAGGCTACTGGTTTTCATTGCCAGGTTCCTATAGTCTTCTGATTACCTTGCTGACTTGGGTTGGGTTCCCAGAAAGCAAATTTTGAGATGCAGATTTGCATACAAGGGGATTATTGAGGTGTGCTCTGGGGTCACCACCGTGAAGAGTGAGCGTAGCAGGTCTCAGCAGGAGAGTTCAGCTGTGATGTAGTTGTAACAAGGCCTCAGCAAATGCCATAGGGAACTTGAGAGCTTAGATAGCCCTTCAGAGCCACTTCAGATGAAAGCCTTTGTGGCAACATTGTACATTCATCTGATGCCAGCTGTCCCCAGGGAGGAACATAACTTCCCTATGGCAGCAGTCTTCAGTCAAGGGCCACTCCCAGAGAGCGTATTAAACTGTAAGTTGTCAACAACCAACACTCCTGTAGCTGGGGGAATGCATCTCAGTCCCAAACAGGGTATCTGGGATGCATGCAATGGTGTCTACCACACTGATCTCACACTCCTGTTCTCCTATCCTCTGTTCTCTGTACTCCAAATTATCTTTCTCAAATGCAATTGGATATACCTGTCCCTGATCATAAATTCATCAATGACTTATTGCATTAAGGTAAAGGCCCAAATCCTTATATGGCCTTCAAAGACCTGAATCCATGCCACTTTACCTAGATTTCCAGTCTTGTCCATTTCTGAGTCTCTACACTTCAGGCAGAGGGTACTGTGCATCCTGTTTTTATTCTCAGAGATGCTCTGCTCCTTTTTGCCTCAGTGGTAGATTGTTTTTCCTTTTTGCTGCCTGGAATTTACCCCCTTCCTAGTTTTGGGAACTCCCATCACGCGTGTCAATAGACGAAGGGCCTCCTTGTCTTAGACCCCCTACCTGACCTTGTACAATTGGATGTTCCCACCCATAGTTTGAATCTGGAGATAGTGACAACAAGACAAAGGGACAGTGAGATTCAGTTGCTGGCCTCACTGGCAGCATCATTGAGTAGGAGTGGCTGCAGGTCCAAAAGTATTTCTGCCATCAGTTTCCCTTGATTTCTGATGGTTTCTGAGCTGATTCCTTTGGTCTTCCTGACAATTTGGTGAGTTACGCAATATTCTTCTCATATATCCCTCTTTTGATATACTTTTGCTTCATTACTCATACTTTTGATATCAGCTCATGAGTCACTTCCTTAGAGAAACCTTTAATGTCAGCATCGGTCAATTTCCCTTCATATCACCAGAGCTCTTCATTCAGAACACTCACATATCTGTAATCAAACATTCATGAAAGTGATTATTTGATTAATGTCTAGCTTCCCGATTAGAATTTGAACTTTCTGAGAGCAAGACTCTATTTTTGTTCATAATTTTTTCCACAGATGTAGCACAGGATCTAAAACTAAATATATAAGCATACATTTTGAATAAGTGGAAGAATAATGAAAGTCAGTGTATGGAATTGGGTGTCTCTAACTTTTTAAAAAATGAGGTAGATATAGACCTTGAGGGAGAAAGGCACAGGATATTTTCCTGAATGATTGAGGAAACACCATTTTTGTTATGCACTGTCTTCTTGCATTTGTCAATAATTTCCTGTTTCTTTTCTTCTCCTTCCCCGTTAGTGAGATGTCTTAATGACATAACTGACTGGCTCTCTTACATTCTGATCCTATCACAGTTTAGGAAGGCTGAACATTCCAGCTTCACATTTTTTGGATCTTAGTTTTCCCACTGTTTAGACACAATTTTGCTTTGCTTTCCTTCTCACCTTTAATTGAAACTTTTAAATAATTACTAATGAAATCAATAGGCATCTGATGTGTGGAGACCAATTCCTTTACAGAGGCTTTATTACTCCCGAAAACTAGAGTGACAAAGATATTTCCTTAGTGGAAAGAGCACCAAATGAGAGAGGCTCCTCCTTGTTCCCTTTCTGGGTCTTTACCAAGCCTCACATTTTCAATTTGATGGCTCAAACTTAATGTCCTTTCATTTGAACCTTGTCAGGGAATTTGGTTTCCAGCTGGCCTTTGGAGCTCTGGGGGTAGAGATGGATGAACGCTCTAGTGATAGTTGCCTAGGACCACACAGCTACCAGCGTATTTGTGGGGAGGATGAAGAGGGTTGGGTTGCACAATATGGGGGCCCCTTCAGATAGCATGGCCTGGCTTTAGAGCCACATCAGAGCACATGGGATTCCATGGGATTCTCTACTCTAAGCTCCACATTATCTCTGATCCAAAGCCAACTTGGAAGAAAGATTAACTACCTCTGTCAACCTCTTAGCCCTTCCCAGGGCTGAGATACCAACAACCAAAACTAGTTCTTATGCTAGCATTAATTAGCAGGGAAATTACCCAAAGGGTCAAAGGTAGGTATTGCTTAAAAAGACAGCTTACTTATCAGGAACTCCTGGTCAAAAAGAAGGAGAATAAAGTGAGTATCCAATAGCTTCCAGAGTTGTATTAGGCAGTTTTATATATATTAAGTCACTGGGTCCTCACACTATCACTGACAAATAGGTAGGATTATTCTTACTTTATAGATAGAATATTGAGATTCAGAAGGGGTAGGCAACTAGTAGATAATCACACAACATTAAAGTGATAGAACAATGATTAAAAGTGAGACTGGATTTTCTCAGTCTCCTAAACTGTCACGCTGAAAGAGCACTGTGGGATTGAGAGTTCCTTTGCTTGTAAGATCTCACCCTGGTGGACACTGCTGTTTATACATGGTGCTCATCCTTCTTATCTATAGATGTGGCTTGGCATTGATCTGCTGGAACTGATGCACCCCATATGTCTTGGGGTGTCTATATTCAGAATTTTTTTCTGGGTCTCTCTCTTTTTTTTTTTTTTTTTGATTGGCATGATATCTTAATCAGACAAGATGGTGTTGTGAAAATTGAAGGGGGGTGTTGCTTGAAAGTTACAAACTCTAGGATTTGGATTCCAGCTTTGCCATTTACTGGTTGTGTGACTATGGGCACATTACTTCTCTAAGCTGCATCCATGAATTGGAAATCCTCATACCTTTGTGGTGGGCTTAACTTTGTAATAACAAAAGTCATGCATCCTTATTTTCTTTAAATCAACTTAAATCAGATTCTGAGCTCCCTCCTACTAGCTCATGGAAAATGTTTTCTCAAACAGTATAGGGGCTCCCCTTGCTAGGACTGTGCAAAACTATGTGTTAAAGACTTGTGTGCTATGTGCAAGGTTGCATGAGGGTCTCCATATCAGCTGTTTGCTCATCAAACAACCAGTATGTTCTACTCTGTGACAAATCCTGAGGACAGAGTGGAAAACACATAGACTCAGTCACTACAGTAAGGCCGAGGAGACAAATAATGTTACAATAAATTATGATAAATAGTAGTAGAACATGGGGGTGACTAACCTAGTCTGGTGGTATGTGTGTGTGGTGGTGGTAGGGTCTCTTAGGCCTGGCACAGAGAGCAAGAACGGTGAGTGGGGCTGGGGAGTTGGGAGGGACCAGATAGTTGAATACTGAGGTTCAGAAATATTGAGGTTCAGAAAGGGTAGGTGACACCCTTGTAGGACAGCCCTCAATCACAACAACTAAGGTGGTGGTCATGACTAAGATTGAAGATTATCAATTATCTGGCTCAATCTTGTTATCAAGTCTCACAAAGTCTTTTCCCAAAGGATTTATCCAACAGCTTTATCTTACAGGAAAATTTGTAAAACAGAAGGAGAAATGGAAGCAACTAAAATTTATTGGTATGATTCGTGTATGTATTTGTTTCTTTAGTGTTTTTGGACACTTGCTGTGTATCAGACATGTTGCTATGAATGAACATCATCTCACTTAAACACTGCAGTAACCTAAGGAAATATGCACCATTATCATGCCCAGTGTACAGAGCAGAAAATCAAGGATTAGTGAGGTCAAATAATTTGCTCAAGATCATACAGCTCATAAATTACTTGACTATGATTTAAATCTAGGCAGTGTTATTTCAGAGCCCTTTTATCTTCTAATTTCCAACTAGTTAATTGAATAAATTGCCTCTTAACAGAGAGCGTATCCTAAGGTTGTACATATAGAGCTGTTACATTTTGATGATGAGTGGGAGCTAGTTTTGGAAGACTGTTCTAGAAACTGAAAGGTGGGTGAAATTGAAAGTCAAAGTGAAAAGCAACTATGATATTTGTGTGTGTGTATGCACAGTGATATAGTTGGTTGTGGTCCTAACCACATTTTTTAAAACTATGCTTTGCAAAAAGTTGTAGTTTGACCTATGTTAAGAGATTTTTTAAATTTTTTAATTTATTTTTTAAATATTTTATTATGTTATGCTAGTCACCATACAGTACATCATTAGTTTTTGATGTAGTGTTCCATGATTCATCGTTTGCGTATAACACCCAGTGCTCCATGCAATACGTGCCCTCCTTATTAAAGAGATGTTTTTCAAAGAGGAATTCTGTAGTCAAATTGGTTGAGGAGGCATTGGGAAACAATGTTAAATTTCTTTACTGCAGGACTTTTCAGTTCCTCTATGCAAATAAAATATAACTCTTCAAGAGGGGATTTTTATTTTTCAAAGGTAATTGATACAAGAACCCATTATTACTTTTTCCTTGAGCATCTATTAAGTAGCACCATGTATGACACAGGTTGGGAATGCTGTTTTAAATAATCTTTATGGTTTTAATGATTTTCAATGGGTGAAATCAATTATGGTAATTAGTGTAATTCTGTGAATAGCTTTTGATAAATATCCCCTGGAGGGATGCTTTCTTTGAGATACAGAGATTATTTTTTATTGGCTTGTTCACTTTAATAGGAAGGGTCTTTACTATTGTCTTGGGGCAATCTGAACCTAAGGGAAAACCCTTAGGTACATTTGAACAGCTGTGGATTATACTGAGATTTAATAACATTTTCAATATTTTATTACCATGTATTTGTAGAGGTGGATAAATTTGGCACAGGAGGGTTCCAAATTAGACTTTACATCCAGAGATGGAAACTCTTCCCCACAATATAAAGTCTTTCGTATCAAAAAAACTTATCTATGTTGTACAGACAAGAGGATGAGAAATGGAGTGGAAATCTGACTTTTGGAGTTAGTGAAAGTAGAGAATGGAAATGCAAACAGAAGAGAGGAAGGGGAATTTACTGAATTGTAATTTCCTTTTAAAATCTGTTTGGAGGGTCCTTTGCTTTTACCACAATGTTCATCCATTACGCTTTCTCTTTTTAGCAGTAAGCATTGATTTGTGAAAATAATGGCTTCTGCTGGAAGATGAGAATTTCATTAAAAAATGCTACATCTTCTAGTTTATAGTGTCTTTAAAAAATCTAAAAGAAGAAATTGCTAACTTGATTTTGTGAGTTTTCACTGGGATTTGTTTTTCAAATTCTTGGACTGTTTCCATGATAGGAAACAATTTCAGTGCTTATGGTTTGGCAGAGAAATTACTTTTTTTTTGGTCCCCAATAATTGTTTTCTTTAATAGTCTCCAATTCAAAAACAAAAACTTATTCCAGAAGATGAAAACTTGTTAAGGTTTGAGTGTTTAACAATTCTAAATTCATCCTTAAGAATGATGCCAAATAGAAATAATCTTCATTGAATTTCCACATGGATCAGAAGGCTTAAAATTCAGCAAAGTGGAGCAGAGTAAACTTGATTCCACTCTTTCAGGTGGGAGGACAAACACAGCCAGAGGTACTTGTACTCAGTGACACAAGGTCATTGTGGTAGGAAGGAGGAAGTGAGGGAAACAACTTGAAAAGTTCTTATAAATTCTTATAAGTTCTATGGAAAAAGTACTCTCCAGTTTACATTGCCTCAATTAAATCTAATCTTGTGCCATGGGTGTTGCCATAATCCCCATTTTATAAGTGGGGAAACTGAAGCTCAGAGAGCTTAATAGACTTTGATATTCACAGACTGGGCAGGAGAGCTAACACTTACACTGGGCTGTTATTAGTCAGGGTTCTCCGGAGAAAGAGAACCAACAGGATATATACAGTATGCCAATGTGCGTGTGTGTGTGTGTGTGTGTATTTGTATATATACTGCTGTCAGTAAACTGTAGGTCCAGGAGAATGGACCTATAGTTCTACTCTAAGTCTGAAGACCTGAGAATCAGGAGAGCTAAGGCTGTAAGATCCATTCTACAAACTGGCAGGCTTGAGACCCTAGAAGAGCCAATGTTTCAGTGTGAATCTCAGGGCTGGAAAAGATCAATACCTCAGCTCCAGAGGTCAGACAGCAGAAGTTTCCTCTTAACCCTGACTTTTTTTCTATTTAGATCTTCAATGGATTGGCTGAGGTTCACCCAAATTAAGAGAGGAAATCTGCTTTATCTCTTTAAATGTTCATATCATCAAGAAATACCCTCACAGACACACCCAGAATTATGTTTAACCAAATGTCTGGGCACGCCATAGCCCAAACAAGCTGACACACAAAATTAACCGTCACGCAGGCCTTCTGAGTTGAATCCTATGCTCTGCTTGCATGATAACAATATTAAACCCCCTTTCTGATCTGATTTTGAAGCTGTCATCAATGCTGTTATTTATATTTATATTCCTGTAACAATTCTACTTATTGCCATTCATGGTGTATCTCTATGTGACTCTATTGATCAAGGCTGTCTCCTCACAAAATTTTGTATTTATATTGATCCTTTAAAGCTGAAGAGGTTCAACCAGGAACAAATTTTGCCCTCAATAGCTATATGTCTGAAACATTTTTGGCTATCATAACTACAGTGTAGGTTGCCGAGGACATATTTCTGGCATCTGGTGGATAGAGGCCAGGAATGCTGGTAACAACCCTGCAATGCACAGAACAGCTCCCCTCAACAGAGAATCATCCAGCCCAAAGTGTCAGTCAGGTCAAGGTTCAGAAACAGCCCTAGTGTAAGGATTCTTAGGGTCCATGGTGGATTTTGGGATATTTGTACATACCATGAAAATATATGCAAAATTTTATGTGTACATTGTTACTATTTTTCCCCCTGGGGAGAGTCCATAGCTTTTATCTTATTATGACAGAGTCCCATGCTCTCTATGATGGATATGACAGATTAGCACTTAGCGTCAAGCTTCTTCTATTGTGCCTTCCTGCACTGTAGAGTCTGGATGCCTAAAAGCTACATTTCCCAAACTTGCTTGTAGCTATAGTACTGGGTATAAATTCAGTTCTCCAGGTATGAGGAAGGCAGAAAGAAGGTAGGGTCCATATACCTGCTGCTTTGGGTGTTTTCTGCTGGAAGTGTGTTGGTAGTCATGTGAACTTTTCTGCTTCATCTTTCCAGGAACCAGCCAAGAATTTCATGGGGAGTAGAAGGCAGTGTGATGACAGTGGTAGAGAAGAAAGCGGTTTTCTGATCTTGGATCACTGTTACAAGAGAATATTTCTTGAAGTCCACAGCTCCAGAGGCAGTCTTCTTAGTTCCTATCTTTCCAATAGAGGCAAAGATAGAAGCTACTCTGATGGACCATTTTTTGAATATCTTTCTAGGAGTCATTTCTGGAGGCCCAACCTAGAACCTGTTCCTTTAAGCCTTCTAAAATTTGAAAGTATCTTTACTCCTTATATGAAGTGCCATCCTACTTAAAAATATTGAGATGGATATCTTTTTTCTTATAACTGAACCCTGCTGACACACCTCCAAAAAGTTTAGAATCATTGATTTGCTTTATTTCTGGCCTTATGGGATTGTTGATTCTATTTTCACTGTAAAATATCATTTACCTAGATAGCAAGATCTTCTTCATATCTCTGTCAGGGAGCTATTAAAAAATGTTTGACCTGGTACATCAGTAAACTTGTCATTGTGGGAAACAAACAAAGACCACAGTCCAGTGTGAAATGAAAGACTTCACTGGCATTAGAAGTATTACCATGCATGTAAGAAATATTGAAAGGTTAACACTAGAAAAGGCCTTAGAGACCATCTAGCCCAGTTACTTTCAAAGTGGAAATTTGTGGGAAATTTAGGGTTGTCCAATGACCAGGGAGTGCTACTGGCATTTAGTACCCGGATGCCATGGATGCTAAACATCCTGCCATGTGCAGGTCAAACCTATACCTTAAACTATTGCTCCTTGCCATCAATGCCCATAGAACTCTTGTTGGAAAATACCAGCTTGATCTCCTTGCTTTACCAAAGAAGCAAATGGTGCATAGGACAGTGAAATGATTCTCCTAAGGTCATAGAACCCAGGCCCTCTGACTCCCAGAGCAGAGGTCTTTTCTTATTAAGATAGGAGAGGTTCTCTGATGTCACCAGGGGAGCCAGGGAGCCAGGATATAGTCCTTGAAATGGAATTAAAGAGAGAAGGAGGTGAAGCAGATCTATCAGGTACCTGACATTCAGTCAACATTCACCTAAATGGCCAGACTGTTGTTTTATTTTTTATGTGGGCAGAGTAAGTTCTGATTGCTCATTATTCAGTGCTGTAATATTAACTGTTTTATATATTATCCTGAGTTAGAGAATCTTGTTGATGAATAAAAGTCAATGGAGAGAGGCTGGTTTGGCATTTGACTTTGTTCTCAGTGTGGTTACCCCATCTTGAGCTGTTTATTCCTCAGTGCACACAGGGAATTTTAAATTCTTCCTCATTACATTTAATTGTTATGCAGTAATCCACTTGCTATCATGTCTCAAAAGGACACCTCCCCGCCCCCATAGATTCTCTCTCTGTCATGATATTTTCCTGATATGTTCTAGATTCAATGAGAAAGTTTGTACATGGTTTTGAGATTCTCAAACCATCCCTAGGATTCCTGGTGCAGAACTAATTGTACAGGAATTAATGATTTGTTCTTACTTTGGGAAAGAATATTTCTTGACTGGACAAAAAGCAGCTTTACTGAGTAACTTGCCACTTTCCAGTGTAAAAATTTGGCCATATTCACCTTTCTCTAAGAATGAAGCTCCTGAATCTTTTTGAATTTCACTGTAAGCCTGCTATTTACTCATACAGTAATTTTTAAATCGTGGGTATTAGAAATAAGATAGATAATTAAGCTAGAAATGAGGATATACTAAGTTAAATCTTAACTTTTTCTCTGCACCTATAGGCAATAATCACCCATACCTTCTGTTACAGTGAATTGCTTTTTGACAAGAATGATGTCTTATTGCCTTTTCACCTACACAAAGTAGGCATTCATTCATTTGTTCATATCATCAACAAATATTTCTTGAGCACCTACAGTGTGTTAGGCACTGCTGTATGCAAGAGATTTATCAAAGGTAACTTAGCTAAGGCTATGTTGGCCAGCAAGGTGTCAGTCTGTTTGGGGGTACTGTAATTTTATTATTGGTATTTTACAGTGGCCTAGGTTTCTGCATTCTATTTCTCATTTTGTGCTAGAGGCTGAAGATGAAACTGATGGTGATCCAGGGCAGAGATATCTCTAAAATGGTGAAGACAACCAAATAGTCTTTTCCTTCGAGAAGTTAATATTCTGCTTAATAATAGTATGTTGAACTAGAGTTAACTACCTTATCTGAGTATAACAAGGATTAGTGAGAAAGGAAATAAAGAGTTCAGTATAATGCCTGACTCAAGTGAGTACACAATAATTTATAATGCTTATTATATTAATTATTAGGTGAGTTTTTCATAGTTATTTTCCAATTGTCTGCCCATCCCAAATGGATGAGTACCAGCCAGTCTCCTTCTGTTCCAAATCACTGTCAGTTTCACCTCCAGGCACCTGCAATAATAAAATTACTATACAACAAACTGACAGGCACCTTGGTTGGGAAACATAGTTGTAGATAAATTAGCTAAAATTTCTGTATTTGTTTCTCCATTCAGGAAATAGAAATCATAATGCATGTCATCTCCTCCTCCTCCTGGAGCTAGGAGGATTAATGGGAGAGTAGATTACAAGTTTCTTAAGCATGTAGGATGTAGGCTTTATCAATGGATAACACACTATGATGATAAGCTGCTATCCCAACAATAACATCACAGAAGCAGAATATCAGATAAAATGATGACTTATGCTCCATTTGAAATTTGATATGTGTGAGGATGGGGAGTCCACACACATCAAATAGAAAAAAAAAATAATAGAGAAAACTGAAGGACACCCAAGAATTAGAGCTAAGAAAAGAAATGGGGGTGCTTAGAAGACACTTGAAATGAAGAGTATAAGATAGGCAATTGTATGGAGTATGATGTAATCAAAGCAACAGAATTTTACTCTGCAATGGAGAAAGATGACATTGTTTGAGAAGAGAGAATAGTCAAATCTGGGCTCTGGCTAGCAACAACTGGTGCCTTTGAGTGTCACTCAGACTCTCTGGGTTCCAGTTTTCTCATCAATCTAATGCTAATACTTTCCTTGACCCTCAGAAATTTTCTTTAAGACTTGTAAGAATGGCAACAATGCAAAGATAAGAAATGTGGAAGGGCTTTGTTATGAGCTGAGTAGGTCCCCCCAACCCAATCCTATTCATAGGTTGAAGTTTTAACCCCCAATACATTTAAATGTGAGTGTATTTGGAGATAGGACCTTCAAAGAGGTATAGGAGTGATGACAATACAGACTCCACCTTTGGTCCTCCATCTTGTTTATGCCTGTGCAATGAAATGACCTCACTGGGTGCTACATGTTCCAGGTCCTGTGGAGGTTAATGTATGCCCTGACTAGAATGCAGGAAGGCTGTTCTGATCTTCCCTAAAGTTGTTTAGATTACTAGTAGAGATAACATAGTTTGTCCCCCCACCTTCAGACACAGGTGGCACCACGAGATCTGTTAAATGTTAGACCCTTTGACCTCACCACAAGGCCCTCTGCACATCCTCTCACTCTATCAAATCTGTGGGCTAAGGTCCAGACTTTGTGGAGGACAGCTGTGTAGTGCCTGGATCATCACCTAGTCCAATTCCCCCATTAGTAAGTTACCCTGAGTAAAACTCTGTATAAACAGTACGGAGTCACCTGCTTTGTTTTCTGGTTTCAAGGTGCTTTCTCAGTTTGGACATACTTTACTGTTCCTCTACCAGCTTCTAACAAGAGGTAGTTAAGGTTAAACGAGGTCATTAGTGTGGGCCCTAATACAATATGATTATTATCCTTATGGGAAGAAGAAATTAGGAAGGAAGACCATGGGAAGACAAAGGGAGAAGATGGCTATCTACAAAGCAAGGAGAGAGACCTTAGAAGAAACCAACCCTGCCAATGCCTTGAATTCAGACTAGTAGCCTCTAGAATTGTGAGAAAATAAATTTCATGTGTTTAAGCCACCCAGTCCATGGTGCTTTGTTATGGGAGGCCTATCAAACAAATACATGCTTGACAAAATAAAAGTATTACCTACTTTTTGTAGTTTCCCATTGCTATGGACTGCATACTTGTGTTCCCTCAAAGTTCATTTTTACAAACCCTAATATGATGGTATTTGGAGGTGGGGCTTTTGGGAAGTAATTAGATCATGAAGATGGAATCCCCATGACAGCATTAGTGTCCTTATTAGAAGAGAAAGAAAAGTAGGGCACTCTCTCTCTCTCTCTCCCTGCCATGTGAGGATACAAAGAAAAGGTGGACATCTGTAAACCAGGAAGAGAGCCTTCACCAAGAACCAGAGCATGCTAGCACCTTGATCTTGAACTTCCAGCCTTTAAAACTGTGAGAAATAAGTGTTTGTTGTTTAAGCCACCTGTCTGTGGTGTTCTGTTATAGTAGCTCAAAGTGACTAAGACACCCATGTAGCACTGAGCACACAATAAATGCTCAATAATTTGAATGGGGCTATCAATGATTCCTGGTAGCGTTGCCTGATATGAAAATATTATGGTCTGTTTTACTGTGGAGATGACATTGAAGGAACACAATTGAGATATTTAGGATGTAGTCTTTCTTCTACTAAATAACTTAATGTAGAAGGTGAGAAGTATAACCGCAGGCTGACCGGGATGGGTGCATCTTGGCAGCTGGGCAGGTGATGGTTCCATTTGCAGAGACAGCAAACCCAGGACGAGGAAGCAGGATCTGGGATAAATGATTAGGTAAGTTTGGTTTATGCTGAGTATAGCACATGTTCATATTCCTAGATTGATTTTAGTACCTCCTATTCACTTAAAAAACAACAACAACACTAGGGGTGCCTGGGTGTTCCAGTCTATTGAGCATCCAGCTCTTGATTTTAGCTCAGGTCATGATCTCACGGTTGTAGGATCAAGTCCCATGTGGGGCTCCACTCTCAGTGTGGAGTCTGCTTGAGATTTTCTCTCCTCCTTCCCTTGCCCCTTCTCTCTTCCCCTACTTGCACATGCACTCTATCACAAAATAAATAAAATCTTTAAAACAAAACAAAACAAAACAAAAAACAATACTATATCCTGTAGTTCTACTTTTCATGAGTAGTCTTAGTTCCCTGCAAACAAACAATATCTGACTTGAGAATACTTCAGTCTATGCTTTTACCTTCTAAGTACATTTTCCAAGAAAGTATATTTTCTTCTCCTTGGAGAGGCAAACAGAGAAGAGAAAGCATATGGAAAGAGAATAGGGCACAAATACACTCCCCCAAACACACTTCATTTTAATTTCTAAGAGAAAGCATGACACTGCAGATTTCAAGGTTAATGTGTTTGAGCGTGAGTGGATAGATGGTGATTTTTGCTATAAATACATTGGGTGAGAGGAAGAAAAGATGATCCCTGCTTCTATCACTCTTTTGATTCATAGCCATTTTATTTCCTTCAGTGGACTATTCCCATATAAATTGACAGACACCTGTCCAAATAACTTCATTTAAGGCATAAGTGCTTTCTTGGTCCTTTCCTGCCCTTATAGGAATCACAGAACTAGAGGAATGGTTACCAAATTCTCCAGCCAGTTAACCGAAGCCTATTACAAAGGCCATGGGAAGTAAATGCTTAAAGGCAGCAGCCAGGTTGGCAGAGTCCTCCTAGGAGACCTGGCTGGCTAGGTGAGGGTGAGCAATTCCAACAGGGAGAAACTTAGCATGGCTGACTCCATATTGCTTCTATTACCCTTGCTGCTGTGACCTATAGCTTAGGAACCTGTGCATGTTAATTATTAAAGGAATTTTGCTTACAGCTAATATTTCTAAAAACTACCTTTTGCCAGAAACCTACCTCACCTGAGGAGAGGTGAGTACAGAAATGACTATGCTATGGTTAAAATTTACAGGAAGGACATGGCCAGATTCTTGTATGCAAAGGTCAACTGACGAAGGACAAAGGAGTTACAGGACCTTCCTCAGATGTCTACAAATGTCAGTTACCTTTTGACTCCAACCCCTTCACACTTCTGCCTTTTGCTAACATAAAAGAAGCTCAAATCTCATGTCCAGGGGGATGGTTCTTTGGGACAATTGTCTGCCATCTCCTTGCTTTGTTGGCTTTCTGAATCCAGTCACTCTTCTTACCCCAACATCTCGCCTCTTGACTTACTGGCCTGTCATGCAGTGAGCACAATGAGCCTGGACTCAGTTACATAGCCACCCTGTTAAACAAGGAGTGATCTACTGCCTTTCTGTTTGTGTCTAGAAGTTGCATTAAGGCTTTTGGTGCCAGTTAGCAATTATTATTTAATCAGGTCTTCCAGATGAAATATTTGTCGGCAGCTACAGAGAAGAATTGGCTTGGGTTTGGAGAGAAATTTCCACCCTCCCTTTGAGCCCAGGGAATGTGGATCAGGAGCTCATTAACATGCAGAAGCTGTGTGAGAATGTCTTTTATTGCAGATAGCATTTTATCACCCGGAATGATTGGTATATATACAAAGGGGCTCTTCAAAAATCTTCCTGGAACAGAAGCCTTGGCCTGTTCCAGCCTCCTTGCCCCTCCCTTGTCCCCAGCTGTTGTTTTTGGATTGCTGATTTCACTGCTTGGTCGTGGTTGCTGTTTCAAAAACAGGAAGACCTCTCTGTGTTTTGTTTTCTTTTGTTTTGTTTTTGTTTTGTTTTGTTTTTAAGCTCACTGGAACTTTTGAAGCTAGTCAGACTTTGGAGAACTCAGTGGCCCCACTGTGAATTCTATGGAACCTACTAGAAAGGAAACAAGCAAAATTTTACAGTATGTCTTCTTTACCCATCCTTTCTGCTAAAAACAAACAAACAAACAAACAAAAAGCAAACAAACTCCATTATATCTTGTCTGATTTTTCCAGGGTGGGGTGGGGATAAGGGAAGAATATAAAGAATGGGAAAGTGCAGAAAAACACATGCACAGCACTCTCCCCCCACGCCCCACCCCGTGAATCTGCGCCTCATACACACTCACTCCCCTGCTAACCTGTGCAGAAAAGAGCCATTTCAAGTCTGAAGGGTGGAGTAGGCCTTCAAGTAAGAGAGGGAAGGTGTTTCCTAGTCTCCTGTTTCCTGTGTTTGAGCCATTAACGGCGTTAACTGAGTAAAGAAACTACCAGGCACAGCTGTTTTAATTCCAAATACTTGCTGATCCACACAATTTCTACAGAGCTCCAACAGTTGTTGTGGGCTCATAAAGGACATTTGAATGGATTGTTCTAATTCTGACTGGCACTGGAGTGTAGGATTCTGACCTCCCCAGAAACGGCATTTTTCCAAGGGGAGAGATGGTAAATAGAATATATCCCGCCTCTTCCCTCCCCTTTATGGCCTATGCTGGCTGGGCTGAATTGTTTAGAGACTGGTTTCATACTCCATCTTCCTTTCAGAGAGGCTGCAACATTACAACTCAATTACCATATGGCAATATTTAGCAATGATCTGAATAAATGAAAGCAAACAAGCACATAAAGACACACACATACTCATATAATTTCTAGCTAAAGAGCTAATCTATTGAAAATATAACCTAAATTGGTGGTTCCTTATTGCCACCCAGGACAAACATGAGGGCAGTAGATCATTACACATTTCTTGGTACCATTAAAATTCCTCCTGATGAAGTCTGGAATAAATATAAGATATTAAAGATATCTTTACTGAGTCCCTATCTAGAATACACTGAAGGTTTAAACCATTCTATTATCAAAGTTCTTTGTCTCCCAACATTGTGACAACCCAATCCCTTTCTTGATTTTTTTTCTGTTAGTGGTTCTTAATGTTTTTTTTTTTTTCTCCCGTTAGGACCACAAAACCACACACTAGAATTTGCTTCCCATTGGAGTGCTGCTTCAGCATGCCTGAAAGGCCTGTGGATCTTGGATCCAAGCACTGGGAAAGGGGAGCAAGGCATAAGTGGCCTTACTTCTTCAACTAGACTCTGAGCATCAAGTTTATCATGTAGTGTAGATAATCCAATGCTGTTTCTGGGTTGCCCGACACCGAAAGAAATATGTGAGTTGAGATGGTAGTTAGGACAGTTGCAAAGTCTGTTTCAGGATTTTGGGTGGGGAGTAGCATCATTATATGGTGGTAAGATTCTGTTTTTCACACTTTTTAAAATGGCCCCAACTTATGATCTCAGTATTAAAAGTACTGAAATTAAGAGGTGTTTGCCTAAACACAGTGTGTACACAGACATCCATATTGTTTGTGGAGATTCAACTTCTTTACAAAAAAATGTGGCACCTTCTGAAGTCTCACTAAGAGGAGCAACAGTGATCTGTTGTTAGAAAGTGTTTGAATTTTTGACCAGGAAATTAATCATTACTGCAATTGCAATCATTAAATAAAAGTTGGTATTCTTTTTTAGCATACAGTGTTTTATTAGTTTCAGGTGTACAATATAGTGATTCGTCACTTCCCAGAAACACCAAGTGCTCATCACAAGTGCCCTCCTTAATCCCCATCACCTATTTCACCCATCCCCCACCCACAGGTGTGTTCTTTATAGTTAAGAGTCTGTTTCTTGGTTTCTCTCTCTCTTTTTCCTCTGCTCATTTGTTCTGTTTCTTAAATTTCACATACGAATGAAATCATATTGTGTTTGTCTTTCTCTGACTCCTTTATTTCACTTAGCGTTATACTCTCTAACATTATACTCTCTAGCATATCATTGCAAATGGCAAGATTTCAATCTTTTTTATTGCTGAGTAATATTCCATTGTTTATCTATACCCCTCTTATTTATCCATTCATCAATCAATAGACACTTAGGCTGCTTATTGGAAATAATGCTGCTGTAAACATAGGGGTGCATATAACCCTTTGAATTAGTGGTTTTGTATTCTTTGGGTAAACACCCAGTAATGCAATTGCTGGATGGTAGGGTAATTCTATTTTTAACTTTTTGAGGAACCCTTATGCTGTTTTCCACAGTGGCTGCACCAGTTTGCATTCCCACCATCAGTGCAAGGGCGTTCTTCTTTCTCTACAATCTAGCCAATACCTGTTGTTTCTTGTGTTGTTGATTTTAACCATTCTGACAGATGTGAGGTATATCTCATTGTAGTTTCAATTTGCACTTCCCTGATGGTAACTGATGATGAACAGCTTTTCATGTACCTGTTGGCCATCTGTATATCTTCTTTGGAGACATGTCTGTTCATGTCTTCTCCCCATTTTTAAATTGGATTATTTGTTTTTTTAAGGTTTTGAGTTGTATAAGTTCTTTATATATTTTGGGTACTAACCAAAAAGGTGGTATTCTTGATCCACAGCCTGTCCCATCTGCTCTTTGAATGGATTTGGTTTTGTTTTTGGTGGAGAAAAGGAGAGGCATTATATTGTTTCTTCCTAACAATTGTCACATATAAAAAATATGGTGGTTATGACTTATACATTCCTATTCTTGAACTATTTGGTTTTATAAACAGAACTGAGACTAGGGTAAGGCGAGAGAGGCACCTAGGGCACAGAATTTAAGGAGATACTCACTCTTAGGGTTACACAAGTCCCAGCCCTGTTTCTAAACATAAGGACCTACTTTCCAGAAGCAACACAGAACATCTCCATTCTGGGCCTTTGACAGAGGGTTAATCTTTGTCATTTGATCTTTAACAAAGCCCTGCTAAGAGAATGAGGTATTATTCAAAGGATCTGCTGTTCACCTATTTCTCTAGATACTACAGGTTCTATTCTTGGATCAAGTTATTCTCAGAACAATACACAGCTGAACTCTTTTTACTTTACTGCTTTCAGAATTATATGTTATTGAGTTTTCTTTTAATGGCATTCCCTTAGCTTTTATTAGGAAATAGTATTTTTAAGAAGCCAAATCAAATCCTAACCATATCTGTTGAAGAAACCTTGCTTAGGACCTTTCCTCAAGAGCATTCAGTGCTTCCTAGATTGATTATTTTAGAATTCAACGCTATGAAAGTTTTACCTCCCTTAAGGCATGGTTATGAATCATTTTGTGTTGGTTAATTTATGTGTCAACTTGACTGGGCCATAGGGTGATCAGACGATTGATTTTAAACATTATTCTGGTGTGTCTATGAGGGTATTTCTGGAGGAGATTAACATTTGAGTCGGTTGACAGTACAGATGGGCCTTATTCAATCTGTTGAAGGCCTGAATAGAAAAAAGAAAGGCTGAGTAAGAAAGAATTTGCTATCTGCTTGATGGTCTTTGAGCTGAGATCACAGTGTTCTCCAGCTTTCTGTCTGACTGGAACTTATACCATCCTTTCTCCTGGTTCTCAGGTCTTTGGACTGCAGGTGTTGGGACTTCTCAGCCTCTCTCTCTCTCTTTCTGTGTGTGTGTGTGTGTGTGTGTGTGTGTGTGTGTGTGTGTGTGTTTATTTATCTACACCTATTATCCATATATATATCTATTGGTTCTGTTTCTCTGCAGGAACCTAATCTACACATTTTCTGATAATCGATTTTATGTACTTGTCTATATGCTCTTCTATTTTGGCATTTAGGATATTCAGATACAAATTTTAAACTTACCTCTGACATCTGTGTTAACCACGGTTTGTCTGTGTCTTAGTTTGGGTTGCTACAACAAAAATATCACAAACTGTTTGGCTTATAAACAAAAAGCATGTATTTTGAAGAGTTCTGGAAGCTCAGAGGTCCAAGATCAAGGCATCAGCAGATTCAGTATCTTTTGAGAAGTGGCTTCCTAGCCAGCTATCTTTTTGCTGTAGCCTCACATGGCAGAAGGGACAGGCGAGCTTCCTGGAGCCTCTTATAGAAGGGTGTTAATCCCATTCATGGGGGCTCTGTCCTCATGACTGCATAATCTCCCCAAGATCCCACTTCTAAACACTATCACTTTGGGATTTCAATATGAATTTGGCATAGAGGGATACATTCAGTCATAGCAATCTGCCTTTTTGTCTTCCTTTCTTTTGAAATTCAATTAATTAATATATATTATTAGTTTCAGAGGTAGAGTTTAGTGATTCATCAGTCTTGCATAATACCCACTGCTCATTACATCATGTGCCCTCCTTAATATCTATCACCCAGTTACTCCATCCGCCCCACTCCCCTCCCCTCTGGCAGCCCTCAGTTTGTATCCTATGATTAAGAGTCTCTTATGGTTTGTCTCCATTACTGATTTCATCTTATTTTATTTTTCCCTTCCTTTCCCTATGATCCTGTTTTATTTCTTAAATTCTACATGTGAGTGAGAGCATATAACTGTCTTTCTCTGATTGATTTATTTCACTTAGGATAATACCCTCAAGTTCCATCCACATCCTTGCAAATGGCAAGATTTCATTTTTTGATGGCTGAGTAATATTCCACATCTTCTTTATCAATTCATCTGTCAATGGACACCTGGGCTTTTTCCATAGTTTGACTATTGTGAACATTGCTGCTATAAACATTGGGGTGCAAGTGCCCCTTCAAGTCCCTATGTTTGTACCCTTTGGATAAATGCGTAGTAGTGTAATTGCTGGATTGTAGGGTAGTTTGTATTTTCAACTTTTTGGGGAACCTCCATACTGTTTTCTGGAGTGGCTGCACCTGCTTGCATACCCACCAACTGTATAAAAGGGTTCCCCTTTCTCCTCATCCTTGCCAACATCTGTCATTTCCTGACTTGTTAATTTTATGCATTCTGACCAGTGTGAGGTAGTATCTCATTGTGGTTTTGATTTGTATTTCCCTGACACTGAGTGATGTTGAGCATTTTTTTCATGTGTCTGTTGGCCATTTGGAGGTCTTCTTTGGAGAAATGTTCATGTCTTCTGCCTGTTTCTTGATTGGATTATTTGTTCTTTGGGCGTTGAGTTTGGTAAGTTCTTTATGGATTTTGGATACTAGCCCTTTATCTGATAGGACATTTGCAAATATCTTCTCCCATTCTGTCAGTTGTCTTTTCGTTTTGTCAACTGTTTCCTTTGCTGTGCAGAAGTTTTTATCTTGATGAAGTCCCAATAGTTCATTTTTGCCTATGTTGCCCTTGCCTTTGGATACGTGTCTAGCAAAAATTGCTGTGGCTGAGGTCACAGAGGTTGCTGCCTGGGTTCTCCTCTAGGATATTAATGGCTTCCTGTCTCACATTAAGGTCTTTCATCCATTTTGAGTCTATTTTTGTGTATGGTTTAAGAAAATGGTCCAGTTTTATTCTTCTGCATGTGGTTGTCCAATTTTCCCAATACTTTGTTGAAGAGACTTTTTTCTTTCTTTTTTTTTTTTTTTAAGATTTTTACTTATTTATTTGAGAGAGGGAGAGAGAGTGAGAAGAGAGAGACAGCAGGAGCAGAGTGAGGGGCAGAGGGAGAAGCAGACTCCCCGCTGAGTGGGGAGCCAGATGTGGGGCTTGATCCCAGGTCTCTGGGATCATGACCTGAGCTGAAGGCAGATGCCTAACCGACTGAGCCACCCAGGCACCTGAGATTGTCTTTTTTTCTATCGGATATTCTTTCCTGCTTTGTCAAAGATTAGTTGACCACAGAGCTCAGGGTCCATTTCTGGGTTCTCTATTCTGTTCCTTTGATACATTTGTCTGTTTTTGTGCCAGTACCATACTGGCTTGATGATGACTTTGTCCAGAATTGTGATGCCTCCAGCTCTGCTTTTCTTTTTCAACATTACCTTGGCTATTCAGGGTCTTTTCTGGTTCCACACAAATTTAGAATTGTTTGTTTTAGCTCTGCGAAAAATGCTGGTGTTATTTTGATAAGGATTGCATTGAATATGTAGATTGCTTTGGGTGGTATGGACATTTTGACGATATCTGTTCTTCCAACCCATGAGCATGGAATGTTTTTCCATTTCTTTGTGTCTTCCTCAATTTCTTTCATAAGTGTTCTATAATTTTCAGAGTACAGATCATTTACCTCTTTGGTCAGGTTTATTCCTAGGTATCTTATGGTTTTTGGAGCAGTTGTAAACTGGATCGACTCCTTGATATCTCTTTCTGCTGCCTCATTGTTGGTGTATAGAATTGCAACAGAGTTCTGTGCATTGATTTTATATCCTGCGACTTTGCTGAGTTCCTGTATCAGTTCTAGCAATTTTTTTTTGTGGAGTCTTTTGGGTTTTCCACATAAAGTATCATGTCATCTGCCATGAGTGAAAGTTTGACTTCTTCTTTGCTGATTTGGATGCCTTTTATTTCTTTTTGTTGTCTGATGTGTTGAACAACAGTGGTGATAGTGGACATCCCTGCCATGTTCCTGACCTTACAGGGAAAGCTTTTACTTTTTCCCCATTGAGAATGATATTCACTGTGGTCTTTTCATATATAGCTTTTATGATATGGAGATATGGTCCTTCTATCCCTACACCGTGAAGGGTTTTATATCTTGGTGAGAATTTTTGCATTCATGTTCATCAGGGATATCGGTCTGTAATTCCTCTTTTTGGTGGGGTCTTTGTCTGGTTTTGGGATCAAGGTAATGCTGGCCTTGTAGAAAGAGTTTGGAAGTTTTCCTTCCATTTCTATTTTTTGAAACAGCTTCAGAAGAATAGGTGTTTATTCTTCTTTAAGTTTTTGTTGGGGGGGGTGCCTTGGTGGCTTAGTCATTGGGCATCTGCCTTCAGCTCCGTTCATGATCCCAACATCCTGGAACTGAGCCCCACATCAGGCTCCCTACTCAGCAGGGATCCTGCTTCTTCCTCTCCAGCTCCCCTGTGCTTGTGTTCCCTCTCTCTCTTTCTCTGTCAAATAAATAAATAAGTAAATCTTTAAAAAAAATGTTTGGTAGAATTCCCCTGGCAAACCATCCAGACCTGGACTCTTGTTTGTTGGGAGACTTTTAATTACTGCCTCAATTTCCTTGCAGATTATGGGTCTGTTCAGGTTTTCTATTTCTTCCTGTTTCGGTTTTGGTGGTTTATACCTCTTTAGGAATGCCTACATTTCTTCCAGATTGCCTAGTTTGTTGGGATATAGTTGTTCATAATATGTTCTTATAATTGTTTGTGTTTCTTCAGTGCTGGTTGTTATCTCTCCCCTTTCGTTCATGATTTTATTTATTTGGGTCCTTTCTCTTTTCTTTTTGATAAGTCTGGCCAGGGGTGTATCAATCTTGTTAATTCTTTCAAAGAACCAGCTCCTAGTTTCGTTGAACTGTTCTACTGTTCTTTTGTTTTCTATTTCATTGATTTCTGCTCTAAGCTTTAATTCTCTTCTCTTGCTGGGTTTAGGCTTTATATGCTGTTTTTTTTCTCCATCTCCTTCAGGTGTAAGGTTAGGTTGTATATTTGAGAACTTTCTTATTTCTTGAGAAAGTCTTGTATTGCTATATATTTCCCTCTTAGGACCGCCTCTGCTACATTCCAAAGATTTTGAATAGTTGCGTTTCACTTTTATTTGTTTCCATGGATTTTTAAAATTCTTCTTTAATTTCCTGGTTGACCCATTCATTCTTTAGTAGGATGCTCTTTAATTTCCATGTATTTGAGTTCTTTCCAATTTTCCTCTTGTGATTGAATTCAAGTTTCAAAGCACTGTGGTCTGAAAATATGCAGGGAATGATCCCAATCTTTTGGTAACAGTTGCGACCTGATTGTGACCCAGTATGTGATCTATTCTGGAGAATGTTCAGTGTACACTGGAGAAAGGTGTGTATTCTGTTACTTTAGGATGGAATGCTCTGGATGTATCTTGAAGTTTTGTCTGGTCCAATGTGTCATTCAAAGCCCTTGTTTCCTTGCTGATCATCTGCTTAGATGATCTAGCCATTATAGTGAGAGGGGTGTTAAAGTCCCCTATTATTATTGTATTATTATCATTAATGTTTCTTTAATTTTGTTATTAATTGGCTTATATAATTGGCTGCTCCCATGTTAGGGGCATAAATATTTACAATTGTTAGATCTTCCTGCTGGAAGACCCTTTAATTATGATATAGTGTCCTTCCTCATCTCATTACAGTCTTTGGTTTAAAATATAATTTGTCTAATATAAGGATTGCTACCCCAGCTTTCTTTTGATGGCCATTAGCATGATAAGTGGTTCTCTACCTCGTCACTTTCAACCTGGTGCTCTCTTTGGGTCTGAAATGAGAGTCTTGTAGACAGCATGTAGATAGGTCTTGCTTTTTTATCCAATCTGATACCCTGTGAGTGCATTAAGCCCATTTACATTCAGAGTAACTATTGAAAGATATGAATTTAGTGCCATTGTATTACCTGTAAAGTCACTGTTTCTGTATATTGTCTCTGTTCCTTTCTGGTCTATGTTACTTTGGGTTCTCTCTTCACTTAAAGTATCCTTTTTAATATTTCTTGCAGGGCTGGTTTAGTGATCCCAAGTTCTTTTAATTTCTGTTCGTTCTGGAAATAAAAATTTCTCCTTATATTTTGAATGACAGCCTTTCTGGATTGAGTATTCTTGGCTTCATATTTTTCCCATTTAGCAGCCTAAATATATCATGCCAGTCCTTCTGGTCTGCCAGGTCTCTGTGGATAGGTCTTCTGAAAGTCTAATGTTTCTACCCTTGTAGATTACAGACCTCTTGTCAGAGCTCCTTTCAGGATTTCCTCATTGTCTCTGAGATTTCCAAGTTTTACTATTATATGTTGGGGTGTTGACCTATTTTTATTGACTTTGAGGGGAGTTTTCTGTGCCTCCTGGACTTTACTTCCTCTTTCCTTCCCCATATTAGGGAAGTTCTCCACTATAATTTGCTCTGATATACTTTCTGCCCCCACCTTTCCTGTTCTTCTGGGATCCGAATTATTCTAATATTTTTTTTGTTTTATGGTGTCATTTATCTTTTGAATTCTCCCCTCGTGATCCTATAGTTATTTATCTCTCTTTTTCTCAGCTTCTTTATTCTCCATCATTTTGTCTCCTATATCACTAATTCTCTCTTCTGCCTCATTTATCCTAGCAGTTAGAGCCTCCATTTTTTATTGCATCTCATTAATAGCGTTTTTTATTTCAACTTGATTAGATTTTAGTTCTTTTATTTCTCCAGAAAAGGATTCTCTAGTGTCTTCTATGCTTTTTTCAAGCCCAGCTAGTATCTTTATAATCAATATTCTGAACCCTAGTTCTGACATCTTACTTATATCCATACCGATTAGGTCCCTGCCAGTCAGTACTGCCTCTTGTTCTCTTGTATGAGGTGAGTTTTTCTGTCCTGTCATTCTTGCAGAAAGTGGTTGCTTTTCTATTTGTAGAGTTGCAGCCATTCTTCTCTTAGATCTCCAGTTGAGTTTGCAGATGTTCAGAATGATTTGATAGCTATCTAGCTGAATTCCTGGGATCAGACAAAACTAAGGTCTCCTACTCCTCCTCCACTCTGCCTGTTCACCTTCTTCACATTGGAATTGATTTTCTTCTTCTTTTATTGATATCTTTTTTAGCCATGACTTTCTAGTTTACTTTATATTTAAAAATAAGAATACTTTTATTACATTTATTGAATGTTTATCACATGACAGGCATATTCTAAGCATTTACTGGAGATTATTCCATTCAATTCTTACAAAATTCTACTGATTAATTATCTCTATTTGACAGATAAAGAAACTGAGGTATGGAGTAGTTAAATAATTAGCCCACACTCGTGTAACTATTAGTGATAGAGCCACAATTTAAACCCATACAGCCTTATTCCTAAGTCAGTATTTTTAGCCAATATCTATGTGACTTTGTTTGAATGCATTAACATATTTCTATGTCTTTATATAAACCATTTAAAATAATTTGAAGAGAGAAATCCATGTAAGTATTTATTTTGATTTTTCTTCTGCCTCAAATTTATATTTAAACTACAAGGGCTATATAACTCCAAAATCTCTCTCTGCTATTTGATTTTTGAAATGAACTTTTTATTTGGAGCAAATTGAAGCTTGCAGAAGAGTTGCAAAAATAAAACAATGAACCATTGGATACTTTATACCTAAATTCATTAATTGTTTAGATTTTTGCTATATTTGCTTTATCACTTTTATTTCCATCAATATCATTATTATTATTACCATTATTATTTCCTAAACTACTTGACAGTAAGTTACAGACCTCTTGGCCCTTCACCATTGAATATGTCAACATGTATCTACAATGAACAAAGATATTATTTTACTTACTTTTTATGATTATCAAGTACAAGGAATTTGACATTGATACAGTGCTATTCAACTTTCAGCAATTAGCCCAAATATCCTTTATAGTATTTGTCTCTTTCATCTCTCTCTTTTCTTTCTTTCTTTCTTTCTTTCTTTCTTTCTTTCTTTCTTTCTTTCCCTTTCAGTCCTTCTCTCTCTAATCACTCTCTTTCTTCTACTTAGGATCTAGTCCAGAATCATATTTTGCATTTAGTTGTCATGACTTGCTATATGCTTTGAGCATTGAGTGTCCTGGAACATTCACTTTCTCTCCCACCCAGGCCAACTTTCCTCTAATTTGGAGTTCCAAGCCTCTTCTTTCCTCACTTTGCCTACAAGTGTTTTTGAACTATTTCACAAGGAAGAATGAGCTGCAAGTTTTCCTAAACTTTAAGGCTTCTCCTTTCTGGAGAAGGATCTACATTTCCTATCTGGTTTCTTAAAGTGGCTACATTCTATTACTTCAAAAAATTAAGAAACTGTCAGAAAAAACATGGACCAAAAAGCCAAAGTTAGTTTTTTTCTCCTTACTTTTTCATTGGAAACTCTCTAAACTTTATTATAGACCAAATTTGACTGCTTTTGCCTGAAAGCTGTGTACGACTAAAAGCCCAAAGCAGAGGAGTATAATTCAAAGACCAGGTATGCTACTGGAAAGAGTGTTTCTGATTGTTTCTGAGACTGAATATATGTATCACTTCAGAGGGAATCTAATAAAGGGAATAATCAAATCAGCACATCTCTGTCAAATATAACTGTAATTGATATAACATTATTTTCTGATCTTGAAGCAGTTATGACAAGAGAAAAAAGTTTCCAAAAGTCAAAAATAAGGCCATTTCAATAAGTTCCTAGAACACACACCCTAGAGCTTTTTCAGAGTGTTGTTTGCCTTTGAGCCCATCGAAGTGGACTTGGACAAAATGTAAGGATCAGACCATCAGTTTTCCATTCAGCTATCCCCTGAAAAACCAACATTTTCAACTTATATGAGTTTATTTTGGTGCTTAAGATTTTATTTTCCATTGTTTTACAATATAATTGAAGTAGTTTTTATTTTTTAAAAATTCCTCTCCATCAGTTAGTTGAATATTTTAACACTCTAATTTAAGGCTCTTTCCTTCCACCCCCAGTCTTCATGTCAAATACTTAATGATCTATAAATATTTAGGAAGTTCTAATGGAGCATGCTATTAAAAGCAAACCTATAAGAAAGTCTGGTATTGTTTGAGTAATCTCCCCTAATTTGTCACTTTTTAAGTTTGGATATATGAACATTGAATTTTCTTAAATGGAATTTTATCCTTACCCATAATTTTATTATTGTTCTCCACCCCACTTACAAACTGGTAGGGAGATGAAGGTCCAGATCCTGTTACCCTCAAAGTAGGCTATAGGACTGGAGGTGTTAGCAGACGGTAGCGGTAGGATAATAGAAAGAGTGAGGAAGCTCTTTTGTTAAAATTGTATTGTTATTACTATTAGGGAATTTCATGCAATGATTGAGAATACTTACAAACAATCCAGCCATTCGACTGTTGCTGAGTTTTTCATATTTGCCCATCAGTTCAGGTTAGAGGGTGTGTTTGGACATAATGTGGTTTATAGGAAAGGGCAATGATCTGGAAATTGGGAGACCTGGTTTCTGCCTAAAGTCTGTCACTAACAGGCTTTGTGACTCTGAGCCAGAAGTTTCACCTCTCTGGAACTCAATCCTCATCTTCAAAGTAATGGACCAGATGATTTCTAGCAGTAACACACAGTCTTATGAGCCCTAAGGATATCAGATAGAAGCATGGAACATTCATTGACTACTTCTGATTCATATTTATACTCAAACAATACCTTTATTGATACCTCTATTGATTCCTCTATTGATATTGATTGATATTTATACTCAAGCAATACCTTTATATTTACTGTTGATTTATCTTTATTTTTTGATGGTTTGCCAGTGCTTTCCTGGATATGAATCCAGGTGAACTTCTTAAATTATAGATATAAGAAAACACAACATAACATAGATATGTAGAATTTAGATTAAATATTTTAATTAAAATTTAAAGAAAGTAATTTAAAGGGCTGCTTTTATTCAAATGTCTTTTCTGTAGAACTGTATTTTTTTAAAAATGGGTCTTAATTTATTTACCTTCTAAATAAGGGCTTACACTTGAACTGGGATGGCAAATAGGCCTTATCTAAAGTACTGACTCAAAGGTGAAGCAAAAAAGAATGCTTGCTATGGCTAACAGTCAATGTCTACCATGGCTAAGAGAAGCACTCATCCATTTCTTGAACTTGGACCAGACCATCATTAAGAGTCCTTCCTAAATATAGTCTTCCTTTACTGTTCTCTACCTTATGGAATGACATTATTCATCCAGCTGCCCACACCAAAGCCTGGAGGTCATCTTTGACCTCCTTCCCTTCCCTTATTTTCCCACTAGCAATTTGTCACCTAAATAGTTCATTACCTCTTAATTAGTTCATCACCACCATCCTCATCCAAGCCACTAGCATCTCTCACCTGAAGCACTGCCTCCCTATTGAAAATGGGCTACCCAATAAGTGGACTGAGCCTATCCTTAGAGTACCAGCAAAGGAACACATTTCCTTCCCCAACCACATAAACATACAGAAGAAGTGAAAAGAAATGGGAAAAAACTTAATATCAGCACCCATTTACATTTAGGTCAATTAGAGATTAAGCAAAATTTTGTAAAATGTTATATGATTGCTTTTATTTTGCATTACAGCATGGTATTCTTGTCTTGTGTGTGTGTGTGTGTGTGTGTGTGTGTGTGTGTGTGTGTGTGTCTGTGTGTAAGTGTTTTGGCCAGGAGGTCAGTTGGGGAACATAATACTATTTTAGAATAGTGTCTCTAAAGGTCTGATTCTGGCCCAGCCTCTAATCCATTCTCCACTGTGCAGCAGAACAATATTTTAAAAGCAGATTTGATCTTGTCAGTTGCTGCTTCCCACTCCCTATACAATAAAGCCAAAACTCCTTATTATGGCCATGTATAATCTGGTCCCTACCTCATTCTTCTACTTATGTTCTACCACATTCTCCCTTTGTCTTTTGTGTCCAATTACACCAGCCTTTGTCAATTCACCCAGAGGACCTGTATAGCAATTTATTCCTCTCCCTGTGAAGTTGTTCTGCTTCTCTCTTTAGCTTTTTATACTGTGACTCATACTTTGAACTCAGCTCAAACATCTTTTACTTGAGGACACCTCTGTCAGCCCTCCAGATGAGATCAGAAGCTGCCACATTTTCTCTTCATATTACAGACTTTAGTTGTATAGGTATGTGATCATTTGACTTGTGTTTATCTTCTGTACTAGAGTTAGCTCTTTATTATTGTTTCAGGGGCACCAGCTTATGATAAATACATAAGATAAATACTTATGTACTATGGAATGTAGTAGATGGAATTATGTAGATAGAATGGATGGATGTTTCTACAATTCCATGCAATCCAGGATTCCTTAGCAAAGCAGTAGAATAGAAGCAATTAAAGAAGTTAATGCCTTGTTATTAATATTCAGTCTTTTGTCATGGTACAAATTCTACTGTTAGTTGATGCGAAATATCCCAGGTTTTTAGGAGTTCTTGATTATAGTAATTTCCCCAAGAATTTCTAATAAGTCCTTCAAACTTTACACGGCCAAACAGAACTCTTGATATCCACCCCTTCCCCCTCCCTTAAATAATATAGTTCTCTCCCAGAAATCCCTCTTAAAGGCTCAAATCTTTGACTTTAACCTTGGTTCCTTCTCTTCTTGTCTCTACCAAACCCAATCTATCAAAAAAGCATATTGGTTCTATCTTAAAAATACATGTGTAGTCTGACTCTTCTCACCTCCTCTGCTATCATCCCATTTCCAGCCACAAATATCTCTCACCTGAACAACTTCAATAAGCCCCTTACTGGTGTCTGTGTCTCATGCTGGGCTCCCTCAGTATGATTTTCACAGAATGGCTAAAGTAATTTCTAAAAAATCATATGTTAGACCATATAATGCCCTTTCTCAAACTTTCCTTTGTTTCCTTGGCTCAGCTTTACCCTTAATATAAAATTCCAGTTGTTACCATCACTTCTTGCCTACAACTTTGCTGTCATCTTTCTACTTCTCTCCCTTCTCTTGATAATGTCCAGCCACAGTGATGGCCTCCTTACAATTCTTTAATCACACATTTAATCTTACTTGAGGGCGTTCATGCTTGTTGTCTCCTTTGCCTGGAATTATGTTCTTTATACCATCATGTGTGACTCCTTAACATTTGGGTCACAGCTTGAGGACTGCACCCTGCAAAGGCCTTGCCTGATCAACCACCTGATTGAAAAGATTCCCTCCAGCCCCATCACTATTATCTATTTTATTATGCCCAGTTTTGTTTTCTTGACAGCATTTATCACCATCTAAAATTATTTTATGAATTTATGACCTACGTATTTTTTATATGTCCACGTGCTGACATATAATGTTTAAGAGAAAAAAAACCCCTCTTTTTAGTCACTTGTTTCCTGTTTATCTTGGCTTCCAGCAGAATGCTTGTTGCATGATAGTTTCTCAAAATGTAGTTACTGAATGAATGAATAAGTGGAAATTCACTTCAGAATTGAGTGGTGCTGGCAAGGACTAAAAAACAATAAAAATATTTCCTGGAAAACACGTAGAAGGACTGTAGTCCTGTCACTGTGTTTATGCCTTTGAAGCCCCAGGCCTCTATACTACAGAGAGGTTTGTTCACAGCCTCACCTGATAGCATAATCAATCACGTGACTATTTTTGAGGAGTAGAATTTCATGATGGATTGCATAATTTGCATGATTGTGACCTTTCATATTTTTTTTCTTTTTTCCAAGAGAACATTTTGTTAAAATAAGTAACTAGATGTTGGTTCCCTGACACTGGTCAGTCAGCTCATTACTTAGAGCTCATTGCATTTTTTTTTCCTGAGTTTCATTTCCAATACTTAAGTCTAAAATTCACATTCTCCAGCCATTCTATAGAAGGGCCTAGGAAGCCTCCATTTTCACTAAGCGTTGGATTCCTACACACTGAAGTGTGCCCTGGAAGGCAGAATCAGTGGTTTACATCACAGAGAAAGACAATTATCATATGGTTTCACTCATATGTGGAATATAAGCAATAGCACGCATGACCATAGGGAAGGGAGGGAAATCTGAAGGGGGAGAAATCAGAGAGGGAGATGAACCATGAGAGACTATGGACCCTGGGAAACAAACTGAGGGTTTCAGAGGGGAGAGGGTGGAGGGGGTAACAGGGTGATGGGTATTAAGGAGGGCACGTGGTGTGATGAGCACTGGGTGTTATACGTAACTAATGAATCATTGAACACTACATCAAAAACTACTGATGTACTTATATAGTGGCTAACAGAACATTTAAAAAAAAAAAGAGGACCCTATTTTGACCTTTATACCTGCTGGTAATGGTTTGACCACTAGGAGACACACATAAGATGCTTAAGGCAATAAATGCTGGCTGATGGACTTGTGTCATGGGAAATCTGGAAATGAGTGTATAAAAGTCAAGAGCTGGTGAAATGTAGGTAATTTTCAAGAAAGGATATTTGTGAAATGTGAATCATTAAAAAGGGTTATGGAATGACCACTTGTGTTTCCTCAGAATAATCAATGCAAAATTTTTAAAAAATTACAGTAATTTAGCAATAATTGTAGAGATTGTGAGTTGCTCACCATGCTCTGGCCTTTAGTTATATTGTAAAGTTTTTAATGAATAACTTGTTATAGTACCATATTCCTCTTTGTTACTGGGGAGGAAAATCGAGTTAAAGGAGAGCTTCATTTGGTTGAATTAAGATAAAATGAGAATTTTTATTTCATCAAAATAATAAATGTATATGGTAAAATATCAAATAGTACATAAGTGCTTATAATAAATAGCAATAATCTTTGTTCCTCACAAGATTCCCCAGAAACAACTTAAAAAAAAAAAAACCTTTGTAAAGTCATTAGTTAAATAGCAAAATCATGAAATAGTTTTGACTAGAAAATAGATATATATCTAGGAAGACGAATATGAAGTGATAACATGGTATGGACATGATTCTGTA